>NW_015174851.1:1241676-1268265 GCF_001447785.1 Gekko japonicus
CTTGTCCACATGTTTGTTCACCCCCTCAAAGAACAGGTTAGTGAGACAAGATCTTCCCTTACTGAACCCATGCTGAGTCTGCCTCAATAGGTTTTGTTCATCTATGTGCCTACTAATTCTTTCCTTAATAATGGTTTCCACCAATTTACCCAGTATCAATGTCAGACTGACTGGCCTGTAATTTCCTGGATCTCCACTGGAACCCTTTTTAAAGATGGGAGTGACATTTGCTACCTTCCAGTCCTCAGGAATGGAGGCAGAGTTTAAGGAAAGATAACATATTTTTGTCAGGAGATCCACAAGTTCACATTTGAGTTCTTTCAGAACTCTCGGATGTATGCCATCTGGGCCTGGTGATTTATCAGTTTTTAAGTTGTCTATCAGTTTTAGGACCGCCTCTCTCGTCACCTCAATCTGACTCAGGTCTTTCAACACCCCTCCTGAAATCAGCGGTTCTGGAGTGGGCAAGCACTTCTCAGTTTGGTGTAGTGGTTAAGTGCGCGGACTCTAATCTGGGAGAACCTGGTTTGATTCCCCACTCCTCCACTTGCACCTGCTGATGTGACCTTGGGTCAGTCACAAGCTCTGGCACAGCTGTCCTTGAAAAAGAGCAGTTTGTGTCAGAGTTCTCTCAGCCCCGCCCACCTCACAGGGTGTCTGTTGTGGGGAGGGGAAGGGAAAGGAGTTTGTAAGCCGCTCTGAGACTCCAAGTGAAGGGCGGGGTATAAATCCAATCTCTTCTTGTTCTTCTTCTTCTCATCTTCCACAGTGAAGACAGAGGCAAAAAATGCATTTAGCTTCTCAGCCATTTCCCTATCATCCTTCAGTACTCCTTTTACCCCTTGGTCATCAAAGGGCCCCACTGCCTCCCTGGCTGGTTTCCTGCTTCTAATGTATTTGAAAAAAAGTTTTATTGTTAGTTTTTACGTTTTTTGCTATATGCTTCTCATATTCCCTTTTTGCCTGCCTGACTTGCATTTTATTTGCCATAGCCTGCATTGTATTTGCCATCTTTACATCTTGTTTCCAGGAAATAAACAGGGAAATCCTGATAGGCAGCCAATAGACAGATTCTTTAAGTAATGAAATCTACTGGAAGATGGCTAGAAAGTAGATGGATAAGGTATGCAGGTTGAAGCTTTACATCACTATCATAAGAACACCCTCCTGGGTGTTAGCTCTATTGAATAGACCTGACTAGGATTCTGGGTAGACCTCGCTCCCTCTGTTCTTTTCAATCAGCTGGATCTGCACCTCCATTCTCAAAGATAACCTTGTTATTTGGGTATGCACATGTTTTGGGGAAAATATGTTTTTATAGAAAAATTGACTTTAAAATATACCAATATAAGACTGTTTGTGCCATGACAAAGGAAAAACCCTTGCTTTCTCAGTACTATCAAATAAACACATTCTAGTTAATAGTAAAACAATGTGGGATCAACAAAATATTAGAAACATTTTTTAAAAATGAAAAGTTTAAAATAAGCTACAAAATTCCAAAGTATCTAACATACCGGTATATGGAATTCTGGTAAATGATAAATTAGAGAAAAAAATAAAGACTGAAAAATAAATGGACATGGATGTAGAGAAGAGATAAGTGGTTAATGAACTTTGCAACTGGTGTTTAGTTTTGTATTTATTATACATAGACCCAGTATAACAAATCAATAGTGTTAGATAGTTCTAACAACAATGTGTTAGAATAGCTGAGCAGATCATATGTGGTAGCTCCAACACTGTAGCTCTCAAAAGCAATAGAAATCAGTTTTGGTGGCTTATGTGGAAGAGAAAATGCTAAGTAATGTTTTCATTTTCATGCAGTTTGCTTAGCTGTTTCCTGAAGGATTCTCCTCCATTGGGCATACAATGTTTGACTTGAAAATCATGAAATCTGATGAAGGTTTGGTGTTTATAATTAACTATAATCTGTAATGCATCTAAGGAAATTTTAAGGGTTGTTTATCAACAAAATACGGCATTATATCTCTTTAGTGATTCATCAGTCAAATATTAATTTTAAGAAAACAACAGGACTGACCCAACCACATAAACAACCCAATCGTGGTGTTTTTTAAAAAAAGTATCTTACAGTATGAAAGAGGGGCATCTAATTATGGCCAGGTCCTTTTCGGTGGCAGCTCTTTACCTGGTGGAATGAGCTCCCAGAGGAGAGCAGGGCCCTGCGGGACCTTTTACAGTTCTGCAGGGCCTGTAAGACGGAGCTGAGCCCCCACCGCCACTACCACCAACGTGTGACTGCAGAGCAGTTCCGCCGAGTTGGGCTGACTGGCCACCTGAACATCGTGGCCCATGGCATCCCCCTCATTGATCCCAATGTGATGTGCAATAGGGAGTGAGTATGTTAGTCGCGATGATCCTGTGAGTTGTCCACTTTTGCTTAAATTGTTTTAACCTGTATTTTATTGCACTGTGTGCCTTAATTGTTTTAACTTGTGTTATTGTATTACCTTTGTGTCTTGTAAGCTGCCCTGAGCCCACATGCAGGGAGGGCGGGGTATAAATGAAATAAAATAAATAAATAAATAAATAAATAAATAAATAAATGGTGGTAACGTATTTCATTCTAAGACAAAAAAGGGGAAGAGGGAACCTGAAACTTAGAATCCAGAACCTGACAAAGGGTTTTGGTTTTTTTAAATATATTTCCTTCATTAATTTTTTAATATTGTCCCCCTTTCTTGCATTTGACTAACCTTTGTCAGGTTCTGGATTCTAAGTTTTAGGTTCAGGTTTTTTATATATATTTCCTTCATTAAGTTTTTAATATTGGCCCCCTTTCTTGCATTTGACTAACGTATTTCATTCTAATAGCACTTAAAAGTAGTGCATTTGTGAGGGTAAAATGGCACAGCTAATACAATGGCAAACTTCAGAGGATGGCGGAAGACAGGAAGGCCTGGCGTGATCTGGTCCATGGGGTCACGAAGAGTCGGACTCGACTGTGCGACTGAACAACAACAAAAATACAATGGCATTAAGGAATATGGCTCTTTGACAAGTAGTGGTTTGTGCTTCAAGGGAGCATCAGAGTATATTGGAAGGATGATGTGCTTGAGACAGACCTACACAACTAAGGTTGCCAGGTCTTACCTGGCTGTCAGCAGTGGTGCTCCTGCCTGGTCCTGGGATCTTCTGGCATGTGCACTTTGTGTGCATGCTGCAATGACATCACCTGAAAGTGATATCATCACAGCATGCACGGGACACTCTGGCATTTGGGCAAAAACCTCTATGGTCATCATGGTGTTTTAACCCAAATGATGGAGTGTCCCCTGCACGACGTGCCCGGCATGACGACATAACCGCTGGGTGATACCATTGTGTTGGGCACATCAGGTGCAACAGGGCTCTTCAGGGGTGAGGCTCCCCTGCTGGCCAACTGGCTGTCAGTGGATTGGGGACCCCAAAAGTGGGGGGAAACCCGCCCTTATCGGGGGAATGGTAACTCTATATACAACTGCACACATTACATCATGCTTCATTATCAAGCAGCCCATTCTGATACAAAGATTTTTAAGCTGTCAGTTTTGCCATCACAGAGAAAAGTCATGTTCCAAAAGGTTCTTGGTATAGTGTTTTACTTTAAAACTATATAATATATTTAAAATATTTATATCCCACTTTCCATCCTATCAACCAGATTCAAAGTGGTTCATTTTTATCAGTTTTGTTGATGTGCATTGATAAAACAGTGATATCATCTATGTAGTTGTAGATTTTTCTTTTGTACTCTTTCAATTTTTGTACAGAACCTAGTTGATTAGATGCTTTAAAGTTCAAAAGGCGGACCTGTAAGGACTCCAAGAAGTGGGTATTCTCTTATCTTCCTCCTTACTACCCCCCCTGGCTCCACCCTCATTTCTGTCTCCAGCTTCTTCCCTCCCACACCATCTCCGACTGGCCTCCCTGTTCTTACCCCCCTTGCTGCTCTGGCTTCCCTCCTCCTGCCAGCTGTGGCTTCCCTATCCTTATCCTCTTCTGCCCACTTTTCACTGCTCCTTCAGCAAGGCAAGGGAGGAGAAGTGGGAGGAAGGAGGCAGTCCAAAACCAGGCTCAATTTTGCTTTCTTGGTTGCTTCTGATGGCCATTGCTGTGTTTTCCCATCTCATTTTAAAGTGTTAGTAAAATGTTTACCAAACTTTGAGATTTTTTTTTTGGGGGGGGGGGTTCCACACAAGTGCCTGGACATTTGGGGCAGAGCCTAGAGAGAGCAGGGTTTTAGGAAGGGAGGAGAGGCACCTCAACAGGGTATAATGAAATTGAGTCTACCTTCCAAATCTGCCATTTTCTCTAAAGGAACAAATCTCTGTGTTCTAGAGAACAGTTGCAATTCTGGGTGAACTGCAGACTCTGCCTGGAGGCCGGCAACCCTAAGTCATGTACAGATTTTGCTATTAACTTTTCAGGGAATTGTACCTGAAATTATTATTATTATTTTTAAAGATGGTGGTCCCCTTGGATTTGCAGAATCTCATTATGTGTGATGGTTTTGTGTGGATTTGCCTGTCCATATAGGAACCAGCTCTTGGCTATTAGAAATAGGGATAATGATGGGGTTTTTTAACCCATGTGCATGTGTGTAATGTAGAAAGGATGAAGCTCTGGCACACTGCACATGGACAGTGCTCTGTGCAGAATTCAGAATTTTTTTTAAAATATATAGCCATACAAGGTTTCTGATTAGATCCCACTTCAGAAACCAGACCAGGTAATTCACAACTCCAAAATGTGGGAAAGTATTCCAATTTGGAGAATTTTGGAAGCACCAGAGAATGAGTCCAGTGATAGTCTGTACTTGCAAATGTGAAAGTGGTTTGTTCACAGGTCTGAGCAACTTGGAGATCTGGGTCCCCCCCCCCCCCCGGCTTCACACTGCCGGCTGTCTCACAGGTGCTGCTGGCCTGGCATATTAATATTCACCTAGGAAAACTGAAAAGAAATCGAAATTAATATTTTGTTCTGCTCTGAAGAAACCAACCCCAGCAGTGCTGTGTGGTGAATAGAATTTAACTGCATGAGTGCTATCAGCACCGTACATGTCATGGATAAATTGTAGGGCTGGTGCATAGCTGAATTGGGGATTATAAATTATGTTCTAAATTCATAGCATTTGGAAAACCAACATATTTCATAGCCTGCACTTTGCTTCTGCTTTCATCATAGAATTCTCTGTACTCAATCACTTACACTAAACAACAGTGCCCAGTTCTTTTGTTTCAGTCTAGGTGAACTGAAACACAGGAATAATTTATTCCTTTAAAAGGAGGGGGGCACCTATATGCTGTCAACTAAAGCAATGCTCAGTTTATACAAAATAGTTCCTCCGTCTAGATAAATGCTCTTGTATTGATGAGGAATTTGGAGAGGAGCATTGGCAATGGCACAGTGTATGGGTGCTTGATAAATATTGTATGAGATAAACATTGCCACATTGCACCATTAAAAAAAAAGACAGAATGCAGTATTCTTTTTATTCCCACTCACAATTAATATTCATCTTCTGCTTTGACTCTTTTGTTTATATCCTTAGGGCCAAAATTTTCAAACACAGGCAAATAACTCAAACCAGCAAAATATAAACACAGCGAACAGGTAAATGTGCATGCAAAAACAACAATTTACACTTGCAAAACAGGTAATTTCACGCACTAGCAGTAGCCTGCACATGCAATTACTCATTTTGTTCATGCATATGCAAGATTCTAGAGCACAATTACCTGCTTGAGGATGTGCATATATTTTCTAGGCAGAAAGTCTGAGTGCTGATATTTTGCCCTTAAATAAGTTTATGGCTGCATAAAACTTTCCCTAGCTCCTTCAAGGTTGATTTAATGCTGCCTACTCTTTTGAGGCTTGATTACTACTCATGAAGTCAAGCATGTGTTTACCATGGGTGTTTGGAAGGTCAGTTCTAGGAAATCAGTTCTAGGAAATCCCAAACACTCCAATCCTGCATTCCATTTTAGTAATACTCAACTGAATGTTTAATCAGAACCATTTACTCTGGAAGGAAATCCATCCAAAGGGGGAAACCAGTTAGCAATCTGTGGCTGTCAGGAAAGTGCCAGAGGACAGAGCATTTTTTAATCTATCTACAGCTCAGGACTAGATGTATACAGCAGTGTTTCATGTCAGGCAGGGTAGTGAATTAAACCAGGGAAGGACTTAGGACTTCTGGTTGCCTTTAGAGAGCGGTGGCACAGGCGGTAAGTGAAGCCTGCATTAACAGCTCCGGCTGTTTGAGCCCCACCATGGCCGGGGTGAGCTCTCGGCCCTATGTCCCAGCTCCCGCCCACCCAGCGGCTTGAAAGCCCGTTAAAGGGTGAATAGACAAATGGGTACCTGCTATTAGAGCGGGGAGGCACCCGTCCCTTGTGTAGCGGCGACCGCGGTGAGCAATAAGCGGCGGAGAAGTATGGTGGCGGCTGGCGAGGCAAAAAGTGAGCGAAGGAGGCCGGACCAACAAGCGTGGAGGCAGAGCGTCACAGCAGGCCAGAGCCTAGTCTGGACAGAGGCCGCAGTGAGCATGTGCGGAAGTGCAAGTGGCCCAGGCCAGAAAAAGGAATTGCAACAGCCAGAAGGTGGGAACAGAAGGCATAACTTCAAAGACCAGCGCCAGAGAGGACGCCGCCAGACTATCTCCCGCAAGAAAGACAACAGCGAAGATCCACTACAAAAAAGAGGTTCCTGGTAGGCTTGTCACTTTCCCTATATGTATGTGCCCCTAGGCTAGGATTTGTATTAATTGAAACATGTAAGCCGCTCAGAGCCCTAAGGGGGTGAGCGGGATACAAACTGAAATAAATAAATAAAATTTATGCCCCCCAAATGGAGACACAAAATAAAATGTATAGGTTAATTATTACAGTCTGAATGCTGAACTCCCCCAGTTTGTGGGTTCCCTTGGGGTTTTCCAGCATTTGGCCAACCACACCCTGGCTCAAATGGTTGGTGGGTTTTTTTTGCTTTTCTTGGCCTGCCCCTAACCTGTACACAGAGAGGTTACCCATAGGGTTGACAGGTCTCTCCAGCAGGGGATGGGGGTGTTATGTCCACGGACCGCCACCAGGTTCAAGGGTGAGGGTCACAGGTGGGGGCCCTCTTTCAGACAAAGTCTTTTCAGCATTTCCACTGAAATGATGGATGCCGCAGACCCAGAGTCTAACTCCAAGGAGCAGGGGGACCCCTCCAATGTTCCTTCTAAGCTGTGGAGCCTTGTGAGCAAAAAGTTTACTTTGTGAGCTACTGGCATTAAAGTTGTGACCAAGCAATTTGGCTACTGCATAAATTAGTTTGCTCTGGAGTCATCCTTCCTGAGCCAAGACAAAAATGTGTGAGCCAGAGGCTAAAAAAACTGTGAGCTAGTTTACACTAACTCAGCTTAGAGGGAACACTGGACCCCTCTATCTGAACCTGGACCTGTATTTTTGGGGCTGCCATCTGGCTGGGGAGATGTAATACCTGGAGTGAAGATTGGCTCGTAAGAAGGTAGAGTTCTTCCGTGTCCATGGTGGCCTCGTAGTGCACCACGGGCCAGTGGCGGGGTTGCTGCTGGGTGTTCGGGGTCCGTTGTCCTTGCTTTTTGCATGTGTGGCATGTGGCATCGTGGAAATGGCACATCCTGCATTCATGGATGTCTCCACAGCTGGTACACACATGTAGGCTGGTCATGATTCTCTGGCTAACTTTAGAGGGGTATGAGGTTAGGTATGTGTTTTACAAGCTGCCACCACTTTCACATTGCATGGAGCAGCATAGAAAATGGAAAAGGTGAGAGAAATTTTAGACTGAATGCTCCTCTCCCTACCAAGGCACTGAGAGAGCCTTGTTCAAGAGCCCTTCAAGCCAGTATTGTCCTGGTCTTAATTTTTCTATCTCAGTGGCATGAAGGCAGGATAGATACAACAAACCACCTGACCGACCATCTCTAATCTGAGCCAGAATCAATGCAAATGGAAGGGGGAATGAGGATGTTTTCCCTCAGTAAGCCCAGAGGGTACTCTAGAAGAGGAGTTCTTGATCTGGCCCTCCCACTTAGTGGAGAATGCTTTTTCCAGCATTTCATAAAATAAACAAGAGACCCTGCAGAGGGTAAAAGGATGGCTTTCCACACAGTGTGTTGCTCAGCACAATGCTTTCCACCTCCTTCTGCTTAAATGGCAGCCATCAGACAACAAGCTGCAGAAGAGTGACATCTGGCTCTTTAGCACACACTGCAGGCTACTGTGCTAATGACTTTGGGGATGGGTCTGGGAATGTAATGGAGTTGAGTTGGCTGGCTGCTGTGCACTATCCTCCAGCTCTTTGCAGTCTGTTTTCCCAGTTCTCCTGAAACTGGATCAGCCAAAAAATGTGCAAAGCTTACATGGAAACCTTTGTAATTCAATCCCTGGAAGTTTGAGAGCACAGTGTTATAGCCTTCTTACAGGGAGACGGCTTTGTTGCTTCCAAGTATCTCCTTGCAAACCTCTTACAAGGGCACCATACTTGAGAGTCTCCATAAATAGACTATAGAGAAAATATCATTTAGATTGTAATATACTGAGATTGTAAACTCGTTGGGGCAGGAAGCTGTCTGTGGCTGATGTCATTCTATAAAATGCAAGGATGCTGATGGAGCAGCATACATCAAAAATACTGTCATGGAATACTTAGGCTGTGAATCTGGAAACTATCATCTACAGTTTCATTAGCAGTAACAGTAATGCTAAAATCAGTTATCGCTCCATAAAAAAACAATCTCCCTCAAAAAGGCAAAGGCATCTTTGTTGTGATATTAAAACGAACTTAATCAGAAAATGCTTCTGCTGTTCTGGAAAAAAAAATTCTAATCAGTTCCTTTCTTATCTTCTAATGAGTATTTGCTGCAGAGTATAATGAGCTTTCGGGTGAGATTGAAAGGGCCACCAGAAGGGCCCTAAATCTATAGCAGATGCACAAACACCGGCAGGAGCCCAAAACAGGATTCAAGCAGTTCTTTATGACATGTGTGTGCAGGGTGCCTGGCTGTGTCCCAGTTAAATCCAGTTTTCAGTGCGCTGATCCTAACTTCTGATTGTACCTGGTACACAAAAAAGGCTCCTTAGGATTCTTTACCTTCCAACCACCCCTGTTTGTTAGAGGTGTGTTCCAGGGAAAACCCAAGTCTCCAAAAGCTGTGTTTTAAAATCTAGTTTCTCCTCCCCACCTGCTGTATCTGGACTCTACCTGTCTATGACAGCTAAAACTGAAGCCCTGAATAGGCATCACATCTAGGTAATGTTGGATGATTTTTCCTCAACCAAACATTTTTACCGAAAGTCTCAGTGCCATTTTAGTAATTGCTAGTCCCAGTCCATTCCAGTTATGGAAGCCACACAAACACACTGAATGTATTTTGTGTGTGAGAGAGAGAAGTATTGTTTTTTTAAACTCTGTTTTATTTAGTTGTTGAAGGGGTGGGGGGATGAAGAATGGGCTTTGTGTGCATGTGGTGAAAAGGGATCATGGATCCAGCCCCTCTGCTGGATGATCCTGCCTAAGATTTTGCTCACAGGCAACTTTGCTCCTGTTTCAAAATGGGTAGGGAGACAAGGGGATTGCAGTCATTTAGTTATGGCCAGTGTTCCCTCTAAGCTGAGTTAGTGTGAGCTAGCTCCCAGTTTTTTAGCCTCCAGCTTACACATTTTTGTCTTAGTTCAGGAAGGATGGCTCCAGAGCAAACTAATTTATGCAGCAGCCAAATCGCTCACTCTCAACTTTAATGCCAGTAGCTCAGAAAGCAGAATTTTTGTTCACAAGACTCCACAGCTTAAAGGGAACATTGGTTATGGCTACAGTCTTATACACACTTAGTGGTAGGAAGACCCACCCCCCTCAAACAGGGGGGTACACAATTCAGTGCCAAGAAATGAAGTGTAAGAAACAGCAAAATATCCTATTCAGATGTATTTTTGCAGAGGGAACTCGGTACACAATTCAGTGCCAAGAAATGAAGAAACCGCAAAATATCCTATTCAGAAGTATTTTTGCAGAGGGGACCCTTCCATCTATATCTGAATTGCCCTTCTTTTCAATCTATATGTTTGTTTTTCTAGGAAACTTTTGCTGGTCACTGATATGGTGTACTAAATTAGATCTGATTTCCGGCCTGCTTTGGATTTATGATCCAAACATTATCTATCTACAAAGTAGACCAAAGTAGTATCTTTTTCTCTTTTTTTGCCATCAAGTCACAGCTGACCTATGGCAACCCCGTAGGGTTTTCAAGGCACAAGAAGTTCAGAGGTGGTTCACCATTGCCTGCCTCTGTGTCACAACACTCCCATCTAAATACTAGTCATTGCTGACCCTGCTTAGCTTCTGAGATCTGACTAGAGCAGGCTAGCCTGGCTATACCTATCTATAAAATGTTATTATCTATAAAGTATTCCCAAGCTATTTATCACATATAATTGTGAAAATAATGATATATATATTTGGTCTAGCATGTAGCTTCACCTGGAAACACCCTTCTGAATTACAATCAGTCTCCAAAATTCTCAAGGCAAATTAGAAATGCTATATTGAACAATTTGGTTCAATATAGTAAAAAGAAACTCAGAATAAAGTTCTATAACATTCTTAATAATGATATTGCACATTTTTAAAAGCCCTTGGATTGCCTGCCAAAGAGATGCATGCATTTTAGAATATATAGTCCATTATGTACGTGCATATAAAATAGAAAATTAAATGGGAGGGGGATTGAACACTAAAGTAAGCCTATATGGGTATATAAATATATAATACCTTTTATCTATACATGCACATGTTTGTACTTTAATTGGCTGAAATTTCAGAAGCAGTTATGGATTTTCTCTATACTGGCTGCTTTCAAGAGACTCCCTAATAAGCACACTACAGATATTACTGGTTATGAGAAATGTCTTTCAGCTATGAATTATTCTCAGTGCTAACAGTGAATCTTCCTTTTCCAAAGTTGTCAGTCTCTTGGTGAATTCTCTTGTGCCTCACTTACTGCAGAACTTCAAGCCTGATAAGAAAATCAATGCTGCCAGCAAAGGTGTGAACAGATGTTTTATCTCCACATTGTGTGCATAAATGCAAGGGCTCTGATGTAAATTGATCAGACTGTAGAAACAAATCATTTAAGATTTGTGTAGTGATTAATAACAGAGGGCAGTAATGAAATCTCCCTGCCACTACCACATCTGTTAGAGAGACTTTTTAGTTTGCCCTATTATGCAAATGTGCAATAAAATAAATACATTACTTGGTATAACAGCTGGTTAGAAAACATTGTTTTAGGTGATTGTTTTTAATGCATTGTTTTTACCACTGATAGCTGCTAATGTGAATTAATTCACTTTTATACATATGAGGGATCTTGTACTTGGGGAAAAAAGAATTGATCTGCTTCATAGTTTTAGAGAATATATAGGACAGCATTAACAATGCATTAACATGAAGAATGATCATGTTTTAAAATATAGATCAAAATTCAAAACTCAGTACGACTCCCATACATACAGATGATCAGGAAGTCCCCATTCTTTTCAGTTCTCCAGTGGGCTTCCTGTGAACATTCCTTTTATGTGTGTATATCAGGTACTTCCACCCAGCTACTTTATTGAATGCCCAGAAAGTTAATGCATTATTATCGCACAATTTCATTCTGAATGCACAATTCCTTTGGAGGCAGAATAGGGGATAGCTGGTAGTGAATTTGGCAAAAGTAGCACATCAAACATTTTTAGATCCTCCGACCTACTTTTTTTGCATGGTCTATTTGACTATTAATCAGCATGTCACATTCTGCATGTGGAATTTTGAATGAAATGCTGAACAGCAATTCAACAACTTTGATTGGTATATCAAAGGATGCTGCTTAGTGCTATTTTAAAGGGCTTGGCTTAACAACTTAACATCTTTAGTTCTAGTGAAATCTATTTATCTTGCATTCTCTGTCCTCAATATGGTGGCCAGGCTGATGGAAATATAAGCAAGAAATATGCATTATTGGAAGTACTAATCTGTGTACACTGACAATGACACAAAATTATGCAGGGTGTGTCACCACAAGTGAGTTCCCAGTAAAACAGTAAAGATACTGAGGATTTTGGAAAACAACTCATATGAGGAGAGGATGAAGAATTAGAGAAGACTGAGGGGAGGCATAATAGTATTCTTCAAACACCTGAAGAAATGTCATATATGAAAGGGCAGAGATTTGTTCATTGCTGCTCCAGGGAGTAAGACTATACCTAATGGACTTTAGTTACAGGAGGGTATATTTTTAATGAACATTGGTGGAAAATGTCCTCAAGGCAAGAGCTGTTTGATAATGGAAATTACCTGGAGGTGGCAGAGTTCTCCCTCACTGGAAGTCTCCAAACAGAGGCTGGAACCCCATCTGTTCAAGATGATCTGGTTTTGGATTTCCACATTAAGCAAGAAGTTTGATTAGATGATCTGTAATGCCCTTCAAACTCTATGACTCCAGGAAATTATGTTGTTATCCCTTCCTCACTCAGCTCACTCAGCTCTTTGGTGCCTATCCTTGGTCTAGAAGTGATTTAATCATGAAATGCCTGTTGCTAATTTTATAAGTGGATGAGCTAAAAAAATCACTGTGGAAGAAGAGAATAGCCCTGTGTGGAGAATCCATTGTGCTGGCCTTCTCGTCCACATCTATATATTCACCAAGTTGTCTGCAAAGTGCAAACACACTGAGGGAGGGAGTGTGCATTTCCACCCTGCAGATGACTTAGTGATTGTGTAGAGGCAGAGCCAGCACCCATGTGCCTGTTCAACTTCCCTGTGCAGTAAGTCAATATGCAGACAGCTCATCTCCCCAGGGTTAGTGTGTGTGTTTGAATTGTATTTAAGAAATATTAAAATCCCTACTTGTTTGCTGAATTCATATTCTTTCATTCAATGACTTTGTTGTTGTTGTTGTAGGGTTGCCAACTCTGAAGATTTAGGGGCGGAGTCCAAGGACGGTGGTGTTTGGGGTAAGAGGCACCATAGTGTAGTGTAATGCCCTAGAGTCCACCCTCCAAAGAAGCCATTTTCTCCAGGGCAACTGAGCCCTGTAGTCTGGAGTTCAGTCGTAATTCCAGGAAACCTAAAGGCCCCATATGGATGTTACCAATCCTTTGCTGTGGAGAGGAAGTGGCTTTTGTCAGCTTGCTCCTTTCCTTCACACATACAAACCAAGTTTTCAAATTTACCTCTTTCCTGGGCAATTTAAAAGCTTTATTAGAAAACACTGAGATGATATGTGTGGAACCCCTGGAGGATTTGTGGTTGATGTTGAGGGGGGGGGGGAAACAGGCCACCCTTTTTGTTTCCCTCAAAATTATTCAAATATATTTGTGTGTTGTTATTGTTTTTTTTAACCATTTAATGCCATTATCACCACAGACTAGGCTCTAAAATAGGCTCTGGTATGTTCTATCATCTTTGTGCTGAATTTTTCAAATAGGCTCTGGTATGTTCTATCATCTTCATGCTCCATAGTCATTCTAGAATTTCTTAGCATTTCATTGTATGCATGTTCTCAAAGAACCAGAAAGCTGAATAGGTTTTTAAGTGTGGATAAGGAAGCTTGGGAACAGTCATGTCTACTGCCCCATGTGACATCCTGATTCCACAGGTCCATTAAATATCAAGAGGATTGCCATCCATACCACCAGGAAATTTCTCCAGAGCAATTTGGATTTATCATTCTCTAAAGGATGGACTAAAGTAACATAACACCAAATGTGACTGCCAGCACTTGAAGTTTCTTTTTCTTTACCCAAATAATGCTTTGTATAAATAGTACTGTGGTACACTCAACTGATATCACTGAGACTGAGACCTAGGGATTTTGTTTTTGTTGATGATTTAAATAATGATTCCATCTTTCCAACTTTCATCTTAGGAAAGTAAATTAAACAATAAAAAATAATGTACAGAAAACATATCACTAACTCGGATCTTTTATTATGATTCCTAGGATTCCTATAGAAAAAGAGAAGAAGAAGAGGAGATTGGATTTATACCCCGCCCTTCACTACCCAAAGGTGTCTCAGAGTGGCTTACAAACTCCTTTCCCTTCCCCTCCCCACAATAGACACCCTGTGAGGTAGGTGGGGCTGAGAGAGCTCTGACAGAAACTGCTCTTTTTCAAGAACAGCTCTTTATCAGATCTACGGCTTGCCCAAGATCATCCAGCCAGGTGCAAGTGGAGGAGTGGGGAATCAAACCCGGTTCGCCCAGATTAGAGTCTGCACACATAACCACTACACCAAACTGGCTCTCCTAAGTGAATAATTAACCTCTCTATTTCTGATACATTTGTATCCAAGCAATACATTTTCTTGGTGTCTGCTTTCTTATTCAAGTTTTTACAGTCATTCACTGTATTTTCAGCTCCTTCTAAATGACTCTGACTGACTCTGTCCCTAACTATCTAAACAGACATATAGAGACATTTTTTAAGCTTCACACCAATCAAACATTCTGTTTACCGACTTAACTTTTCATAGGTAAAGCAAGTGGTAACCAGTCTCCTTTCAGTTCCCCTTCTTCTAAACTCACACTCTACACTGACTCCTCCCCCCCCCATTTCTTTTAACTTTACAGTCTGGTATTTAAACTAAATTCTCCTTTCGTTAGAGTCTACATTCAACAGGTATTTGACGTAGCTGATGAAGGCAGCTCTGACTTTCAAAAGTCCATACCTCAAATCTGTAAAGTCCTACTGCAGACCAACATGGCTGCCTGCTGAAACCAACTCAACAGATAATGATCTAACATTGAAAAAAGGAATTAATATCCTCCACCTTCACAAAACACCAGATCAGAGGTACGGTTTGCAACTAGGGAAGGGCATGAACCGGCTCACAAACTAAAGTTTATGATGATTTTTTTAAATCTATTTTTTTAGTTTTAAACTTAACGTTAATACACTGAATTCAACAGCTATATAATGGCAATAACACTTTAAAAATAGAAACAACAATTTAAACTTAAACAAACTTACCTATTATAATGTTGTGAATAAGTAAAACACAAAAAATAATACAAAAGTAACAGGTATTGTAACTTTGGAATAAAGGTACAAACTCCAACTCGATAAGGTTACAAGAGAAGAACAACAATTCTATACCAGGTTGGACTTCCGATATGGCACAGTAAGCGAGCGGGCACTCTTCGGGACTCCCGAATTGCCCGCTCCCCTCTTTGCTCTTTCTGGTGCTCTCCCGGTTCACAGGGAGCACCGCCCAACCTTCCGAAGGGCGGCAGGGTAGCAGGGGGCTTCATTCGGCCACCCCTGCACCTGGCAAGTGTAGGGGTATGCCGCTTTTGCCTCAAAGTGGGAGCGATTGAGATGAGGAAGCATGGCTCTCATGTTTTCCATTACTTGCGACCAGCTGTTTTTAAGGACCGTTGTGAGTACGCAATTGCTCTCTTTATAATTTATGATGACCCTTATTAAATGACCTCCATAAGACTGTCTCAAATTTTTGAAACATATACACGGCCATGAAAAGGAACAGAGCAGAAGATAGGAAACTGGTGTTAAATGAGGAGAAAGAAGAAGTATCAGCAGGAGAAATAGTGTTAATTGACTTAGAAAATACTGAATTTGGACATAAAACTTCTAATTAACGAGGTGCGGCAGGCAGCTGAGGATGCCTGCAAAAATATTATCAAGAACCTTCTAAATAAAGACCCGGAATTGGAAATCAAACAGAAGCCTGCGCAGGAAGAGCAGGAGGAGCCCCTGCAATGTCAGTGTTTTGTGATCTCAGAGAAGGAACAAGGCAAAGAAGTACAAGATTTGTTCTTTATACCTATGGAGACGAAAAAGAAATGCTCCTAGGTAAAAAGTTGTGTAAAGTACTTTGTAAAGTGAACCAAGACAGCAGGATTCATAGAAGGGAATGCTCGAAAGCAACTTTATGCAGAAGCGAAGAAACTGATTAAAAAGAGAGTGAGGCACTCTTCAAAGAAAAGTACTAAAGACAGTAAAGCATTAATGACAGAACTGACTAAACAGGAAAAGCAAAACAGAGCAGAACCCCATGAGTATAAGGAGGAGAGGCATCAAGAAATGATCATCAAGAAGAGGGCATTTCAGGAAACAGGGTTGCCATGTGTACTACGTGGTAACATAATTCTTTTTTTGTCTATATATTGAATGAAATGTGGGTTGCGCTATAGGATGGAAATAAATGTACTGGATTAAGGTATTTTGATTTATTCCGGAATGATAATAAGAATTTTAGATAGATAACCTCTTTGCAGTTTAATGATTAAGTACTCTTGTGTTATCTTTAAAATTTTGTTTTTGTTGTTGCCTAAAGGGATTATTTTTTGTTATCATAACACAAAGAAGCTAAATACTGTAAGAAGGAATGGGGTAGTTTATTTATAATTTTCTACTCTCAGGAAAATAAATGAGTGGTAAAAGTTAATATCTGTCACAGGAGCCCGACGACGACCCTTCACTGTCCTCGTAGCTCAAGCTCCCAACTCCGCCAAGCACGGCCACATTGCCTCGTTCCCTTCTGTTCCCTCCAAGAGTATGCAGGCCTCAGACACCTGGATGGGGGAGGGCAGTTACAGCACCGTTCCCTGCACTCCCATCCCTGCTGGATGACGCTCTCTCTCTGAGCTGCCATTCATCCAGGAGTCATCCCCGGCCTCCTCCGTTCCATCCCTTATATCTCCCCCACCCAGTTCCCAGGGTGCCCTGCTCCTCCCTGTGCCCTCCTCCTCCTCCTCGGGCCATGCCCCCTTACAAGACTGGAGATGTGCGTCCCAGGGCGTGGTCCCTTCCTCTCCTGCCTTCTCCCACCCTGGCTGCTGTGCTCGGCTCTGTGGGCAGGCCCTTTTGTCGGGCCTATGGCCCGGCATGGCCGTCTCGCCCTCGCCACGCCCCTCCCAGCTTGCTGCTTCCTCCAGGGCCCGGTCGAGGCTGGGGGCTGAGGTGTTACTGCCCGCCTCGTCGGCCCCCCTCTCCCCGTGGGGGCCTGGGGCCTCGCAGCCACTGCCCCTCCTGCCCGCCCCGGCTCCCTTTGCAAGTGGGGCGAACACGGCTGGTGTTTTCCCCCGTCTCACTGTCCCCGCTGCCTTCCTCGGCCCCTCCAGCCGCCCGGGTAAGTAGGGAGGGATTCGCGGTCCACCGTCACAACGCCACATGGTGTCTGGCGTCGTTGGCTCTGGGGGGTTAGAAGTCCTGTCCTCGGGACATGGGGGGGAGTCCCGTCCTCGGGACAATATCTGACTATAGACCATTAATTTTGAGTATCTGATTTTTGGGCTTATTATATGCTTAGATATTCTCCAGAGAGAAGGGGTTTAAAGCAGTGGCGGCACAATCTTTGCATTGTGTTCTATGGGGCCATAGAATACAATGGAAAGATCACGCCACTGCTGCGGCACGACTCTAGAGAGAAGGGGTTTAAACTTTAAACCCCTTCTCTCTTTGCTCCCCCCCCAGCCCGTTTTGGCAGGCCGGCTGGGGAAAGGGAGGGGAGGCTTTTGAAGATGCCTACCCCCCTTTTCCGCTTCCCATTCTGACACACTTCTGGTGATGTCAGGGGGTGTGACATATGCTAATAAGTTATGTTAATAGGTATGTTAATGAGCTCCTTCACCTCTTTTGCTACTAAATGACCCCTGGTAGTAAGTCATATGTAATATTCAGATCTAATAAAGAAAAATACAAGACTATTCTTTAGTAAGCTAAGCTAGATAATGCCTGTAATGAGAAGGCAGTCCAAGGTTTTGGTAAGACTGTTAACAAACTTTGGATTCAAGCTGTGGGGAAGATAGTGAGGAACCTCTTTTTGAATCTGATTGAGCAATTTCTGACTGGATTCTACTTCTGAAGTTCTTTTGTTGAAGGATGGTGACATTCATGTCAGCAATACAGTGTCCTAAGAGACTACATCCTAGTGGAGAGCAGAATACCATTTTTGACACATGATGGTGTGTATCACATTGGAGGATGAGGAAATGGTTGAGCCCCAGATGATACTGCTGAGGTTGCTGAGTTCCGTAACAGCGTTGCCTAAGTGTACATTGGGGCAAATTTGGCATCTTGATTTGTTGCAGAGTCTAGTGTCTGCATTTGTGCATCCATTAAATGGTCCAGGTTGGCAAGAAGCAGTTACTTTTTAAGTGGGGAGGAATTCTTAAGATAGTTCTGTTCAAATCCCTGTTAGCTCCTGAGTCCTGACGGAAGGATTAAACTCTTTTAAATACATACATATTCTGGTGTTTCATCTGCTTAGAACTTCAGAACTCAGAACACCAATTAGAACACCTATTAGACCATGGCTAGGATCAATGATGCAAGAAACCCCTCCTACTCTGAGCATGAATGTTTCACTTCAGGAGGAACCTCCAAGTCTGCTTTCAGTTTTGTTTTAAGAGAAAATGAGCAGCAACCCTATATTTATAGGTATTGAATATATTTGCAGTCTTCTCTATTGAAGAAAACTCATCTAGTATCTAGAAATGGCTATACTCATTACTGGGGTCAGGGCACATAAACAATTCTCCAGTAAGAAAAAGAATAAGAAGAAAAACAACAGAAAATAAATTATTTGTTGGTGTGGGAACAATGTAAATAAAATGATGTTTCTGGCAGAGCAGGAATAATAAGCTCAAAATTAATATTAAGACAAAATTAGTGAAGCTAGAAATAAAATCACCACAGAGCACTATGAACAATCCTGCTAGGATGAACAGCATTACAGGAAATGAATAAAACATGTTGATACACAGCTGTCGCAGATCCTTTTTCAATACAGTATGTAACCAGAGAGGGCAGGGAGATCATAGAAGTGGCCACTGGAGTCCATGGTAATGGGAGTTCTAAATGAAACAATAAAAATGAAATGCAGTTATAGTACACATGTGAAACAAGTAGATTAGTAAATGTTGTTCCAGTGTCATTGCATTCACCAAGCCATACATCCATTCACTCTTTCTTTTCACTTCATATACAACTGATCACTAGTATGGTGTAGTTGCAGTGAAGCTGGGAATCAGGAAGTCCTGGTCCAAATCTCACCAGGAACTCATTAGGCAGCATTAGGCATGTAGCTTTTTCTCATCTTTGACCTTCCCCTTAGCAATCTGTAATATGGTGAAGATAATCAGACATATGACATATTTTTACAGGATTATGATTAGGGGTGTGCATTTTCGGGTATTTGGCAAACTGAATCAGAATGCCAAATAAACCCCAAAAATATTCGGCTTTTATTAAGCTGTTTTCAGCATTACCGAATACAAGCTCCGGGGGGGTTAAACTTTACTGGACTGCACTTACCTTCTCTTTCCTGCCATTTCTGTCTCTTTCTCACTCTTTGCTCGGCTTTCCAAAAGGGAGGGGGAAGAGGGATCTTACATACAACCAATCACTGCAATGCATTTGCAAATAGCATTGCAGCTTGCAAGGCTGTTGTTGCTGCTGGCTTCAAACTTGAAGCCCAACTACTAGCTTGCTTTCCCAGTGACAGAAGGGTAGAGGAGCACTGGTCAATAGGAATACAGGTAAGGTTGGGTGCACTGCTCTTTGGCCAATCACAGAATTTTGTTCTTTTTTTGAAATTCTTCTGTGTATTGTTGTGATGATTCTGTGCTTAAGTTGACATCAGTCCTCCTTTTGAGCTGGCATTTGTCACAATGACACTGGGTTCATCGTTCTGTTGATACGTAGATTGGCACTGAGTTCTGCTGCTGGGCACTAGCACCAGTACATTGCACTGGTTCTGCTGCTGGCCTTGCAAACATGCCCCCTCAGTTTATACTTCAGAGATTCTCAGATTTGATCTTAGTCCTGTAGGGTTTTGGCACTGCCACAGTGGCACTGGTTCTAGTGGGCACGTAGCACTGGTTCTGCTGCTGGCCTTGCAAACATGCCCCCTCATGCCACTACATCACACTTCAATTAGTTTCTACTGCAGAGATGCTCTGGGAGAAACTGCTGGGCTGTTGGTTTTTTCTGCCTGCCCTTTTCCCTTTCCATATGAAACAATGAAGGATTGGGGGCACCCTCTTTTGATGCCCCTAGAATTGGACCCCCTGATTCAATCTTTTTGAGACTTGGTTTTTTTTTGGAAGGGAGAGGCTCCAGCAGCTACAGTACAAATTTTGCACCCCTACCTCAAACCCCCTCCCCCCAGCTCACTGAATACTCCTTAGAAGATTTTGCCATTGACTACTATGGCCTCTTAGGATATAATGGAGCCAAATATTTTTGAGAATACCGAATATTTTTGGATACCAATACAATACCGGTATTGGTATAGGTGTATATTTGGTATTTCCAAAAATATTCAGCTTCATTATACCCAAATCTGAAAAATACCAATTTTTCCCATCTGGACACCCCTAATTATGATCATGGGTACTGAGATTATGTATATAAAACACTTTGAACACTCTAAGGCCCTATTGCACTTGTCCCTTTTCCCACTGCTTTGGAATGCAAATGGCAAGGAAGAAGGAAATGGGATTATGAAATTTGGTGTGGTGTCACCTTTGCCTCATACATGCCAGCCAATGGGAGGGAGTTATTTATTGCAAGATGATGTATTGCTCAAAGATTTACCTCTAAGAACTTCAATGAACTTCAGCATTACACTTCTCTATCCAGTACACTCAATGCCCTATTTCCATGTGTGTAGTGTAGCCAGGAGATCCAATGATTGTCTGGCAATCGGAAGTTCTAGCTCTTTAGCATTATTCAGGGCACACCACAAGGAGGCAAGCTAGAATTGCTGCTTATGACAGAGTCTGAAAAGATTGTCTACTGTACAAGTTTTTACGAGTTTTCCCCTGCAGAACATTATTTCAACTCCTAAATAACATGCTGAGCTATAGAACTTTCCAAGTAATTATGGGTCAGTCAATCAACAAACAGGAGAAACTGAATAATGGTCTACCCCAGGGCTCAGTCCACATTCCAGTTCTTTTCAGTCTATACATGTCTTTTGTTTCTGAGACGATATCCAGGATGTTTGCTTATGCCAATGACATGGCGATTGCAGTAAGGAACAAATTGATTGAAAGGACTGAGGAAATACTGAATAGGGACCTCAAAATTTTGGCTGACTACTACTATAAATGGCGGCCCAAATCCAGGAAAAATTGAATGCTCATTTTTTTACATCTCAACAACAATCCCAGTAACCATGTACTTTGGCAGCTCCAGGACCCATATTTCTCCCTTATAATAATTGAATAGCAACGTTCTATTTCGCAACATTCTAAATTTGGCCCCTTTAGTGTTAGGCCAGAAAAACTGCCACTCAGAAGACACTGGCTGGGTTGACTGGCTGCTTTGCGCAGTCCCGCCCAGCGTTCCAAGGTTATTTGCATATGGAAGCTGATTGGACTACACTCAATTCCACACCTCAAACTCACCCCCCCCCGCAAGGCAGTTGGGATTTTCAGTTGCATAACATACCTCATAGGGGAGAGGAGAATGATGTCAGCTGCCCTTTCCCTAGGCAGAGGCTGTGGGGGGGGGTTGTAAAACTTAAGACAGACAGGCAGATAAAGGTTGGCTGATGGTTGCCAGGAAATTGTTTGGTGCATTTACGATGGGGCTCCTGGGGAACTATTGATGCCAATCTTGGCCCAGCAGCCATCAAACCATTCTCTTCAACCCCCTGCTGTGTAGCTGACTTTCCCCTAGGGTTGCCAATATCCAGGTGGGACCTGGAGATCTCCCACTGTTACAATTGATCTCCAGATGACAGAGATCAGTTCCCCTGGAGAAAATGGATGCTTTGGAGGGTAGACCCTAAGACCTCCAGTCGCCGGCCCTGGAGTGGGTGGGGTTGGGTGGGGGGAAACAGACCCGGAGCCGATGCCTCCGTCGCCTGGCTGGAGTGGCCGCGGGGGAGTCTGGAGTCGGGCGGCCGCTGGTGGGAGCCGCGGGTGCCCGGGCCGAGATTGGGGGGGCAAGGCGGGCGACAGAAGGCCGATGCCTCCGTCGCCCGGCCCTCTACAGAATCCACCCCCCAAACCTCCAGGTATTTCCCTCCTTAGAGCTGGCAACCCTACATTCCCCTCAGTGCCTGTTGGTAGGCAACTAAGCTTGGTCCTGTCACCTACTTTGGCCTTTGGGAGAAAACACATTGGGGCCAATCCTGATAGGGTTGCCAACTCCAGATGGGAAATTCCTGGAGACTTGAGGGATGGAGCCTGAAGAGGGTGAGGTTTGAGGAGGGGTGGGACCTCAGACAGGTACACTGCCATAGACTCCACCCTCCAAACCAGTCAGTCTCACATAGGGAACCATTGTTGCCAATCTCCAGGTGAGGGCTGGAGAGCACTCAGTATTACAACTGCTCTGCAGAAGGGAGGGCAGAAGTCAGCTGAAGTCAAAGGGGCAGATAATGGTAGGTTGGTGGCTAGCTGGGAAGGAGATGGGGTTGCCAACTACATGCTGACAAATTCCTGGGGATTTGAGGGGTGGAGCCTGGAGAGGGTGGGGTTTGCAGAGGGGTGGGACCTCAGACAGGTAGAATGCCATAGACTCCACCCTCCAAACCAGCCATTTTGTCCTGGGTAACAATTGTTGCCAATCTCCAGGTGAGGGCTACAGATTACTCACAATTACAACTGCTCTTCAGGTAGCAGAGATCAGTTCCTCTGGAGAAAACAGTGGACTCTGTCATTATACCCTGCTGAGGTCACCACAGCAAATTGACACTGTTTGCCCAAAGCCAGAGCACTGCCCCAGAGCCTCTTTCTAGATCTCGTTGTATTGCTTTCACAATGGGCTTTACTGCTAGTCTTTTATAATTTCATCCTAATTGCTGTGAATGAGTTTTTTGTGTTGGATGCTGAAAAATAAACTCCCCAAATCCTATGGCTTAGTTAGAGAGGACATGAGCAATCCACTTGCTCAAGCTAAGCAGGTGTGGCACCCTACTTATATACAACCATACACCTAAGTACCTTGGCATTACCCTGGACAGGATTTTGAGCTATAACCACCACATTACTGATGCAGCAGAGAAAATACACATGAAAAACAATGTTCTCCAAAAATTATGTGGTACAACTTGGGGTGCGTCTGCTACAACACTTAGATGCTCAGCTTTGGGACTGGTGTATAGCACTGTGGACTATGGTACTTCAGTGTGGCTCAACAGCCCCCATGTCCACAAACTTGATGTCCAACTCAGTACAACAATGAGAACCATCAGCAGATGTATTAAGCCCACTTCAACCTATTGGCTACCTATGGTGTGCCACATTGCTTACCTGCATCTCCGAAGGCAAGATGCTCTTCTTCATGAATATAGAAAGATAATTGAAAACAGAGAGTTAACCATCCACAAAGACATGGCTGACAGGTCTATCCAGACTAAAGTCCCAACACCCAACAATAAGATCTGCACAAATCCTGCAATCACAAAATTTTGATCTAGGGAATGAATGGTTGCAAACATGGATGAAATCACTTCCACCTGATATACATAACCTGATAGACCAACAAGAGGCCTGCAAGATTTCACTTGCCATGTAAAGTATGGAAGATGGCTAACAGAATATGAGCAGGCTTTGGCAGTAGTGCAGACCTGTTGTTTAAATGGGGCAAAATACCAGGACCCAAATGGAATTGTGGTGCAGCCCACCAATCTATTTTCCATCGGTCACAGGAATGTGAGCATCGTGCTTTCCAGGGAGATGTGACAGAGCTCTTTGTACTCTCCCCAGCTGTGATTGGGTGTGCTGAAAATTTAGATATTAGTATTTAGGGTGATTACCCAATCTGTCTGTGTACCCATTGTATCTACTTGGTTACATATTTTATATACATACATACATTTGTGGTTTATATAACGCCCTATCCATATGGCTCAGAGAGGTTTACAGACACATACACAATTTATCTAAGCTAGGGTACAATGGTGGTGGTGGGTAAGTGGTTCCTTCCTTCCTTCCTTCCTTCCTTCCTTCCTTCCTTCCTTCCTTCCTTCCTTCCTTCCTTCCTTCCTGGCCCGTCCTTCCTTCCTTCCTTCCTTCCTTCCTTCCTTCCTTCCTTCCTTATCATTGGATGCATATTTATATTTCATTGTTTTACTGGTTGTTCCAGAAGCCTTCCTGCAGGTCCCTCAGTAACCTCCTCCTCCCCCACTACAGTTGATAAGAAAGTAACCATGTACTCTGGCAGCTCCAGGACCCATATCTTTTATAATTTCATCCTAATTGCTGTGAATGAGTTTTTTGTGTTGGATGCTGAAAAATAAACTCCCAAAATCCTATGGCTTAGTTAGAGTGGACATGAGCAATCCACTTGCTGAAGCTAAGCAGGTGTGGATATAGTCAGTGTGTGAGTGAGAGATCTTCTAAGAATTCTTTGAATTCTATGAAGGGAGAAAGACAAGATAAAATAAAAGCATGCCAACAATTGCTCTAGACACTTTGAACAGTTCTTCTGAAGATACATTTGTGAGTACGCATGCCAGATGGAACATGGCCAATGATACCTCTTTGACTACTAACAGCCAAATTGTTCAATGCCATCCTCTTTGTTTTAAATCTCCACACTCCAGCAGCAGCATGCTGATATACTTTCAGCTCCATTTCAGGCACTTTACTTGTGGTGGCAGATTGGATATGGGATAGTCCTTTGAAAGAGAACAATAATATAAGATACAGAGGAAGACAGTCCAAAGTATGTAAACAGAAGATAATGATAGGTCATTTTTTTTCCAGTGAGGTCATTGGTAAAAGATAGTTCCAGGTCATGAAATGAGAACTTTCACACTAAAAATAAAACCTTGTAGTAATTTGCTGTAATTTTTTTCTCATACCCCCACCACTTCCATTGCTGCTTTTCTAATTCCTCCTATCACATCAATTATTCTTTCATCCATTCTGATCCCTGTACAGGCTTCCTTCAGCAGCTCTCTGAGCAGCAAACCCTTGTGAGTCCAGTTGGCATTTGTCTATCAATCAGTGCATCAATGATGACTCATTTGTTTCATCCACCTCTACTATCTTACTGAACAAACAGTTCAATTGAACCTTCAAAACACCACTAACCTGAAGGCTGTGAGAAGTCCTTTTTTCTGTTTCAGGAGGAGCTGGGCTTTCTAGACTAGAGAGGTGCCTTGACAGTTACCATTGTCCTCTTGGATAAGATTATGAGAAAGAAAAGGGTGGGGGAATCAGGGAATTTCCTATAGGCTAATGGCTAATGGCCAACCTAGCAGTTCAAAAGCAAGAAATTGCAAGTAGGTAAAGAGGTACCACTTCGGTGGAAAGGTAACAGCCTTCTGTGTGCCTTGGCATTTAGTCATGCCGTCAACATGACCACAGAAATGTCTTCGGATAGTGCTGCCTCTTCAGCTTGGAAACAAAGATGAGCACCACAAGCCTAGAGTTGGATTCGACTGGCTTTCGAGCAAGGGAACCTTTACCTTTTTAATGGCTAACCTAGGGAACTGTTAAAGTGCTAAAGACTAATGTTAGAATGACTTTCTGGAATTCATGGTTAAGGAATGATTATCATGGTTCCAAAGGACATCCTGATGGTTCCTTTTATCACTTTGCTAAACTACCATGTTCCCTGAGAAAAATCCTTTTCAGAAGTAAGCCATGCCTTACCTCTGGATACCTGCTTAGGAAACTGGAACTTTCCTGGACCTACATGAATAGTACTGTGGTCTCTTACTCTTTAGTCTGTCTCCCCTTCTTTAGTGCAGCATGTTATATAGTGTGTACATGAACAGATTTGGAATATTTGGCTCTTAATGTGGGTCTTCTGGTGTTGGATATTATTACTGTACTTTTGACATTATTTTGAGTGCTTGAGTTTGGTAATAATCAAGATCAGGTGCATTTATCGTTCCACTCAATAATGTTTATTTCTGGGACTTCCGGTTTAAGCGTTTCACCACTCAGACGTGTCTCGTCTCACTTGGATGGAGACGCACCGAGACCCGGTGGATGGGAGGGGTTCAAGTTCATCCCAGACCCCCCTGAGGTCTCTGTAGGAGACCCCAGCCTGGTGAGCTGAGGAGAGCCTCTTCCAAGGGGACGCCCAAGGAATTGAGGCTCACCTTCTTCCCTGATAGGTACCATCGCCGCGGAGCCAGTATGGCGCCTAGAGATGACTGCCAGAGCAAGCGATCATGACCAAACTCATAAAAAAGACTTCCAAAAGATCTCCAAGGCTACAAACTGTGAGTTAAGCAAAGCTCAGGTGAAAAATAAGCGAATGGAGCCTTGGTAGTAATTGGAGGTGCCTAAGTTTGAAGCGTGGTGGGAGGAGATCTCGTCCCCCCCCATAGGATTAAACTGTAAAAAACAGTTTTAAAGTGAAAATAAAGAGACTTTGAGCCAAACCAAGTGCATAAGAAGTAAAGCGAATGCAAAAGATGCTAAAATATATGAAGCGAAATTAAAACACATAACTTTTGCTTTGTTTTGGAAAACTTACTTCTTGTTGATATTATGGCTGAGAGAGGATGGAGAGCGCCGAAGACTCCCTCCCAGAACCAGGAAGCATCTACAGACTTCTCTTCATTGTTAGCAAATGCA
>NW_015174851.1:1268519-1312209 GCF_001447785.1 Gekko japonicus
GTCAACAGTGGGAGGGCTTCTAATGTTCTTGCCCCACTGGTGGACCTCCTGATTGCACTGGTATTTTTGGCCACTGTGTGACACAGTGTTGCTGGATGGGCCTTTGGCCTGATCTAACATTATGTTCTTATGTTCTCATGATCAACCAGAGAACTGGTGCTAAAGTCTACAATGGGGAAATCTTTAAAAATCAAGAATGAAGAGATAAAATCTTTGAAAGACATCCCATTCGAAGTAAGAAAAAGGAGGAAACTATACAGGATGCTTACTCTCTCTCTGCAAATAAAGGGAATATCGTATAGATGGCTATTTCCGGAAGGGTTGAGTTTTAATTACCAGGATAAAAAATATAAAATTGACTCTGTTCCAAAAGCGGAAAGATTTATGGATCAAATGTTTAATGTAAAAAAGAAGCAGAAGGAAAAGAATTTAAAAACGGATGTGGAGGAAGAAGAGGAGGAGGAGTCCTACTCACAGGATTCAACAAGTCAAATCTCCTCGGCATCAGAATCATCTGAATTGGAGAAAGGAGAGGCCGCTCCCAAACTGCAGAAAATGAAGAAATCTAAGAAGAAAAGACTCTAAAACTAAAGCATGAGTGCTAAGGACAGTAATTGTGCTAAGCTAATAACTTTATACTTTTTATAATCGAACTAATCTCTGTATAACCAGTACTAATAGGTTTAAAAGATCTATTTTAAGCTTTTCAGATTCATGATTTTATCCCTTCCCCATATCCAGTAGGAGATTTAGAATAGAATCATAGTTTTTCCTCCCCCTATCCAGTAGATTATATGTATCTAGAATTCCCTGACCCAATTCCCATAGTAATAGTGATAGGGCATTACTATTCCTTTCCCCTTTCCATATATGTAGTGTGTAGAAAATGCAAGAAAAAAAAAAAAACCCCTTCGGGGGGCCAAAAAAAATAATAATGTTTATTTCTATCCAGATTCTCACTATCCCCTTGTAACCATTTGGGTGAGTCACAGCCTGAATTGTTAATATTTCTTTAAGCCTGCTATAGAACCTAAGATTTCTTCCTTATACTCATGCTAGCTTATGGCAGACTTGGGACAACCTGGAAAGTAGTCCACATTCCCAGTGAAATGTGTCTAGTCTACAAATGTCTCCTTGGCTATAGTCAGTAAAATAGTTTTGGAGTTTTGCACCAGATTACCTTTTGTGATTCTCTCCCTTTATATCCTGGCCTAATCAGTGTTGCCACTACAGCGAAGATAGGGACAGGAATCAGTTATCCAGTGGGAACAATATCAGTCCACCTCTGCCATTTCTCTGTTTTTTAAAAAAGGTTTTGTAAGTGATCCTGGATCCCCAAGGAAGATCCTAAAATAAGTTTTTGCTTAAGTATGGGATAGGTATTTTTAGTTTCCACCTGCATTAATCTCTGAATCAGATCAGAAACAATTCATAATACTTTTCCCAGTCTATTCACTTACAGTGTATACTACAGACGATGAACCAGAGTCACATGAAGTACTGTTGTTGTAAACACAATCCAGACAATAGAGCAATGACAATCTTGTAAATTTGAATTTACTGTCATCCAGGGAGCCTTCCTGCAGCCTATGGAGCCTAAGAAAAACATCTTAGAATGGAGGAAGTCTTCACACTTTGCCCAGTAGAGTGGTAGGACAGGGGTTGGATCCATCTCTGCCATTAACAGTGTGTGAGTGTGTGTTAAGTGCTGTCAAGTCGCTTCTGACTCATGGCAACCCTATGAATTAATGACCTGCAAAATGTCCTTTTGTTAGCAGCCTTAATTATACAGTAAGCTATATAATATTTTTTTCAGAAAAATACAGAAGTATTTTAATTCTGAATAACAGTTTATAGGATTACACATTCAGATGATCTTGGTGCATAAATAAGTAGCTGCTGTTCAAATACAGCTGTGCTGTTGCTGAATGGGACAAAGATGCAATTACATTGTTTGGTGGCAATATGGCAGAGAATGACATTCGGTTGAGACCTGCATGTGTTACACTAGACTGTGTACCACAATTTTTAATTGAGTTGTAAACCTGGGCCGGCTATATATGTAATGACAAATGTACCTATATGCAGATAAGTTTAGAAGCAGTATTATCTAATTATATGTGGATACTGCTCACTTTTTTAATAGAGATTTTTACAAACCCTTCTGTCATAATCTACAAGGGTGCTTATTTTTTTCCAAAGATATTGCCTTCACTGACTGGAATGAAGACAGACATGAAGACACTTGAAGACATATAACAGGCTAAGCAAGGTTTCATTTATGGTGGGCCTGCATAATTAATATAGATCTCAAGATGTTCAGTGTGGATTTTTACTAACATGCAACCTATGCTGGCTATCATTATTTGGGCAATTCTCCCCTGTCTCCAAAATTAGCCAGCATTACTGCTGGCCTCATTTATCACAGCTTGTACAAATCATCCCCCTATTCTGAAAAGTTAGGGTCATCCCTTTCTCCATTGTGCCACTCAAGCAACTAAGGATTTGGTTAATAGTACTTCTCATCTCCAAGGAGTTCCATCCCCAACCCACATAGCCCACCTTTCTCACTGAGACTCAAGGTAGATTGCAGAATTTAATAATAGCATTACACAGTATGAAACATCCAATCAGTAATGCAGTTGGTCTAGATAACAGGATTAGTAGATAATGCAAACCACAGTTTCCTAGGCAAGGTATAATGGAATTACAAAGGTAGAAAACAATGCTGTAAAAGAAAGATGATACCTGGAATAGGGATGGGCATTTTTGTGGTTCAGTTTGGTTTGTGATTCGTGGCTGAACCATGAACAGATACAAACCAGGAGGTTGGTTTGCAAATTGAACCAATTTGTATTGATTCATGATGTTTGCTTTCTGCTCCCCACCACTTTTCATGGGGAGCAGAGGTTAAAATGGCTCTGAGCCATTTAACCCCTGCTTTCTGCTCCCTATGAAAATCAGAAGGGAGCAGAAAGCAGGGGTTTAGATGGATCAAAGCCATTTAAACCCCAGGTTTCTGACCCCCACTGCTCAGCTGCTTTTTATGAAGAGTAGAATGCAGAATTTTAAATGGCTCATAACCATTTAACCCCCTGCTTTCTGCTCCCCACCACTTTTGTGTCAGAGGTTTAAATGGCTCTGAGCCATTTAAACCCCGTGCTTTCTGCTCTTCATGAACCACCATGAACCACCACAAACTGTCTTAAAACTTGTAGAAGTTCGTGGTGGCTCTACAATTCGTGAACCATGAACCAGCCAAAATTTGTCATGGACTTTTGTTTGTGAGCTGGTTTGTGCCCATTTCTAACCTGGAATAATCATTGCAGTAGACTTATTGCAGTGGACTACACTCCATTCCATTATAAAGGTGCCTTCCTGGACTGTTCCATTGCACTATGGTTCTAATTACATTAAACTATGCCTATGATTGATTGGCTTGGAAATATCCCTTCATGCTTAGATGTGTTGGAGAGCTCAGTAATCAGCTCTACTTGTGAACCTGCACTAGATCCCCAGTTACTACCCAAAACCGTTGTTTTTGCATGAGATTTCCAAGGAGAGTCCTGCATTCTAATTCTTTGCCTACTGATTCAGACTGCAGACTGGTTCCTTATCCTTCCCACTTAATGCTAGGTTTTCCCAGCCCTCACAAGACTGTCACAGCAAACGTCAGAGCCCAAGGTTGCCAAATTAGTAGGTATTTATGACAACAGGGGAAGAGATTTGTCACCTGCCTAGGAATATTGCCATCCCCCCTTCCAATCCCTTACTATCTATTGTGGAAATAGCCACTTAACAAATGATAATTCACTCAAGAGTATTTACAAACAAAGAAATATAATTTCACCTTTAAAGATAATGATACTCTGTATCATATAATTGATTTACTTCATAACTCACCTGTTTACTACAGTTTATTCATTTAAAAAAATAGAACTGTGAACAAAATTAAGGGTCACATGCACTGTACATGGAGTCAGGGATCAGGAATTAATTTCTTGGCCTCCTACCCTGGGCTACACATTTGTTTACAAGTTATTATTCAGTGAAACAACAGAGAGCTCAGGGGGGGAAATAAGGCAGCTACAGATGCACTCCATTATACAGAAGAAAGAGATTAGATTAGGTACACTTGTTCTAACATCTATGGCTAACGCATTACATTTGCAATCACTTTAGGTCTTCCAGGGACTTGAGAGGTGACTAAAATAAATACAGTTCAAGCACAATGTCCTCTTTAATTCATAGAGTTTGCATTCCAGGAATTGTAGTTAGAGACTTGGGTTTACTTAGCCAAAGTAGGACAACAGACTCAAATTGAATTCTATGGCAGGAACTTGGTCTCAATTATTTTTAAATTTAGAACTTGACAGTTAAGTGAAAAACACATTGTTCTGTGTGAATATTCCAAAGGCAGGTTTGCCGATTCCAGTTCAACGATGAGCATACCTGCATTCATTTATGGTTTTTAGGTATGCACTATGTGTGTGTGTGTGTGTGCGTGCATGTGCGTGCGTGTGTGTATGTGTAATTTATGAAGCATTCTTCATATATCAGATTAGAGTAAAATGTAGTTTTCCAGGTATCTCTCAATAGAGAGTGTTTTCAGATGCAATAAAGTTGAAATTTTGATCTCTCCTGAGCATATAACTTGGAAGTAAGTACCATTGGTTTCAATAGAATTTGCATATTTTCTATAAGACTGTAGCTTAGGAGTCAGACTGGCTACCCGAAGGAACCATAATACTGTGCAGAAGGACAGAATATTATTTCTATTATGGAATGCCTGCTATATCTTCCAGCCATTTTGTAGACGCCTTTGCACAGGATGTAATTAATCTTAGTGATCTGGATTCAAATTAGGAGAATGTGGTTGTCTACTATTTTAAAACAATCTAGCTCAACTGAACTGAATTTTAATTTAGTATATTAGAGATTATAAATTAAAACTAAGTGAAACCATTACAGTATTTACTCAAATGCAAGACTAGTTTTTTCCCAAGGTAATAAAAAGAGGTGGTTGTCTTATATTTGCATACAAGTTACAATCAATGTATATTTGTGTGTGTGTGTGTGTGTTACATTTTAAGGGGGTTGTCTTACACTTAGGGTTCTCTTTCAAGCAAATATGGCTCTTCTTTGGGATGCTTTTGGCCATGAAGATTTGTCAGATGATCACAGTTTCAAACTACTATAAGAAGTGTTTAGAAATGCTGGAATATCAAATATGCCATTGAATTCATAGCAATGTACCATTTTGGGGGAGGGGGTTAAGTGTCAAGGACCTATGCTAGTTGTCTTTTCACATTTGTCCACATTTCACCAAATTAATTCCCAAGGATGGTATAATTGAAAAGACTTGACATAGCTAAACGTGATACTTACAGCATCTAATTAAAAAATATTAATCTAAAAGTTCAATCTCACTCTATGCTGCCTTCATAGATTTGAAAGCAGTTTTTGATTCCATTTTTAGGACTAAATTATGGGGGAAATTAGAAGTAACATCAATAGATCACTGGCTTCTTTACCTAATCCATGCCTTACATTCTAATACCACCCTCAAAGTCAGATGCAATAGGAAAGGGCATCTTACAAACTCAATTAAAACCTCAAAGGGAGTCAAACAAAGCTGTATTATGGCTCCATTGCTCTTTATTTTGTATATCAATAACATGATCAGATGTCTAAGTGACTCAGATTTTCACCCCCCTAAATTACTGGACTACAGGATCTTCATGTTATTATATGCAGATGATGCAATAATCCTACTCTAGTAGGACTTAAAAGAACACTAAAGGTGTTTACTGCAGTAAAGATTTCTTAATAATAAATTACAAAAAAACGCTAACATTATGGCAATTGGCAGGAGACCTAAAACCCAGGAGTGGAGCATAAATGAACATAAGATAGAACAGGTGGCCAGCTTTAAGTAGCTGGGTTTGTATTGCAAGCCTCTGGTTCAAGGAAAGCACATTGTGCATGTAACCAATGATGGACAAAAATCTGCCCACGATATAATCATTTTTTTAATGTACTAAGGGAGGTCAGTATATTCCAGCTGCTCTTAAATTATTTCAGGCTAAAACATTGGCTCAGCTCTTATATGGGACTATGATTGGGCCACTTTCTTCTTGTTTTGCACCTCTGAAGTGAGTGCAATCGAAATTTTTGAGAGCAGCTCTTCAACTGCCCCGCTTTATCTCAAATGCTAATTTGCATTTGGGGACCGGTATGATAAAAGTTGCAGCTAGGGTTTTTCTTGCCACCATTAATATTTGGCTAAAGCTAAGTCTTAAACCTCAGGGCTTAACTCCCTTGATTATTTGAGATAGTCATCAATCACATGGCTAAAAACAGTTAGTAACAAATTGGCATGTTTGGACATTTCCCCTCATTCTGTCTTGGAAATGGGGAATAGCAGGCAAAACAAATTTTAAAGCAAAGAATTATGGATATTGAGTGGCAAACAGGCTGCAGTCACAGGCCTTTTTTGCATTAGTCTTCTGATATAGACTTTAGCTAGTGACAGTTCTAGGCCTCAATTTCCTATTCAGGGTGCAGGGTTAGCGATCCAAAGAGAAAAGGCTTGTCTGTTTAATAGAGTCATAGTGTGAGGAAATGCTCAGCTGTAGTTTTTCATGGCATGGGGGTGAATAGCATCACTGGATAGCTGGCAACACTACCTAGGAATATCAGTAATTACTTCACTTGATCAGTGCTAACATAAGCCCTATGACCATTGTGCAGTGCCCTGCAAATCAAAATGACTGTGCACATGCAAACATTGCTGTGAAAATATAGTGGCATTTCTAAAGCATTCTATGAATGTCTTGGGAAAAGGGGCTCTAGAGGACCTGAGGCAACCCACTTCGCCGGCAATGATAAACGGGTCACAATCAACCTGGGGTGTTGTTGCACTTCATGTGTGCTTCACGCACTTTAGGCATGAGGATGGAATTCCACTGACCAGGCACCACTTTTGGGGCCATTATGGCCCAGGCTTTGGGGGGTTTGGGGCCTTTTTGAAGTACAGTTTGGACCCACACCTTCAGACTTGGGGCAGTATCCACAGCAGCAGCATGATCCCACACAGGGAATGGTGGGGCGCAATGCTAATGGGGAGATCAGGCACACCTTGAAGTTTGGATTAGACCGCTATTTGCCACACCCCCAAATTCAGGCTGATTGCACAGACCTGTACAGGGGTGATGGTGTTTACCTCTCAGAAAAAGGGAATTATATTTTTCTGCAGAATCTGTGGCAAAGGCTTATGGTAGTATTAGGTATTTAGTGGGTGCAGGGGTCTAAATAGAGGTTTGACCCTTGCAGTGGCTGGGTTTGGTTTAAGGAAAATTTGTCGCAGCTCGGTAAGTACCCTACCACTTGGGAGGGTAGAGGGGTCTGTCATGATCATCACTGCAGCCATGTGGCTTTGCCCTCTCTGGGGGATGTACTAAAAGGAAGGACAGGATTGCCCATTGGAAACAACAGGAATAGGTTCAACTGTAGCCATGTTCAAATTATGATGAATGAACATCAGGGACCTACATACCTGAGGGACCGCCTTTCCCCACACGCTCCCCAGAGAGCACTGTGATCAGGGTCTCAACATCGACTCACCCTTCTTGGACCAAAGGATGCCAGGCTAGCTTCAACCAGGGCCAAGGCTTCCTCAGTGGCGGCTCCTCTCTGGTGGAATGAGCTCCCGGAGGAGATCAGGGCCCTGTGGGACCTTATGCAATTCTGCAGGGCTTGCAAGACGGAGGTGTTACACCAGGTGTTCAATTAGGAGCTGCCCCAGGGGGAATACCCTGTTCCCTGAAATTCTGAGGCAGCCTGAACCACCCGCACAATATCAGATCAAGATCGACCACCAGGATGGCATGGAAGGTTGAGCGCCATCTTAAATGCACTCTGTTCAATGGTTTTACTTTATTGTTAGCACCTTTCAACGTCATATTGTTATATGGTTTTATGATTGTTATACTATTTATTGCTGTTCTATCCTGTTGTAAGCCACCTACTGTTAAAGCAAAGCAATGACAGTAATGGCAGATTAAAGAGCTTTAAAACGCACTTGAAACAAGAATATGGAATTTGCAAACAGGTTTCAATCCCATTTAACATGATATATATAGAAATTGAGAAAAAAGATGGAGCAAAGTGGTGGCTGTTAGACAATGCGGTGAACATGGATTATAAGGAGACTGTGGAAAGGGCCACACACACTAAATAATCCACTTTCAATCCACTTATAGTGCACTTTCCAAATGGATTTTTACTGTGTGAACTGTCAAAATCCAGTTGGAAAGTGCATTGAAAATGGGTTGAATGTGGAGTATTTAGTGTGTGTGACTACAGCCTTAGAGAGGTCACCAATTTACCTGTCCTCAGAAAGCTCTAGATACGTAGTTTCCTCGGCTGCCTATCTCTCCCAATTGGAGATTCCTAGTCACAGGAAGGCATTCTTCCATGCCAGATGTGAAGCACACCCTTCAGCGGTTTTAGCCAGGTGATAGAAAAAGGTTCCTGAGGCAGATAGGCTATGCCCCTGTGGCTCGGTGGAGATTGAAACTACAGAACATGTACTATTTTGTGCCCTTTTTATCAAGAGATTCATTCTAAGCCTGTTCTTCCATTATTCAATAGGTATACCAGTTGTTCAGACTCAGTGTATGCTAGAATGTTACTTATAGATGAAAACCCATTGGTTTCAGCACTTAGCATGAAGCTTTGTGTGGCAGCTTGTAAAATCCACCAGATAAAATGGTAGCTTAAGTTTTTTACATATGTCTATTGAGGAAATTTAATAATAATTTTACTTTTACTCATTACATGTATTATATGTGGGAGTTAGTTTTTAAACTCCTTATCTACTGTGGTTGTGAACTTCGTTATGACTTGTGCTGGTCAATGACCATTTTAATAAAGATTCATTCATTAGCTAAAGGTGATAGGGAAGGCATCAAATGTGAAGTGTTTCCAGAGGTGGATGTTTCCCTCCTGTTGGAGAACAAGCCTGATATTTGCTTTATGGACTGCTTATTGCTACGCATGGACTGTGCACATACACATAGGCTCAGAAAACTGTACACTTTAGGTCACCTGATGTGATGACACACATAGAGGGTGCCTGCACATACCTTACATGAAAATAAGGTTTCAGCTACACAGTTGTGAAGGTTTCAGCTACACAGTTGTGAAGAAGCACAAATCTCCATAATTGTTAGCAATGAAACAACAACTCTAGGAAGAAACAGCCCCCATGGCAAAGCTGCTTGTGGTCACGTACATCAACTGCTTTGTTCCTGAGCTGGCATTTCCTGCCAGATGGACATTTGGTTATCCAAGGAACTGGCCAACTGAAGCATCCTGACGCCTGGATTTCACACCGGTCCAGATGCCATACTTCGAGTAAGGTTTTAGGTTACAATATTGGCCACCCCTCTTATGTAACCTCCCCTCCCTACCTGCAACCAATAGGATTGTTTTTGGGACGGACTAGAAGGTAGGTGGGTCAAGAGGTTGGCACAGTTACCTCCCATCTCTTGGACCCCCTATAAAAGGAGAGAACCAGTCACCTGGCTCCTCCTATCTGGCTAGATAGCATCTCCCCTGCAACAACCCCTGTCTGCTTTTACCCCTCTTAAGTCCCACTTGCTATCCCCAACCCTTGCCTCTACTGCCCATGCATTCTGGCTGGTTCTGGTAGCGTGGACCCCTTTGTTTCCATTTCTTCCCATCTATTCTTCCTTGGAACAACCAAGCTTCAGGACAGATAAGTATCGTCCGTCATCACCCCTATCTGCTAATGCAACTGTGCTTATTTCATACTATAATTCTTAGGAACTTGATTGAATGTGTGAGTGCATCAGTATTGTTTGTATGAGATATATTTTAATTAAAAGACATCTATTTTAACCACAACAGCCTCGAATCCTTTACTGGTAACCCTTGGTGGGATCAGGACCTTGGTATAAATTGGCAAGAACCCATCTATAATTGCTAATTGCTGTAAATAAAGCAATTCGACTAACACTCCCCTCTTCCCCTAACTTTCTGTGAACCTTGAAAAGGTTATGCCAAGGGTTGGAATACCTGTGTGGCTAAAAAGAAATGCAACACTGAGGAACTGTCAAGGAAATTATTACTTAACTTCCTTATCAGTGCAGTTGGGACAGATGGCTGATGAAGCCACTTTACCCCACAACTGGGATCTTTCCCAAGAAGGAATGCAGAGACCACAGTCTGCCTAATCCATCAACATTTTATTATCACCAACAGGGTTAACAAGTTTTTCAAATGTAATTTCCTTTCCCTAACCAATCATACTTACACAAGCTCATGCTGTTGGATGATCACACCAATAGGTAGTAGGAGGCTAGGGTTTGACATTTGACATGGTGCCTTGATTGTGTCCTGTTGATCTCCACCTGAATAAGAGGCTTCACCTTACTATATTCTTCCAGGGTTGGTTGCTGTGGACAGGCTTCATCATTAAAATCATTTTATGGAATTAGATCTTCATCCCAGTTAGCCCATGTTCTATTGTTGTCTGTGTTTTTCCTTTTCCATCTTCATTAAGACATCTCCAGGCCTCTTATCCATTCAGTAAATATCTCATGATATGCCAAACTACTGATACCTTTCGTTCTGGGTTGTCCATAGAGCAAAGGTCCATAGATCCACTCTCTCACACATGTATCCACATTCTAATTCATTACTGTATCATTTATCAAAACAATTTTTAGCCTGGGGTCATATCAGGGCTGCACTGAGGAGGGCAAAATGAACAAAATCTCCCCTCTTCCTCTTCCATCAACAGAGCCTGCTGTGTCAATGGCAGTGCTTCTGGGGTAACAGAGTGGAAGAGTAATTCATTTCTTCTCAAGATAAGTCAAAATTCTGAACATATATTTATATGGAGGACAACATCATTAATTGAACTGTCACAGTCCAACAGACAAGTGTTGATTCCCAAACATCTCAACAAAGGTTCTCTTCAGAAACACTGACCCCCCCCCAAAATCACTTGACATCAGTCTCCATGTCATATTTCACAGATTATGTGTTTGCCACTAAGTGTACACGCAGATAAAACTGCCTTCTAACAGCAGCAGCACCTGTAGCTTTAAGAAAAATATGCTCTTTCCATGGTAGTTGTGGCCACTGCTAGGCAACCACAACAGTGCTGTCAGTTTTCAAGCCTTAGTTTCTGTCAGTAAACGGCAGGGGGGATGGACAAGAACATTTCTGGGGCTGCTTTGACCTTTGAAGGACAATTTATTGGAGCCAGACCTTGAAGCAACCACTAGGCAACTTGCATGACTCACCCAGGCCTGGTTGCTTGCTACTGTTCAACAGCAGCCACCCCACAACAGCAAGTGTGGTGTAGCACTTAGAGTTTCAGACAGCAATCGGGAAGAGGTGGTTTATAAATGAAGTAAAAAAATAATAAATGTCATTGAAGATCAGGGGAGGAAATAAAGGTAGGTTAGTTGGTTGATGGGAAGGAAAGGAGAAAGCAAGGAAAGGTGATGATATAGGTGCTGCCAGGAGGAGAGGAAGAGGAAATAAGAGGAAAGAAAGCAGGAGACAGAAGGGCAGTTACAGGGAGGTTAGCTGTTAGTTTGGGGAAGCTATGGGAGCTTTCAGGAAAATGAAAGAGATAATGGGGGGAGAATGAGATGCCCCCCACAAGTCCTTGGGGCTAACCTGCTTGTATACTGATATTTGCAAATATATTTTGGTCATATTCCTACATTATATTTTTATATGTACTCATCAACATTTTCACAGGTAGCCCCTAAAATACATTATGTGTTGCCCACTGGAAATTTTTTGATGCCTTGAGCTTGTTAAGAAAGAGTATTTATGGCTTTTCATCTAATTAGTCTACCCTATAATTCTGTCCTATGGCACACTGGAGCTCCAAAGCATTGCGAGTAGTATTATCTCTGTTCCATCACTTCTGCTGGGAAGTAATGACTTTGAGAGATTTTGTCCCCTAGCTTTTCTGGCCTCAAATTCCCTTCCTTCACAATTATCATAAAACAGGGGAACTATCAAAATGTCTCTCCCTACCTGAGCTGCCTTTCTATCTCTGCTTATTGCTCCCAAGTTTAACTAGCAAAGTTTTTTTTAATGTGCCCTCACAGAGGGCCTTCAACCAGCAGTTCTGCAACACTGTTTGAATAATTCATTAAACTCTATCTAACGGAGTGACTAATGTGCTAATTATACAGATGAGCCATTTTATAAGGTTGGGTCAGGTGCTCCATGCTAAACATCATTATAAAAAATTCATGTGGTATTTGGGAATTTTAGGGAAACTGCTGATTTGATAGACATCTGTGGGGTTGGATATTATTCTCAAAGCCAGTGCCTGTCTCAAGAGTGTTGGTGGCAAGAAGTTTCCACTTTGTTGATAATATAAATTATGTACAGGTAATTTACAGACTAACATAGCTACCCATCTTGAGGTAATTTACAGTATAATTTAAATGCAACACCACAAAGAGCTGTTGATGAAGAGTTTCTATCTAATCCATATCTAGTGAAACCTGATGAGATAGTTTATGGCATTTTGATATAATTGATTATGCAGTCATTGTATTGATTAGGTACTTTGTAAATATAGCTTTAGATAGGTTTTAATGCAATATCTCTGTGTTGAAATGTTCAATTATTTCAGTGTGATGTTGTTATAATTTATTATATAGAAATCTTCAGTTCACAGCTTTTAGCCCAGAGGTACAACTTAATTGAGCTGAACTTAACAGAAGCAAATATAAAAATGTGCTTCATATTTCAGGGCTGTGCTTTTGTTTCCTAGCAACATGATTTGCATTCGGGCAGGAGGAGATGGTGAAGGAGCAATAGCTGCACGAAAACAGGGAACATATATTGTTCCTGTTTCACAGGCCTGACATTTTGTGGTAGTCAAAGGGATATGAAAGGGAAGAAAGGCAGAGAATTCTTCTTATTTTTCCCTCTCTTGTTCTATTCAGCATGTCCATGTTCTTCTGGACAGAATACAGCTCCTTTCATGTACCTAATTACTTAGTAAAGATTCTACATCTGTAATCTTCAGCTCTTTCAAATCTGGGACCCACCTTTAAACCCACTTGGCAATATAGGTGCCATCTTAATTTTTCAATCTTACATTGCTGTCCTCCTTTGTACACATATCCTGGACCTCCTATCCTCCCCCCTCCACTAAAACAAATTTAAAAAGAAAAAGGTGATCACACCACTGATGGGACTCAGTTGTGGGTCACAGCAACTCCAAAAGTCACCTGCCATTGACAGTGAGTAGGGACCTGCAATGTCTTGAGCAGGAACAGCTTTTATTCTTTTTCTTTTCTTTCTTTTTCTTTCTTTTTTCCCCTGTGCTTAATTTTCTAGGGAGATGACTGAAACTATTTGTTTCATTTGGTAGCAGAACTTAATTGTGTCAAGCAATTGCTCTTAAGATTCAAATGATAACACACTGAGATGAAAACATAAGAAGAAAAGAAGAAATTTGGTTTAGGAATGTGAAGGCTTAATACACATTTGCATCCAGCTTCCAAATGCGTTTTTTAACAATAGCTCCTTCCCCTTGCATCTGAGTCTCAAGGAATTATTTTTCAGCGAGCTGATGATAATTAACAAGCTGAACATCAATGAAATGAATTAGCTCCACAAAACCTCCTTCTGGCTTAATAACTAACAATCCTTATCTTAACATTTGCTGTAGAGCAGAAAGCCATTGCCCTTATCCAGTAGTTCTTTGCAGAAGAATGAACTCTGATGTGCACATGCAGATCCCCCTTCATCATGAGGGAAAAGTTCTAGTGACACCTGATATGTTTTTTCCACTTGATGGTTATGGAAGCCTAGAGAAGCACATAAAGACTCTAGGTTAGGGGTCATATGCATAACTGGCCTTCATTGCTAACTGTAGAACAATACAAGCCTGTGCATGGATGAGGAGAAATGGCCTTCCCATTGCCAGAAATGAAAGAGCCCTTGATGTCCATGATCACTTGCCACTGGATCATACTTAGTACTGGTAAAAGTAATCATTGAATGCAGTGTCATAAACTCTCACAGCCATGAAGCTTACTGGGTGACCCATACCAATCACACTGTCAGATAAATCTTCCACACGGGTTGTGGTAAGGCTATTTCGATAACATTTATAGATTATATAGCCTATACTCCAGCAGGTTTATGCTTTTTTTTCTGTATGCTTTTATACTGTTACAGTCTTTCTTTTTCTCTCTCTCATGATATACTGTTGGTTTCATGGCTAGGGATGGGGATGAACCGAGAAAATGCAGTTCAGTTCAAGGTTTGTGGCATACCTGGTTCGTGAACCACAAACCATCACAAACTTTTAGCCGCCAAATGAACTGGTTCAGTTTGTGACCCAGGAAAATGCCCTCTGGCATGCTAAAGACACCAAACTTGCTTGGGATCTCTGGCTGACTCTACCTGCCCACCAAGTTTGGTGAGGATTGGATTTACGGGATCTGAGTTAGCCCCCCCAAAGAAGGTGCCCTAAGGAAAGTGCTTTCTGGGGAAATGACCGCCTGTCAAGAGCAACTGTGTGCATCCATTTCTTAAAGCTACAGTCACTCCTTTTATCATTGTGGGAGGTTTTAGCCTCCCTAAGTTTGTGTGTGCATTCTTTAGATTTCTCCCCCCCCCCAAAAAAAAAACTTGGGGCACTTTTCAAGTTTGTAGAAAGAGCTGTCTGGTCTGTTCACAGCTCCAGTCTCCAGATTCAAGCATCCTCAGATTTGGCCAGATTGAGAAATGGAATATACAAGCAGGAGCCTCAAGGTTCTCCCCCACTATTTCCTTCTTTTTCTTCCTTGAAACCCCTCATAGTTTCTCCCCCTTTCCTGCCTCCTCCCCTTCCTATCCAACAGCCAACCTATCTACTCATCATCTTTAGTTTTCCATTTTACCCTACCTCAACACCTTCTACCCAGGAAAATATCCAAGTTGTGTGATGCCAGTTGTCAGGGTAGGCCCAGTTACACAGTGGAAAACCTGCAAGGACTCATTTTCTCCTGTCACAACTTCCCCATACTGTTTCCTCTTTTGCTGTACATGACAGCCCCCATATTCTCAACCTTCTCTGCTTAATTCTCTCCTTCACACCCACCCACCAACCTTGAATCTGCCCCTCTACCTTCAGATATTTATTAAGTTAATAGCCCATCTTTCTGTACAATGTGGATTCTAAGCACCATACTACATTTTTCTTCTCTCCATTTTATCCTCAGGACAACCCTGGGAGGGCTGGAATGGGAATGCAAAATTCTGTGAAAATGGCTCTCCCCTCGTCCTTCCTGGCCCCACCCCACCTTCAAAGGAGTGAAAAGAGAGGAGGGGGCAGTCTGTCAGACCCTGCTCCTCCCTTCTAAAGGGGGAGGATGTAAGGAAGGAGGAAGAGGGAGATGGCTTAACTTATTGGCTGGGTCTGATTTTTTCACCTCAGGCAGGCCTCAGGTGGGCCAGTCACTGCTTCCCTTTTCTTGTGCAAACTGAGCATTGCCTCCCTCACCTTGGCTAAGCTTACTCGGCACTGCCTTTACCTCACATGGGGCTCATCCGGGTGCTGCCCTCTGCCTGCCTTTGTCTTGCATTGTGTGGGACTGAGCTGTGCCCCACCTTCTGCCCTGCCTTGCCTCTTGCAGTGCTGAGTGCCCCCCTCTGACTTGCCCCACATGGGGCTCAGCCAGACACCTTCCTCTGCCTCACTTCACATGGGGTTCAGTTAGGACAGGCACCACCTTCCACTTCCCCTTGTATGGGCTTGGCCAGGCTGGGTGCCACCGTCCATCTTGTTTTGTGTGGTGCTTGGCCAAGCTGGGCCGGGCACTGCCAGTAATTTCAGTGGAATTTATTTCTACAATGTTGGTTCATAGCCACACAGATGCAAATGAATCCTTTAGTTAGATATGGCAAATGGTGCTTTGCAAGCCCATGTAACTATTTCTTCATTGGATTATGCATGGTGCTTTCTTGTTTAATCACATTTGAAATGTTTACACCCAGTGTGTTAGAGCTGCTAGCTTTTAGCAATGCTAATATAGTATTTACAGCACTTGATACCCGACTATGACCTTCCTAGACAATAAAAATCCCATTTACAATCATATAACTTCTTTGACATTCAACCAAATGCTAAATATGAAATCTGAGTATATTTTATCCCTTTAACTGAAACATAGCTTCTAAAACGTTATACCTATTACTTGTGAATACATTTTACTAGAATTTATTGTATGGCTGTGCTAAATTTGCTGAGTTCTGGGATTGCCACATACCATGGAAACAAAACACTGGAATTTACCTTTTCAATGGGGCAAAGTCATCCAAACTGGTTAGGTCACACCTCCTCTTGCTCCAGGCAGGTCTATGTAAATTTATGTAGATAGCATTGGCTCAGAGCAAGGCTGACCCTCCAGTCTTAGTATAGCCCAGCTCTATAACAGATTTTGCATATGACTAGATTTTTGGGGTGGGTGGGATGTAGATGACTTTGCTCCACTAAAGAGAAGAACCCTTCAGGTAAGTTCCAATGTTTTGTTCTCCTTCAGTGGGGGAAGTCATCCAGACTGGTTTTATGCCCAAGCTGTCATGGTCTGGAGTGCAGGCAGAGGGAAGTCTGAGTTCAATACGAGATTTGGAGCCAAGATGGGTGGGGCAAGAGCCAAGAGTGAGGATGTAAAGCATCAGCCAAAAGCAAGGTCATTCAGTCCTGGGTCAGAAGCCAGAGGGAGTAATCAGAAGCCAAGAATAACAGTCCAAAAACACAAACCAGAAGCAGGGTCAACAAGCCAGGGTCACAAGCCAGCAGCAGACAGCAGGAAGAAGGTCTGGAAACTGAAGGGTGGAGAGTAGCAGGGCATCATGGAGTGATGACAAATTTGTGTCCACAAACAGAGCCGGTTACATCCAAGGCTAAATAACCCTTTCGCTGCTGTTTCCAATTAGGGCAGCCCTGCATCTGTTAGAACTCAGGACTGACAGATCGCCTATTTCGTAATCGAGCAGTGTGTCTCCTTGCTGTTAAGTCTTGTCGGAGTCTCTCTCACATTTGAGCGACTCTCGGAGGTGAGTCAGAAGGGCTGTCTGCCTGTCTCTGCTGCTCGTTAATTGTTTCTGAGCCAGGTGTCAGCACAGGCCATGCTGGTAAATTGCTGCTCTCTGCAGCTTCAGAGGGGCCAGCTGTGGGTTCTTCTGGAGCTGGCAATGGCCTGTCCTCAGCACCCATGACACAAGCTACAATCTGAGTAGGATCTTCATCCTTATTTTTATTCTATTGAACCACTATGTTACACACCTTTCTTCTAGATGAAACCTCTGCTGATTTTAACTGGCCCCACCTATAGTATCTCATACAGGTATAAATGGTGGATCAGGACGCGGCTACCGATTTCTTCCACCAGAACACTGGTGGAACATGTTGCTATGCTGCTGCAGATCTGGTGTAGTGGGCTGTAACATACTTTGGAGGTCTTAGGCCTTGCATTTCATATGCCTCTCAGATACATGACTTGAGACCTTTTTACCAAAAGGCTGTGAGCTGTGTGACACAGACAGAAAATCCTTTAGCCTAATCTGCCTTTTCCTCCTGTTTTTGGCCAAATCCCTGTGTTGAATGCAACCATGTGGCCTGACCCCCTGAGCTGTGGCACTAGGAAGCGGTTCACACATAACAATAATGGTTCTTTCAATTGAAGATCTCAGTGTAATAATAATTTAGAGATTGGAGATGTCAGTGCAATAATTTAGGCTTGCTCATGAGATTTATGCTAGTGGCTCTTTTGGTTTACGTAATAGAATTTCTGCTCACAAGGCCCCACAGCTTAGAGGAAACATTTGACTGCCAACTGTATAGTTCCTTTGAGGGAAAGCTTAATGTAACTATGAGAAAAAAATTAGGCAGTCTTATGTAATCCCACATAGTGGCAAGTGCTGCAACCTGTCTATTAAAGAATTCAGTCTTGGAACCTTATTCCAACCTTCATGTAGAAAGGGAATTATGTCTTTGTAAGTAAGTTTCAGTGGATCCAGATTTTTTGGTACTGGCCCACTTTTGAATCCCTGCCACGTATGATTATAGAGATGACTGGAAGCAGGTATACTGGATTGCACCATGGTGTTAGCTACTTAACTTGGACAGCCTTATCCTAGTCAATCTGCCAGTTCAATCTCTAGGAGTATAAGGAGAACCCATTGCTTGACAATCTCCACAGTGGAGACACTGGCATCTTCACTAGCTCTGAGATCCAAAGCTTCTGTGCCAGAAGGGAGTTATAGAAATCACCTCTGTTGTCTCCTTTGGCACTTTGTTCAGGCCTCAGCTGATCAGTAGGAAAAGCATACAGCAGATCATTGGATCAACAGCAGGTGTGTGTGTGCCCTCACCCTCTGCCTTGGAATCATAGAAATGGATTAGAAATCTGGCAATTTGGTTGTTGTTTGATGTTGTAAAAAGATCCAAGACAGGGATCCTGAAACAAAGTGTGATTTTGCTAAAGATCTTTTTGTTAAAACTCTATTGTCCTGGATTTAAATCCTTCCTGCTCAGCCAGTTGGCTCGGTGGTTTTTAAGACTGTAAAGGTGTTTTGCTTTTAGACCTACCAAATTATTCCCTGCTCAATCAAACAGGATTTTGCACTCCATGAGAAGCACCATCTATCTGGTGCCTCCTTGCTGATTGCTGTGTGCCATGGCCATAGTATTGACATACCTGTTCCTCAATAAGATTTGGAAAGCAATCAGTGCTGGTCTGATTGTTCCAAGTTCATATTTTCCAATGGGCTCCATCTTCCTCAGACAAAAGATTCTTGCAGTGTGTCCCCCGGCCCTTACTGCTGGTGGCTGCAATTACCATCAGGTAAGGAGGCTGGAAGGAACTGACTCACCTTGTCAGAGTCAGTTGTGAAGACCACTAGTTTAGTGAATTCTTCAAGAGGGAGCAGTATTTTGACTTCTTTGTGGTCTCTTTTCTCTGTGTGAGTGTACTTCTGATAAGGGAGAAGAGTCCATTTTAAAGGCCTGGCATGGAAGCAGGCCCAAGGAATCAGATCTATGAACTACATCCTCAGCACCAGTACTGTCAACTGGTACAGGAGTTCTACTGACCTCTGTCAGATTTATTTCACCTCTTCCAACAATTTTTCCTGCTTCTTTGCAGGTAGAAACACTTTGGCCATCTTTGTCTGAATCCTGGCCCCTACGTGGACTATGTCCCTGGAGGGTGTGAGATGATTTAAAAAAAAAAATTGATCAGACAGCCATATGCTTGAAGAGACTGCATAGTGGAATTGGTGTCCTAGCTCACCTCCTCTGCCTCCTAGGCTCTGTGGAGGGTATCATCTAGGTATGCTTGAAGAGACTGCATAGTGGAATTGGTGTCCTAGCTCACCTCCTCTGCCTCCTAGGCTTTGTGGAGGGTATCATCTAGGTAAGGATAAAGGGTCCACCTTTCAATAATTTAGCCATAGGTTTGTTCTAACTACTATATTGGGGGCCTGTGCTCTGGCACCAAACTGTATGGCCTCTTAGGATGCATCTGCTGCAAGTTTTGCAGCCCTTTAATCTTTAGGATGGATCTCTTAAGGCTCTCGAAGGAGCTTATTAGCCCAAACCATGATGGCTCTGGAAAAATTTGAGAGCATGGCAGGTGGTTCAGATTGGAAAAAAAAGGAAAAAGCAGATGCAAGGTGAAAGTATTTATTGGAGCTTTATAAACCACTACACATTTCACAGTAAAGCTTCTTCAGGGGATCTTCTACAGAATTTTTTTAATTCCACCTTGAGCAATGAAGAAGTTTGACTGTGAAACACGTAGGGATCTATAAAGTTCCAATAAATCTTATACCTTCCTTTTCCTTTTTCTCCAGCCTACTGGTGGGGCTATTTGTTTCTCCAGCATAGGTGGCTCAGATTGTCAGAGAGGCTGCTTCAGGGGATTCTCTCAGGCAGTCTGATTATCATTAATATTTTAATCCACCAAATTCTTACACATGTTGGCCACAACCTTAGGCAAAACCGCTTCTGAATCTAAGACTACTACTGGAGCATCTAGCAGAGGGACCCGAGATCTTTCATGTTGCCCACAGAAAGGTGAAGACCTTTTTACCTATGCCTTGTAAGAAAGTGCTATTGCCTGGAACTGCCCGTTCTGCCTTTAGTATGTAAACAAAGAATTTAGAGATGGGAAAACTGAGGACCCTTTGGATGATCTCTCAAACCCTTTAGTAACTAAATTGATTTAAGCAGATGATCTAGATTTTTCTTTTGTATCTAACTGGTAGTTAAGAAAAGGCAAAGGCACCTTTTTTAATCCCCAGAAATGTTCCAGCTGGAAAGGCCTAGAAGAATTTCCTAGGAAGGCCTAGGAGAATTTTCTGACCATTCCCCTTCCTCTATCAGAGGAAGCCATATATCCTATGGTTGAGAAAGGCTCCTCCAACCCCGAACCCAAGCCTGACATGGATGGCAAAGGAAAAAGGGAACATTTTATTTGACTAGTTCTCAAAGGCTCCTGATGTTGCCAGTGCTAGTGTCCTTATCAGTGAGATCAGCCGCAGCCACTGCTTGGCCAGGAACTCCTAGCCATGGAAAGGCCAACATGATTTCTGGTTGCATATGCACAGGGTTGGGGGATTTCCAGGCTGGACTAAAGGCCTGCATCCTCCAATCTGCAGAGGGAGGGCCAAAAGTGCTTTTCTGTCTTCCATAGCAATAAGACAAGAGTCTCCAAGAAAAGAAAGCTAGGCTCAAGTGTCCTGCTGGAGTGGTAAGGCTATCGAAACTGGAGGCAGCTTTGCTCTGAGCCAATACAGTCTACACAAATTTGCATAGACCTACGTGAAGTGAGAGGAGGATTTCCCCCACTGAAGGAGAACTGAGATTCTCTGTGCTAGTTTCTGTGTGGTGCTTTTAGGTTTTTATATCCTGTCTATTATAGAACCCCAAGGCAACTGAGAATAGTTAACTGTAGGCATAATTTCTTCACATTTGTTTTATAGTAATTGTATCTATTATTTAGGAAAGCACAGTAAGATGAGAGTTCATTAGTCAGAGCTAGTGAGTGATAATCTACAATTGAGTCCACATGTAATACCAAGAAGAGGCACCACAAGCAGTCTAACACTGTTAAAATCCCATGTGTACTGATGAGCGACATCTGGGAAAATGGCAAGCTGAGAAAATAGCTTAGAGTGGAAGTATTAAAACTGTACACAGAATCATAAAATCACAGAGTTGGAAGGGGCCATACAGGCCATCTAGTCAAACCACCTGCTCAATGCAGGATAGGCCTACAGTATCCCTAACAAGTATTTGTCCAGAAGCCACTTAAATCCTGCCAGTGAGGGGGAGCTCACCACTTCCCTAAGCAGCTGATTCCACTGGGGCACAAATCCTACGGTAAAAAAGTTTTTCCTAATATCCATCCGGTACCTTCCTGCCCTTAATTTAAACCCATGAGTTTGAGTCCTATCCTCTGCTGCCAACAGGAACAGCTCCCTGCCCTCCTCTAAGTGACAGCCCTTCAAATCCTTAAAGAGAGCAATCGTGTCCCCCTCAGCCTTCTCTTCTCCAGACCAAATATTCCCAAGTCCCTCAGGCTTTCCTCATAGGGCTTGGTCTCCAGCCCCCCAATCATTTTCGTCACTCTTCCCTGCACAAGCTCCATTCTGTCCACAACAGTCCTCATTTGGACTGGCCCACTTAATTAAGCATGTCTGATCACATGACTGAAGGAAGAAAATATAATGTGTAGTGGCAGTTGCACACCTATCTATCTAGTACTGCTCATATGGCTATCACCTTGAGCAGAAATTAGAACAAAAAAAAATATTTATAGACCTTATTCAGGATTATTTCTTTTATATTATTGTGCCTATGAATTTTGCCACTGAGAGGGTGACATGATCATTTGTATCCAATAGTAGCCATGACACCTGGTCTTGCACATTTAGCAATTCTGTATCTTTAAGTAAAGGGCTGTCTGAATTAGCTTTCAACTTTTTGAATATAGGGCACTCCATAATTATATGTTCAATGGTTTTGATTGCATCATATGAGTATCTGCATGTTCTATTAGAGTATGACAAGAAGCGGGAACCCACAATACTCACGGGGGTGTATTCACCACGGCTTCTGAGTGCCTGGCCCATGGAAGCAGCAGGAGACCCGCACAGAAGAAGAAGAGGTAGCTGCAGGTGAGCCTAGTAGGTGGGGCCACCCGGCCCATCAAGGCTTCCCCCTAGCCCCTGACAGTAGCTGTGGCGGAGAGCCCTGCACAGCTTCCAGCCACCCGGCCCACCAAGGCTTCCCTCCAGCAGCAGTGGTAGCAAGCCCTGTGCAGCTCTCAGCCAACAGGCCTGCCAATGCTTCCCTCCCCCCCACCGGCAATGGCAGCAAGCCCTGTGCAGCTCTCAGCCGCTGGGCCCACCAAGGCTTCCCCCTCAGCAGCAATGGTGGCGAACTCTGTGTGGCTTCCAGACGCCGGGCCCGCCAAGGCTTCTCCCTCGCCCCCCAACACTGGCAATGGTGGTGAGTCCTGAATGGCTCCCAGCCGCCAGGCCCATCAAGGCTCACCTCCAACAGTGGCAATGGCAGCAAGCCTAGCCATCAGTTCCCAGTGGTAAGTGCATTCTTTGTGCATATGCATGGAATGCTCTTTTACTTTTGGAGGGATTTCACTGTCCCCCTTACAGTTTTTTCAACATTTCAGATTTTTCTGTACACCTGGGGAGTGCCCCAAGCATGCAGGAAAATATGTTTACCTTCGATGTGCTCCCGATGTGTGGATTTGGTTATTAGATATATACTCTATTATATCTTGCCTCCAAAATCACCAAGGGAAGAACGTTCATTCTTGCCAAAGTAACTTAGTTCTTAGTTTTGGGACTGTCAATTGATAAAAATATTTCCACAGTTGCATCGGGAGGGCAATTCCCAAATAGAGTGTCAAAAATACCCTGCGCGCCCTAATAGACGTACTTGAAACATCTAACTTCTTTACATATTTTAAAATTTGTCTTATAATGTCTTTAGTTTCTGTATTCTTAATCATATCATTAGTTATTCCTAGGCATTTCATTTTCTTTTCCAATAGTTGATCCCATTGGCTATAATGTTTATCTTCCTGGATAAGCCCAAGTAGAGTAGCTCCTCCCTCAGATTTAAAAACCTTTACTTTGAAGAGAAATGCTTTAATCCAAGCCCTAGTTTCCGTCAATAATTCACCTAGTTCCACTCTCAGTGCTATACCCGAGATACCTCTAGGAGTAGACAATAAGTATAGGAAAAGGTCATAATGGATGGAATCCATTATTTCAGAAGTGGCCTGAATCCAAATTTCCACACCATACAGGAATTGGTTTAGAACCTTAGCATTAAATACCTTTATAAAGGTATTAATAAATAATTACTAAATTGCCAATTAATAAAGGTATTAATAAAACCAAAGTGCAAGGGAGTCAGAATTTGCAATCCTTGACTTCTCCTCTTAAATGTGCTCCATTTACGTAACTTCTGCAGACTACGAAGAATTTGACATTCTTTGGGGTACACAGTTCAGGAGCTCCAAGCAAAGCAAAACCTCTCAAAACAAGTGCACCTTACATGCCACTCTCTGTTCTGTGTGCTAAATGGAGGGTGGGGGGATGCCCAAGATCCAGTGAGCCTATCTAGCATCCCAGAAGGGGAAAGATTTCAGTGCCCTGAGTAACTTTGCAGTCTTTTCAAACTGCACAACAAACCCCCCTGCTGACACTGAAGGCCAGGTTCACACCTATCCAATGGAACCTGTTCTGGCCTACTTACACTGCTATTAGGTAAAACCTACCCTCTTCTGAAAGAAAACCCTATCTAGCCTAGTTGGTTGTTTTGCACACAGAAACACTCAAGGCCAGAGTTTTAAAACCAAAGGAAATAAAGCTGCTCTCGCCCTACCTGCACAACACTCTCAGAAAAGCACAAGAAGACACAAAAGCCCTGGCCTAAAACTGGGAAACACACTCTGAGAACTGAATAAAACAAACCCCATTCCTCCCCCCCAAGCCAAAAACCCAAAAAGATTAACCACACAACACAACCAAACAGCCCCCCCAGCAAAAACCAGCAACAAACAAGCAAAAACATAACTGTTTGTCTGACAAACCACAGCACAGAAGCAAGGAAATCCACACACTTCCACACCCACAACCAGTACCCTCACAAGCAATCAAAAGGAATAAAGCAGAACTTTTAAAAACAAGACCTTCATAAATCACAATGGAAAACCACAACAGAACAACACCAGAGCACTATCAGGGACAACAAATGCACAACACTGAACCCACAAACAGCAGCTGCCTCCCTAGCTAACCAAAACACACAAAGGAAACAGCAGTACAGTCTCAAGGAATATATTTAAAAACCAACCAGAAAATTACAATATTTAAACAACAACCAATAACAAAAGTTGAATCACAAAATTAAAAACATTGAACAAAAAACCCCACCACACCAACAAGCTACTACAGTTAATTAAAAAACCAATCCAACAGAAATACTTTTAAATGCAAACCAAACTTTTAAAACTGTTGCCAATATGCTAAAGGCGCTAAGGTTCTTTGACTTGTGTGGCTAGCCAATAAACTACAGTGAAAACAATCATCCAGGCAGTAAAGGGTAACAAAAGTATTTATTCGAATAAAGGAGCATCCTACAGCTTAATTCAGCCTGGTTGTTCAATTTGTTACAACCAAGAGCTTGCTTATATATTCTTTTTGGTCCTCCTCACTGTACATCATCACTGACATCACTTAGACATGCTTAGTTCAGTTTTCTTTGTCTAGTCAGTCATCACATATTTGACACATAGGAAGTTGGCTGGCTGCAGTTCCACCTCCCACAATGCAGGTGTAGCTCATTATTTCTAATTTACTGCTTTGTTTACTCCTTTTGGTATTACTCCCAGACTTCTGTTACCTCTGACTGAACTCTCAGACTGGGCTCATTCTCAATACTACATTCTGTCAGTTCAGTTACAAAATTCTACAAACTTAGTTTGTCTTTACACTTAATAGATGCATATAAAAGTATCTTAAAGCATTTTATAAACTTATTTTCACTAACAGGTATACAAAATATGAAAACATATAATTACAATGACATTCTAAAGCATTAAACTCCTTACATGGATTCTTTTAGTATTATAAAATAGCTTGTAACATTAAGCTATTGTAGATACATTGATTTACACATTATTATTCATTTTGGTTTATCACAATATTTTTACAGAATATTTCTGGTCATTTTGTGAAGCTACTTCTTGTTAAAATTGAAGTTTATAATTTGTAAAACACATAGCTTAGTTCGGCCTGTAGGAGACACTGTTCTATAATACCAATTCTGTACCTCTCAATTGGAGCCAAGAGTCATGATGTAATATCCACCTGTGCCTTTTAATTGGCAGATATGCATGATTTAATGACTTTTTATTTTTTGGCTGAACTTAGTAACTGTGTGCTTCCCTAAAACTTCGAAAGACATAATTAATTACTCTGTTTTCCCCAAACCTCTTAGAACACCTCCCTTTGTTAGTTCTCTCAACCTAGTTTCCTTAATTGACTAGCTATATTCTCTATGTTGGCAAGGGTCCTTTATGCACACCTGGTGTAATGATTTCACTTTAGGAAAACAGTCTTGTCCCCAGCTAGCAAAACTTAGAACTGTTGAAGCTTTTGCTTTTTATAAACATCCTATACCATAATCTATATTTAATTTAAAAGTGTTACAAACAAAGCATTTAGATCAAGAGAAGAGACTTCTCTCTGTTACAACACATATATAACTGTCCTTTTGACTTAGGTAGGCTCTTCTCTAAAAAGTACAAGATAGACCAATAAATCTTAGAATTGGCAGTAGTTTCTTTCCAATTAGAACTGCCCACATACACCTTAAGCACAGCTTTCTGTTATTGCAGTTAAAAATGCAGAGTCTTTTCTTCTCTGTGATTCAACATCCCTAGCTTAAAGAATAACAGCCTGGGTTTAACTATAGGCTTTCATTGTCAGCTTATAGACATTCAGAGTTGCTATATGGCACTCAGGAAAACTTAATATCTTAAACATAGAGAATACACATGATCTGGGTCTCCCTCTCATTCAAAGCTGCTTTCCACAAAGCAAAAAAAACCCCCTGCTTTAAACTTTTCACCTGGCTGGCTAATTGTGTCAGGTCAACTTGACCGAAATTGGCAAAAACTTTAACAAGGGAGGAATACACCTGGAGTTCAAAGAACACAACTCCCTATTCCTTTAAAGTTACCAGCAGGATTTTCATAATAAATCTTCAGATACTTGACAGGTCCTCAAAGGTGGCTGAATTAATGGGCAAAACACCTGCAATAATTTCCTTTTCAAAGGTGACACCACAACATCAGCTAATAAATCTCAAATACTCCCTTTTTTGTTAAAACAAGGGTTAGAAAAACATGTCAACTAAAATGATTGAAATCATTTGGTGTTATACAACACAGACATTGCTCAGGATGTTAATCCTCCAGGAGAATCCCAAAGAATTTTATCCCAAAGATTTCTATAAGACAGCAATAATCAATTAAAAAAAAACATTTGAACCTGGGCATACTCTACAAAACTGTCACCAAAAGTTTTTTAACTTTAAAAGACTAAGCCAAACCCCCACCCCCAACAAGCAACTACAGTTAATTTAAAAACAATCTTACAGTAATACTTTTAAATGCAAAACAAACTTTTAAAACTTTCCCCCAAAATTATTAACTGTAAGAGAGTAAGGCTTAACCAGCCCCCCACCCTACACACAACAGAACCATAACCCAAAGCCACATCAAGCAGGCTGCCCAACCTAAAGTAAATGGACACTAATTTAAAAGGTCCTTTTACTAATATCCTCCTTTTTTAAAAAAAAATATGTGTTTTCCCCAAATCTTACCTTTTACATGACTTCTTCAATCCAGGTAGAGTCCAACACGATCCACACAGCCAGGCAGGCCAAGAGCGGCACAGGGCTGCAGCAGCTGAAGGCCTAAAGCCAGAGGCCAGCAGCAGCCATCACACAATAGCCCAGCAGCAACACCAGCCTTACAAGGGTGCACATGCATTTGCAATTTGTAAATGCATGGCTGTGATTGGCTGTGGGAGCCCCTCTCCACCTCCCTCCCTGATCCCAGGGAAGACCAGGAGAAGGCAGGAAAAGGCTGCTTTAGATAGGTTCTGGACTCTTCTTTCTTTATGCTTCCACCGCCCCCTTATTTTTAATCAATGCCCTCAATTGCACCCAAGGCTTCTACCATCCACCTGGATAGTTCCAACACCCCCCCAGTTGGGGAGTATTGCCCACTTTGGAAACCAGTGTGTTAGGTGGATCTGGGATGGGAACTGGGGAACCAGTGTGTTAGGTGGATTTGTAACTGGTTGACAGATCACACCCCAAGAGTGCTTGTGAATGGTTCCTCGTCTTCTTGGAGAGGAGTGAGAAGTGGATTGCCTCAAGGATCTGTCCTGTGGCCTGTCTTTATTAGTGATATGGATGAAGGGATAGAGGGAATACTTATTAAATTTGAGATTGAAAATATATTGGAAGGGGTAGCAAATACAATAGAAGACAGAGTCAGGATACAGGATGATCTTGACAGGCTGGAAAACTGGGCTAAAACAAATAAAATAAATTTCAATGGGGATAAATGTAAAGTTCTGCATTTAGGTAGGGAAAATCAAATGCATAATTATAGGATGGGGGAGACTTGTTTTGGCAGTAGTATTTGCAAAAAGGATCCAGGGGTCTTAGTAGACCATGCACTGAACATGAGTCAGCAGTGTGATGTGGTAGCTAAAAAGGCAAATATGATTTTGGGCTGTATAAACAGAAGTATAGTGTCCAGATCCCGTGAAGTGATGGTACCACTTTACTCTGCTCTGGTTAGACCTCACCTAGTTCAGTTTTGGGCACCACAACTTAAGAAGGATATAGACAAGCTGGAATTAATCCAGAGAAGGGCAATGAAGATGGTGAGGGGTCTGGTGACCAAGTCCCAGGGCTATTTTTGGGGCAGAACACACTGGAATGGCGTTCCAGCTGCATTTCAGCTTGGCCACTCTCCCTGCTCCTAACAGCTTTCCGGTGGCTCAACTGAGCAGTCCTCAGTCGTACCACCGGAGCAAGAAGAAGTAAGATAAGTTTCTCCACACTTCTCCCGGCCTGATGGGGGGGCACCGGGGGGTGGCTGGGGCTTGATCAAGGGGTGGGGGTAGGCTGCGAGGAAGTAGGGGTGGGCGGGGTGGGTGGGAAGGCCCAACAGAACACATTTCAAAACCATCCTTCTCCTTGACCATCCTGGGTGAGTTGAACTCTTTGGGAAATTGGGACTCTTTTTCAGTTGTAGTTATGAGAACTGTAGAATCTGACTTTCAAAAATGAATCCATGTTTGCTGTAGAAGTGAACACATATCTTGCGGTGTTCATTACCCGAGCAGCACCTGCTGATATTCCTTTGGATCAACCACCTAGGTTTCCAGGGCTCTGCGCACTTCTGTTGACACCTGAGCCTCTATCCACTGGTTCTTACAGGAAAGATGTTTTCTTTTCCTTTCCTGCTGTGGAAGGGAGTTATATTGCAAACTGCTTTCTGGATGGATGGCATGAAGGGTTGCACTTTGAATTTCGTGTCCCGTAAAACTTTCGACCAAAAACCGTATGATTTTTTTCACATGAAAGGAAGCAGGCATTCCCATATGGAAGAGCTCCCCACATATCAGGTCGAGCAGGCACTTGTTCCATCTTAAGACTCTGTCCTGGAGATGGAGTGGGCTTGCTGTAGAATTTCCAAGTGACTTCAGGTGTCATGAGGAGAAAGGGTTGTTTTCCTGTGATATGAATGTAGAGTGTCTTGTCTGTCCTTACTGTTGCTAGTGAGCTAGGAATCCTAATGCTATTCCCTGCATCTCTCCTTTCCTATTGGAAAGGGCAGCCTGGAAGACAGGGAAAGTTGTGGCCTTTAAGAGTGAGGTGTTTTGGGGGTTTTTGTAGATGATGACAAATCTCCCTTTGGCAGTAAACATTTCCCCATGTAAGAAAACTTGAACTAAAATTTTAAAACAAAGTCCGCTGTGGAAAAAAAACAGTCCTGATGATGTTCAGGCACAAAACTGGAAGGTTTTCCCAGGCAGGCAGCAAAAACCCGAGGCAGAGACTAGAGCTCCCAAAAATCTAGCTCTGAAATGGAGTCAAGCTGTAGCCCTGCTTTTAATCCATGCTTAAAGAGCCATGGAGGGCTGTGAGAGAATTGTCATGATTGGAAGACCATACTAGTGATGATCTCCTTAATGTCTGATTCCATTGCCTGGAAGATCTTTCTCCCTCCTCCCTCCTTTTGTTGCCCACAAATCCTGTAAAAGTAAAGAAAAACAGGCTTGGGTGCCTTTAAATGCTGGTTCCAAATATTCCTGAATCTTTCTGGATTTCAGGGGAAGTTGATTACCAGCATTCCAGAAAATGTGCATATCATGGAAACAGAGTTGGAAAGGGCCATACGGGCCATCTAGTCCAACCCCCTGCTCCATGGAGGATGATATCACCAACTAAGCAAGACCGTTCCTTAAAAAAATGGCAATCTTCCTTCCACTCATATTCAAAGCTACATTCCAAGAAGGTGGGAATCTATACCCAGATCCAGAGACCCAAAATCTAACTCAAAGTCTTGGGAACAAGTGATTTGAGCTAGAGCTTGAAGCGTTGCAACTAAAGCTACTTATGGGCCCCGATCACACGAAAGGTTTTGGGCCGGGAAAGGGACGGATGGGAGGCACAGAAAACGGGCGCGATTTTACCGCAACATCTGGGAAGCGGTGCGCACCCGTCCCCGATCCGGCCCTTCCTGCCGAAAATCCGCTGTTAAAAAAAAACACCTCCCGAGCAGGACTTACCAGAGATGCTGCAGCAAGCATGGCCATCGAATTGCCCAAGCGTCTGTCTTCTGGAGCAATTGAGGCTCCCAACCAAACTGCGCATTCACATGCATGCGCAGCCGGCGGCCTCCCGCTCCACTCGGTGGCTTCCTCCCCAGCATCTGATCATGCCGGGGAGCAACGGCGTGGCGGCTAAGGGGGTCAATGTGATCCTGCCGCCGCGGGTTTCTTTTGGGGCGGCTCTGAATAGCCACACTTTGCTCGTTTTTTTTCTGCCGTGTGACAGGGACCTTTGTTGATCAAGTAAGGGTAAAAGTTCAGCCACCATTATTCATGAAGATTTACATATTCCTGAGGACTAGGGATGTGTATTTGGATATTTCTGGTCTGGATATATATCCAAAAATACATTATTAGTAACTTTTTGATATATGCAGTGGTGATATCATAGCTTTGAATATGAGTGGAAGGAAGATTGCCTTTTTTTTTAAGGAACGGTCTTGCTCAGTTGCAAGAAGTGGTAGAATCCTCACTGTCTTTAGTGCATCCACATTCTACAAACGAATATAAGAGTTTTGCAGTTCTAAGCATGAACTTGAAATGGTGTCACAGTGTAACATATAACAAACATTTCAAGGGGTGTCGAGCCACTTAACTAGACAGTGTTGATACAAAAACAATCACTGTGGAAAAAAAGTAATGTTCTCTAGAATGTTGAAGTTGGCAAAAATATGCATATGTATGATATCAAGGTGGAACAAAAATCTGGGCTGGTTTTTGTTAATACTTAATTTAAAAAGCAAAAAAGGAATGTGCAACTATGGTTTAACAATACCTTTTCTAAATACATTGGCAAAGAATCCATTAGTCTGAATGTCTGGGGTGTTCTTAAAAATAATCTTGTACATATTGCTGAGTGGTCTTTAAAATTGCTGTTCTTCATCCCACTAAGAAACAAAGCACAACACTGTATACCTTGAAACCAATCATAGTACTGTGAAGGCAGATCCCCCCCACCCACCGTTACATAGCTTCCTGCTTAATTTCTGAGATCTGGTATTGGGCTATACTTAACCACGGTTTGTATTGATGTTGGAGTTCAGTCAGTGGCTTGGTTCAAACATAATACCAAACTATGGCTCATTTGAAGTATGGCTGAGCACATGAAACTGCCATATTCCAAGTAAGATCACTGTCAAAGTGAGTATCACAATGGGTAGCTGTGCTAATTTGTCTGTAGCAGTAGAAAACAGCAAGAGTCCAGTAGCACCTTAAAGACTAACAAAATATGTGGCAGGGTAGGAGCTTTTGTGAGTCACTGCTCACTTCTTCAGATACAGCTAGAATGGGAATCCTTCTGTCCTATTTATTGGAAAGTGGAGTGATTTCAGATGCCGAATGACATTAGCAGGCAAATGACACTAGCAGATGAATGACAATAGCAGGTTTGACTGGATTTAGGTGAAATAGGCAGAGGGGCAATAGGTTTGGAGAAATCAGCACTGGTAATGAGACAGGAAACCTAGGTCTTGATTCAGTCCAGGTGGATGCACTGTCTTGAGTTTCATTATCAGGTGCAATTCAACAGTCTCTCTTTGTAATCTCCCTTTGAAATTCCTTTGTAAGAGAACTGCTACTTTTAGGTCAGCAATTGAATGTCCTGGAGAGTTAAAATGTTTTTGAATGTTGTGATTCCTAATGTCAGACTTATGTCCATTAATTCTTTGTTGAAGGGACTGACCTGCTTGCCCAATGTAGAGGGTGGAAGGGTATTGTTGACACATGATGGCATAAATCACATTAGAGGATGAACCTGCAATGGTATGGCTGGATGACCACAATTCTGGTAACATGGGGTGTGTGGCCTAATATGCTAATGAGCTGTACTGTCAGGGGTGTGACCTAATATGCTAATGAGTTTCTGCTGTTGGGTGTGGCCTATTATGCTAATGAGTTCCGGCTGGACTTTTTCTACAAAAAGAGCCCTGCCAAGTCCTATGAGGAAAGGCTGAAGGAGCTGGGTATGTTTAGCCTGGAGAGGAGACGACTGAGAGGTGATATGATAACTATCTTCAAGTACTTGAAGGGCTGTCATATAGAGGATGGTGTGGAGTTGTTTTCCATTGCCCTAGAAGGTCGGACCAGAACCAATGGATTGAATTTAAATGAGATTTCAGCTAAACATTAGGAAGAACTTCCTGACAGAGTGGTTCCTTGTGGAACAGGCTTCCTTGGCAGGTGGTGGGCTCTCCTTCTTTGGAGGTTTTCAAACTGAGTGTTGTGGCTATCATGGTCTGCTGCAGACTAGCCTCCCTCCACCGTCCGGCCTCTGGTTCTGGGTCACTATGGCGCTATGGTCATACCCAGGCTTGGTCTCTCTTCCATGGGCTGATGAAGGTCCGAGAGGGGGAGGAGTTGAGGAAGAAGAGGGAGGGAAGGCCTCAGAATGAAGAGGGCGTGGAGAGGTTATGTCACCTCTCTCCCCTCCTTGGATCAGGCACTTGTCCCTTAGCAGCTCACAGGATCTCTCTCTGGCCATCCTTCACCATCCATCCTCCTCAGCCACCTCCTCTCTTCTTCTTCTTATGCCCTTCCCTGCTCCTGCTTTGCCTCCACCCTGCTGGCCCCGGCCCCATCTAAAACTGGGGACACCGAGCCTGCCTTGTACAGCCCTGTCCCCTGGGCACTCGTTGAGCACCATGCCGATCTCCTGCCAAACTCTCTCAGCTGCTCACACCCTCACCAAGCTCTGGCCATTGTCAGGTACAGGCCCATCCCCAGACCCCATAGCTCTGCCCAGGCTGCCCCTGTGGAGCTGGGCATCCCTCTTCCTCACCATCCGGCGAGGAGGGCTTACCTTCTCGCTGCTGTGCCACCACTTCACTGCCTTCACCCTGGGCCTCCTCTGCATTCCAGGTTGGTTGGGAACTGGGGGGATGCTTTGCAGCGGGTCGGGGCTCCTCCTTTCCTTCTTGAGCCGGGCCTTTCTCTGTGGGTGGGGGTTCTGCCCCCCCTTGCTCCTGCTGATTCTGTGAACTTAAGCAGATCATGAGAGAGAGGGCAGGAAAGGTTGTGCCTCAATGCTTAGTTCTTGTGACCCTTTCTTCAACACCCAAGGAAATGCTGATTGCCACTTTGGGGTCAGGAAGCAATTTTTCCCCAGGCCAGTTTGGACAGGGATCCTGGAGGGGTTTTTTGTCATCTTTTGGGAGTGGAACAGTGGTCACCAGGGGTGTGTTTGTGCATTTTCTGCATTGTGCAGGAGGTTGGACTAGATGACCCTGGGGGTCCCTTCCAACTCTATGATTCTAATGCTGAGGATTTGGAGGTTTGTCAGGAGAAGGTGGCTGCCAGGGGGAGTGAAAGAGGAAATAGTGTGGGGAGGGGGATACAAGGAAAAATGAAGTGCCCCCACAAATCTTTGTGAGATTGCCCATTGAGCAACTAGGCCTGCCTCATTGGCCAGCGCTATGCAAATGGGCCATAGTTTTCCCAGATATAGGCTTCCAGGGGATAGAAGCAGGAAAAGCTGAAGACAGGGAGGTTGATATAGATAGGTTGGCTGGTGAGTGTGAAGGAGAGAAGGAAGCCGGAAAAGAGGAGAGGCTGTGGGGGCTTTCAGGAAAGGAAAAGAAGAAATAGTAGGTAAGAACATAAGAATATAAGAGAAGCCAATGTTGGATCAGGCCAATGGCCCATCTAGTCCAACACTCTGTCACACAGTGGCCAAAAATACCAGGTGCCATCAGGAGGTCCAGCAGTGAGGCCAGGACACTAGAAGCCCTCCCACTGTTGCCCCCCCCCAAGCACCAGGAATACAGAGCATCACTTGCCCCAGCCTGAGAGTTCCTATCTATACCTTGTGGCTACTAGCCACTGATGGACCTCTGCTCCAGATGTTTATCTAATTCACTCTTGAAGCTGTCCATGCTTGTAGTCGCCACCACCTCCTGTGGCAGTGAGGTGAGGGGGAAATAAGGTGAAGTGAGGGTGGGGAATAAGGTGAGGTGAGGGGAAAATGAGTTGCCCCACACAAGTCCTTGTGGATCCCCTGCTTGGAAATCAAATAAATAAAATAAACAAAACAGTCCATTCTACTTTGGATGTTCCTGATGCCTTAACTGCATCAGAGCATTCAGAATTAATAACCCTTATGAATTCCATCCACAAGCACACACATGTTTATCCTACTCTTTCTGCTCAGAATTAGAACCTGTATTCAATGAGCCATGGCTAAAATGGAAAACCAAAGCAGGACTGCAGGCCCCACAGTAGAGTTCTGTTCTCAGAGCTATCCAACAATTATCTTGGGATATGAAACTGCAATTTATACCAAAAAAAATTTTTTTTAATCATGTAAGCTCACTGGACCCCAGGTAGATTTCATAGACTTGGTCTCATGGGCAGCAAGAATTACTGGAGATACGTTGTATCTGGAGGAACATTATCCTATATGTTAGAGACCAGTCCTGTCATTGCAGTATTCTGGCAAGAGGTGGAAAAACAGGTTAACTTTGTCCTGGGCTCATCTTTTTAGTTCTTGGCTATTAATCTACTCTTAGTCTGATATGCCTTCTACATGGGAGCCCCCATTAGGCCAGAAACTTTGGCTTTTTAGGGTTGCTGTTGTTGCCAGATGTCTTATCCTGCAGAAGGCTGTAACGACACTATGTATAAAATTTTGATAGAAGAGCTGGCATTGAAGGGAAAAATGGCCTTTAATAGATGAGATGCAGGCATAAAATATAAAGGCATTTGGGCAGAATTTTTAGAGCTTTATGAAACATTATATACAATGTATCTGCTTGGTTGTTTCACCTCCACACACACCCCGGTTTGCCAGGTCCCCTCATTGCTCCAGTGGGGGGATTTGAGGGGTGTTCTAGGGTGGGTGGGGATGCCCTGAAGCCCAACCCCAAACCCTGCCCCCAAGAGTGATCATCCACCCGGCTATGCCTCTCCCTCCCCTCCTGCCCAATTTAAAGAGCTTCAGCTGATCAGTGGGGACCAGTTGACCTGCCAATCAGCTGGAGAGCCCTTTAAATCTAGCAGGAGGGAGGGAGAGGTTGTTGGCCGTGTGCTCGGCTTGCAAAAAGACCCTTTAAAGGCCCTGTGCACTGCAGCCCCCCCACTCACAAAAAGACCCTTCAAAGGGTCTTTTTGTGAGCTGAGTGTATGGCCCATGACTGTTCCTCTCCCTCCCTCTGCTAGATTTAAAGAGCCCTTCAGCTGATCAGTGGGCCATGTGGTCCCTGTTGATCAGCTGAAGCCCTTTAAACTGGGCTGGAGTGGAGGGAGAGGGGTGGCCAGGCAGGTGGTTGCTCTTGGGGGGTGGGGCTTGGGGTGGGGCATCCCCACAGGCCAGCAGACTGGGAAAGATTGGAGCCCCCCAAAGTGGGAAAAAACCCACCTGGACCTGGGGGTTGGTAACCCTACCCCCTTCTTCTTTTTTCTGTTCCCCCCCAATTTCTTTTTATTTATTTATTTATTATTTTGACTTATTATACCGCCCTTACCCTGAAGGGTCTCTGGGCGGTTTACATGGTGTGTTCTAGAAACACTCAATCCTGACTAAGGCCACATGATGAAGGGATGGGACTGCCTACCTGCACCCTAGTGGTGGGCCTGTTGTTGTAGCTTCTGGCTCGGCAATTCTTTCCGGCGGTCTCTGGTGTCTTCCTGGGAACGACTGTTTCGTTGAGGGGACCATTCCTGGCGCACGCTCCATGCTCGCTTCTTGGCTTCGGCTCCGTCCTGTTTGGCTCTGCTGCGCCCACGAAACACGTCATCGTGCGTCTCTCTGGCCACCAACTCTGCCGTCGACTGCCACTCGATGTTTTTACCGGCCACCAGGGATCGCTCTGCCGGCTCTCGTTCTTTCTTTAATTTTTTTCCTCCCTCCCCTCCCCTTTGTTAACAGGAATGCAGGTGGGCTTATGTGAGGGAAGGGGTTGTTTAAGTGTTGTCTAGTATATATTAAAAACAACAATAAACCTTAAATAAAAATTAACAGCAGAGCATGGAAGAAAACCCCATTTGAGGCACAAGTTAAAAAGGGGTATATTTTATCATGTCCATTACACTTGCACTGCTGTAAATTGGAGTTCTATGTCTACTCAGAGCTATTTTTTTAGTTAAAATGGAAAAATACTGGTTCAGGCAAAGTTCAAAACCAAAATGACAATATCTCAACTGAGCTTCTGCTTCCCTTCTTGTTTGCAAGTACTTAAAAGACTGGGCAAAGCCAGAAGTGCAAATCGTTCAGCAGAAGGGTTCTTGGCTCTCAGCCTGTAGCTATGAATCTGTAGATCAAGGACCACCCCAGGATTTTGGTGGGGTTTTTTTTTGTTTGTTTAAGTTACACTTTCTGGGGTTCTGTAAGCTGGTTTGGGTCCCCATTGCAGCGAAAAGTGGCATATAAATGAATGAATGAATCAATCAATCAATCACTGTTTTCATATTCAACTGATGAAAAGCAAAAGTTGAATAAACTCATATAGATTCTGACTTTTAAGATTGTTCCCAATAATAAAGATTATTACTGTTAGAAGTGGGACTATCTCTCAAGAGAACTGTGAAGAAAATATCCTCTACGAAAAGCTCCTTTCCATAGTGATATTTTTATTTTTAATGAAAGGGATTGATATGAACCAGTCTAAAAATGTGAAATCTCTCTTAGGTGGGTGTTTGATTTGAGCAAGTTTTAAAAAGCATGGAGCAAAATGCATATAACTACCATTCCTTTTACAGTAAAAGTGTATTGAAGAAACATTAGTATTACTGAAGAGTCCTGGAGTATGAAGACAGATGTCTGGATACATGGTGCATATCTAGACAATAGGATTTTATGTGTCTGGAATAAAGGTGAAGCTGTATTTACTGGTTGCAGATGACACTGCTGACCTCTGTGGTCCTAGGGAATGAGAATGTTATTACCTGAAGCTCAGAGTGTCAACATCTATGCATCCTGACCTGTGATGCTAAAGGTCCCAAAAGCTACAGTGCTTGTGGCAATAATACCAAGCTTTTTGAAAACAACATGGGAAATTCAACAACTTCTGAGTTATTCTCTTACTTTAGTTTGTCTTATACCAGAAGAAGAATTTGGTAATGTTTGAAAGCTTGAAATAATTAGAACCATCTGGCTTGTTTAAGGCAAGAGATACTTTCACCTATATTTCCATCTCCTATATTAAGTTTTACCCCATCCTTTCCTCTAAGTGCTCACAGCAGCACATGTAATATGCCCTATTGCCATTTTATCCTCTGAACTATCTAATGAGGGATATAAGGATGAGAGGGATCAATTGTCCAACATCAACCAGCGAGCTTCATGTTTCTGTGGGGAATTTGAACTGGAGTAACCTCTAAAATTCTTTCTGTCCTGCATATGACAGCCAGCATTTAAAAGCTGGGAGAGATGAAAGAGCAGAGCAGCTACTAATGATGCACCAAAATTGGGAGATTAATGTTGAACTGTTTGTGAAATTGTGTGTGTGTGTGTTAAGTGCCTTCAAGTCACTTCCAACTTATGGCTACCTTATGAATTAACATTCTCCAAAACATCCTGGCATTAACAGCCTTGCTCAGGTCTTACAAACTGAGGGCCCTGGCCTCCTTGATTGAGTCAATCCATCTCATAGTCTTCCTCTTTTCTGGCTGCCCCCAATCTTGCCTAGAATTATTATCTTTTCCAGTGACTCTTGTCTTCTCATAATGTGAGGGAGGGAGAGGGACAGTCTCAGGCTGCCCACTTGGCTTGCAAAAAGACATGATGTGGCCTAGCTAAAAAAACTCTCCAGCCTCCTTCTCCAAACCCACTTATGATATTCAAGTTTCATTATACTGGGGAGGGGCCATGGCTCAGTGGTAGAGCATCTGCTTGACATTAGGGGTTCAATCCCTGACATCGCCATTTAAAGGATCTGGCAGTAAGTTATGTGAATGACTTTTCCCTAAGCCCCCAGAGAGCTGCTGCCAGTCTGAGTAGACAACACTGAGTAGACAAAACTTAAAACACTGATTCAGTATAGGGCTAGTGCATTAAAGGGTATTTATTTGAATGGGTTTAGCATTATGCTATGCCTCTGTAAACGGCCAGTACTCACTATCCTTAAGTAATCTATGGCTTCTATTTTAGTTTTATTAGCTTTGGAATATTTCTGAAATTACAGATAAAAATGGCAACTTCTGTTTCTTTTAACTAAAGGACTGTGGACATCGTCTATAAAAATGCAACCCAGATTCTCATAGGAATACATTTATTTTATTTTATTTATTTCATTTCTACCCTACTTCCTCCCCCATAGGGTCCCAAATTAGCTTATAATATTTTCCCTTTCTTCATTTTATCCTCACAACAACTCTGTGAGGTAGTTTAGCCTGAGAGTGTGTGAATGGCCTAAGACCCCCCAGAAAGCTTCCACAGTAGAGTTTGTATATAAGAGCTGCCAAGTCATAACCAACTTATGGTGACCCCAACAAGCGGCTTTCAAGACAAATAAAAAGGAGAGATGGCTTGCCATTACCTCTACTGCACAATCTTCCTTGGTGATCTCTCATCCATGTACTACTGACCCTGCTTAGCTTCCAAGATCTGATGAGATCAGGCTACACATGCTGCCTTGTCTCCAATCCATGGTTGAGTAGAGGTTCAAATAAATCCTAAAATACCATTGACTGCTATGAGATCTATTTGCCCCCCCCCCCGAGCTGGAAATAAAGAGACAGACAACCATTTGGAGTCAAACATGGGCCACTTTATTAATTATTTAAATTGCAAATCAATCAATGGCAAGGGAACTAAGTGGGAGCAGAACAGGCCAGGCAGGTAGCAATCTAGCCAACTTCCTTGCCTACAGGTATGGGCAAGCCACTAGCCCCAGTGTAGGGCCAAACCTCTGGCCCACAACCGGCAGCCCAGCGCACAGGTCACCCCCCAGGAGCGCCTACCCCTGAAGCCCTGCAGCCTGCAGGGAGGAGCTTACCTAAGAGGCTCCCCAAGGTGGTCACCATTCCCAGCCCTAAGCCCTAAAGCCCGGGGGTTGTTCCTGATGACCCCCTAGTCCCAAACCGAAACTGGCTGAAAGTGCTTACCAGTTCTGCTTTCTTAACCCACACTACTCTGCCACATGCAAGGCCAAGCCTCTGCTTTGGCCGCCATAGCCACATAACAGCCCAAGGCTGCCCTAATCCCTTTCCGCAACTCCTCAAGGAAGATGTCGTTGCCCTTGTTTGACAGATGCACTCCATCATCCCTGTACAGGTCAAGCTTGACCTGGCTTCCGGGGTGAGGTAAAAATCTACCCATACCACCCTCCATGGCTTTCTCCAATTGCCGGTTCACTTTTCTCCAGGTCCGATCCAAACCCCGGGGATCCCCAAGGCCAAGGCAGCACTGCAGATCAAACTATCTGCGTTTCTGGCCACCTCGCCCTAATCCTGGCGAGGTCAGACTTGGCTTGAAGCACCAATGCGATGCCTTTCAACAAACCCAGGTCATTACCACCAAGGTGGATAACCAAGACCTGTGGGGGAGGCCCCTGCCTTTTCCCAAGCAACAATGTGAGGAGTCTGGGCCATCTCATGCCTCTCCTCCCCAATCATTCAACTTGTGCCCACTGGCTGAGGCCCAGCTATGAACCCACAGGTGTCCTCTTGGCACGGTGGGCGGCCCAAAAAACCATGCTGTGGCCACAGACCAGAACCTCTTGCCCGCCAGCTGTCAGCACCTGTAATGAGAACTCTGTAAATACTCAAAACTTAAAACTTACTATTTTGCACATAACTTTTATCAGAACGGGAATGCCAGCAGCCAATCTTGTGAATTTCAGATGTGGAGTATCCCATGGCCGCTGCAGTAGATGCAGCCCCTATCCTGAAGAAGTGGGTTCCAAAGCAAAAGGCTCCCAAACCCAGTTCCTTCAGCACCTTCTGGGTCAAGGACCAGAATTGGAATTTGGTAAGCAGGGAACCGTTCCTGTAGCAAAATAAAATGCCATCCCCAGCCCCCCTCCAGGCCAGGAAACGATGTAGGGCCCATACAGGGCACAATTCCTGGTCCAAGCACTGACCAAGCTCCACCACAGTGCCTTTGCTTAGCTAATCCATCTTTGACTCTCTAATAACAACCTTAACCTTATCGACTGACACAGTAAGATCCATGAAATAAAGGGCCCTTCCAGAATCATCCCATTGGGAGGCCGCAACGAGTTCACTAACCTGCAGTGCCCTGAAAAAGGCTACCAATGCAGCCACGTGAAAAAGTGAGGCCTCATAGGTGTCAACACAGATGCTTGGCCACAAAGCCCGTAAGCCTTTGAGGACAGCCAGATAAAATGGCTTCCTAGCATCTACTCTGGGACCACTTTTCTGGGACCAGCCCTCCAGCATCTTCCTGACGTGAAAATCTCCTGTATGGTCCGCAAAGCCCAAGGCTTTGCTGGCATAATCAGGGAGGACAGCTGACCCTTAATAGATCTTACAGACAAACCTTTTTTCTTAGAATAAACACAGAATTGTAATAACTGAGGCACTGGGATGGGCCAAATCTGAGGTAGGCCCACTGACTGCCTGAAGGCTATAAATTCCCGACCGGCCCTTCTATATGATTTTCTGGTTGACGGGGCTAAGGCTAGGCAAATTGCCCTATTGGCTTCAGCCCTCCAATCCCCCAAAAACTCACTGGCATCCTTACTGGGGACTGATCTGCTTCCAAGGCTAACAGGTGGAACAAAATATTGTTTTTGAGGTAAAGTAATGTAAAGGCCCTAACCAGTGTCATGACCCGGGCTGACTTAGATGTCAGAGAATTAATTACCTGCACCGTGCCAAGACTGTCACACCAGAAATGGACCATATGGTCAGTGAATTCTGCTGTCCACAGCCCAACTGCTACTACAATCGGGAAGAACTCCAAGAAGGTTAGGTCCTTGACCCAACCTGCCCAGAACCATTCCTGCAGCCAGTCCTTGGCACACTAATGCCCTCTAAAGTAAACACCAAAACCAGAAGAGCCGGCAGTATCCGAAGCTACCTGCAGCTCTGCCTCAACTAAAAGGTCTTCCCGCCAAAATGAAATCTCATTGTAAGATTCAAAAAAATTCTGCCATACCAGAAGGTCATCTCTAATCCCCTTAGCGATGTGTGCTCTGTGATGAGGCAGTCGCAAACCCACCATGGTTTCATAAAAGCGATGCACAAATGCCCTGTCTGGGGCCATTGCCTTGCACGCAAAGTTTAGGTGGCCTGCCAGCCGCTGGAGCTCCAGTAATTTTATTTTCCTACATTTTGTGGCCTGATCGATTAATTTTTGTAACTCCTGAAGCTTCTCTAAGGGTAAACGGGACAACTGACATTTGGTATCCAACTCAATCCCTCAAAACTGACATTTGGTATCCAACTCAATCCCTCAAAATGTAAGTACCTTGATTGGACCCTTTGTCTTCTCATGTGCCAATGGGACTCCGAGTTCCGAGGCCAAGGAAGTAAAGGAGTCCAACAAGAACTGACAATGGCCAGTACCAGAGCCACCAACAAACAGGAAATCATCCAGGTAGTGTGCAGTACTGTTCAAGCCAGTTCTAAAATGCAGGGCCCACTCTAAAAACATACTAATTTTTTCAAAAACCGCACAGGACATGGAGCACCCCATAGGAAGAGCTTGTTCCATGTAAAATTTGTCTTCGAACACAAAAACCCAACAAATTAAAGTCCCCAGGGTGAACAGGGAGAAACCGGAAAGCCGATTTAATATCGCACTTCGCAAGCTCTGCCCCCCGACCACATCTGCGCACAACCTGCATGGCCTGGTCAAATAATGGGGGGCCTTTATAGACCTGCCAACAGCACACAAGACCCAATCTGCATCTATTCTTCCGCATTCTAACTGATGTCCATGATTCACTGAGGAGTGGATACCATAAACTCAACCATACATTTCTTATTATCAGGTATGTGATTACATGTACATGTCATTTTGTTTGGGGGTATTTTCCTTATTGTATAAAAAACTCTCTGACGTATTTTTTTTTACAGTGATCTATAATTGTATAGTGGTCTTTAATTGTACTGTTGGGGGAGGGGAGAGAAACATTCATGCCCATGTCCTACATATCTGTCCTTCCTCAAAGAGTGTTTGGAACTCCACTGCTATTTCCCCACACATTAGTTGTGTTACATTTGCTTACTGATCTTATATTTGCTGTAACTGTTCTTCAGTGTACCCAGCTGGCATATGTCTTCCTCGATTATGAATTTTACAATGCTGTTAGAGTTCTGTGTAGTGTCATCATGCACTCTTCGCTGATCTTTTATCACCAAAGGCCCCAGTCATCCATTGAAGACTCAAACTGGCAGACTATTTAGTGTGCCCCAAGTATAACTTTGAGACAGCAGGAGCTGGTGCTTGCTGTAATTATGCTCTCCCAATTGTAGAATCTGCTCCCTATTGAGACTGGAAGAGTAGCATCTGTTGCAACATTTAGGCTAAAATTAAAGAGGTGCGCAAAACTGCTGATGCATTTAACTGTGGGGAATTGTTTTAATTAAAACATTTGACTGTTTGGGTTCTTTTTATGCAATGGATAAGACAGGAAAATTGAGTCATGGAGGAAAGTTGGACAGCACTTTTTTATTGCAAACTGTAGGGGGAAGTCTGGTAGATGTCTTATATCAGTAGGCTCAGCATTTAATTCCCAATGTGTCCAAAGATTATTCCTTTGTTGTTGAATTATTTATGCATTTAATATGTTGTCAAAGGCTTTCACGACTGGTGTGCATTAGTTGTAGATTTTCTGGGCTGCATCGCTGTGGCTTTTGCATTGTAGAACCTGACGTTTTGCCAGCAGCTGTGACTTGCATCCTCTCTGGAGTACTCGCTGTCTCAATATGAGAAGAAAAATGGTACGCAGGTAATTTATATCTATTCAGGAAGGTGGGGTAGGGCTGAGTCATTATCTTGTAGGAGTTTCCCAGGCTGTGACATGCTAATGGAGGAGCTTTCCTGAAGAGGTTCTTTTGCACATGGATTGGCTGTGGAAATTCTAATCTTATCTGTAGTGCTGTTGTGAGATGTAGAGCATTTCGTGTTTTTCAGGACTGGAAATCATGCCCTATTTATTTTTAAACTCTCTTCTTTCCTGATGAAATTATGTTTATGTTTATGAATTTTAATGACTTCCCTGTGTAATCTGACATGGCAATTGGATGTGTTGTCCAGCCTTTCAGTGTCTTGGAATAAGATACTGTGTCCTGTTTGAGTTACGCTATGTTCAGCCACTGCTGATTTTTTAGGCCGGCCAAGGTTGCAGTGTCTTTGATGTTCTTTTATTCTTGTCTGGATGCTACGTTATTCTTCTCACATTGACACAGAGAGTACTCCATCTTTCTGTGTTATACCTCTGAGGATGCCAGTCACAGCTGCTGGTGAAACACCTGGCACTACAATGCCAAGACCACAGCCATACAGCCCACAAAATCTAAAACAACTAATTTGTGCATTTGTGTCATCTTTTTTTCCTTCTGGAGATATACAGATATGCCCTCTTTTGTTTCTTTTGTTTTTCCCTGTTGTCATTGTAAGCCTTTCTGTTTCACCCATTTTCATTGCTGGTTTTCCCACTCCTTTGTTTCTTTTACTGTGTTTTACACCATTTTATATTATACAAGGGGGGGGGACCCGCGATACTCGCGGGGGGGCAGTCTCTCTCGTTCCCTCGTCCTC
>NW_015174851.1:1312269-1327615 GCF_001447785.1 Gekko japonicus
TGCGTTTTTCTCCCCCCCCTCACCCCCCTAGCCCTGACGTTTCCCGGCCGCCTGACTGGCTCTGAGGCGGCGGCGAGGCTCCTTAGCGGTGGCGGTGGTTCCCCCCTAACCCTCCTGGCTCTGACGTTTCCCAGCCGCCCAGCCGCTCGGCTGGCTTCGAGGCGGCGGCGGCGGCGAGGCTCCTTAGCGGCAGCGGCTGCGGGTTCCCCCCTCACCCCCTGGCCCTGATGTTTCCCAGCCGCCCGCCCGGCTGGCTCCGAGGCGGCGGCTGCCGCGAGGCTCCTTAGGCTCCCTCGTTACTCGGCCCCCCCCTCGCTGCTCGCCTCTCGTCGCTTCCCTTTCAAGCAGCAGCGGGGCAGCCTCGGTTACCAAGCGTTCTGTGCGCATGCGCATGGAACGGTCTCGCACTTTCGGGGGGATTTAAACATCCCCCAAAATTTTTTTTCAAGGTTTAGCATTTTTGTGCACATGTGGGGACTGGCCCACGTGTGCACAAACCTCCCCCTCCCCCCCAAGTGCCCCCGGAGCGCTGATTTAGCGATCCGCACTCACAGGGGCAACTTGGCTATTAGATATATAGATGTCATTTATCATCTGTGGCCACGTATGCACCATTTATGTGCACCTGATCTAAAATATTGGGCTGTATCCACACTAAATTGTTAAACTGGTAAGTCTAATCAATTTCTCCTTCCCATTGCAGACCTTTGTTGGTCTTAAAGGTGCTACTGGACTCTAAATTTGTTCTACTGCTTCAGACCAACAAGGCTGACCACCTGAAGACCTTCCTTATGTCATTCCTCAGGGTCCCCTACCCCCCAGGAAAGGCATTGTGCAGAGATCAGTTGCCTGCAGTGGGACGAGGAGGCAGGAAAATTCTACTGAGGCACTGGAAAATTTAGTCTGGATCCAACCCAATGCTAACATTTAATGAAAAAAATCAGCATGAGGAACTATTTTTTTATTTATTACACTTTTTAATTCGTTACTCACCCAAAGGGTCCTGTGGCAACTTACAGCATTAAAATTAATAAGTAAAAAAACATAAAAACAAATAACACATATAAAATATGAACATTAAATTATTACTATACCACTATTAGAACAGCCCAAACATATAGTTACCTCCAAAGGCCAATCTAAATATTACCATACCACTATGTAGTCTGGATCCAACCCAATGCTAACATTTAATGAAAAAATCAGCATGAGGAACTTTTTATTTATTTATTAGATCTTTTAATCGCTACTCACACAAAGGGTCTTGTGGCAACTTACAGCATTAAAACTAATAAGGTAAAAAAACCCATAAAACAAATACATATAAAATATAAACATTAAAATATTACTATACCACTATTAAAACAGCCCAAACATGTGGTTACCTCCAAAGGCTAACTCAAATAATTCAGCTTTGCATGCCCTGCAAAAACTTAGCAAGTCCAGCAGGGCATGTGTGTCATCCAAATGTGCATCCCACAGGATAGGAGCCACAACTGAGAAGACCCTTTCCCTGGTGACAGCTAACCAAGCCAACCTGGGACCAGGAAACTGCAAGAGACCCCTGGACAATGACCAAAGGGAGCTTGGGGGGTTGTAATGGGAGAGGTGGGCCCAGTCTATTAGATCCAGAGACTAATTGGTAGTGAGTGCAGCTGCCATAGAATTAGGGTAATATGAGCTGACCATGATGTTCCAGTCAGTAACCTGGCAGCTGCATTTTGGACCACCTGCAGTTTTCAAAGTGTTTTCAAGTGTAGCCCTACATACACTGAGTTGCAGTAGTTTAATGTGGAGGTGACCATTGCAATGTGGACAAGGTCTGACCCAGACAAATAAGAAGCCAGCCAGCTATCCTGGCATAGGTGAAAAAACTAGAAAATAGTGTGAAAATAAAGACTGACTAGTGTTGTCCAAAGAACACAGTGGCTAGACACTATAAAAGTTCACACCAGCCTGAGCATGGGATGACTCAAAGAAACAATACAAGATCAGAAAACATGGAGAGAGATGGCCCATAGAATCGCCAAGAGTCGAACATGAGTCAGTGGCTAACAACAACAACAGTGTTGTCCATACAAGGGAAAAACAGAAAAGGTTGGTTTTTTCCTTCTTTCTTTGTCATAATTGTGGAATCTGGTAGCATTATTATTTACTTCTGTAGATGTTAGCTCACAACTATATGCAGAGTTACTATTGAAGTAACATCCTTTTGGATTTCAGAATGTGGCGGATTTGTATGTGCATCCAAATGGGTGAACAAAATAGCTCAGAATATTTTTTGGTGGAAACGGCGGCTAAATCCATGGTGAGGTACAAATACATTGGTTCAATAACAATCAGAATTATTTATTATTTAGTTTGGAATATGAGAGGTATTATCTGTTTGGAAAGTAAAACATTTTTTGTTTCCCAGACCACTTTAAGGTTCTGTCCGATTCCCCATGCATTCGAATAAATCCACGTTTGAAGAACAAAGTAGAGTTTATTATAAAGCGATGATTAGATCAGAACACAAGCATTGTTAGGAATAACTACAAGCCCCCTAAGGGAACATAATAAAGGAACTTTGAACCAGGTGAGGACCAATGAGTCCACTTCCCGCTGGTGGGAAGGCTGATAAAACGAGCGCCCAATTCCTTGGGAACACAACGGTTCTGCAACATAAACACTAGTTCAGTTCTCAGGCATGAGATACATAATAAGCCAAGCAATGCCATAACTCCATCCCACCTCCAGCTGGTTGACCTTGAGCAGTTCCGCAGATGTAGCAGCAAAAGACAGTAAACACCTACACAGGAAAATACAAGGGGGATGGGCAGGGTGCAAAGTAACACAGAAAATGATTACAGCATCTTATGGCAGCTTGCTGACAGGTTCTTGGAAATAAACAAAATTACTCACTTCCAAGGTAGAATGCTTTATTCATTTGCATTTTAACTCATTTTTTAAAAAAAATCTCTGCAGGAGAACCCTACACTATTATGAATAGTCTGCTCTAATTAATGCAGGGGGGAGGTAAAGTAAAAATATAAAATCAGACAGAAAAATGAAAAGCGTGCTCTGCTCTGGAATGAGCACATTTTTATTTTCTTTATCCCCCTTCTCAACAGTGAAACAACACTCTAGTACAAGGGATAAATACAGAAGAAACTTTTTTAAACTATGATTTCCAGTGGGGCACTCCATATGCCAAATAACAGCAGAGAGCACACATTGTCAATACACTGTATTGACATCTAATTTTGGGGGTATAGAAGCCCAATTTCTAGCACATAGAGGGCTAAATAAACAATTAATGTTTCTGAGAATTTGTGGTGTGTGCATTTTCTTCACTACTGAATGAGCATAGCCATTCCCCTCCCACATGGGATTAATAGACATGGCTACCGTGCAGATCAGGTTCCCAGCATTTCTTGTTCTTCTAAAATTAACCACTGCCTCAGTCATTAGACACCAAGCTTTGCAGCTCTTTCAGAAGTAATATACACTAAAGATGTTATTACTCTGCCTGTCATTATTCAAGAAATCCAAGAAACTCCATGATTTACACAGTTATCTCTTCCAAAGGAACTAGTGTTTTGTGATGCTTTTAAATATGCCATTTCCTAAATTACAAATCCACTAGATTCCTTAAATTTCTTCACAGATTCTTATTTATTTTCGTAAGTCATTTGTGTTACTTTCCTGTTGTTTAAACAGTGTCCTTCTTATTCATTGCCTTTAATGTAATTATTATTTAAATAGGGCGAAGAAAATAGCTATGTGTCCTATAGTGTGTATCCATGTTGTCTCAGCTACACATTTTCTTTTTCTGTGTTTCTTTTATATTTGAAAGCTCAACAGTTTTCTGGTTGGGAGAGATAACCTGTTTTTAATGCTGTAGTGTTTATTCTGAATTTCCATTAAAATGATATGGATCTGAAATCACTAATCTTATGTTTCTAACCTTCATTAATAATACATAACATTAACTCAGCTGATTCAAAAAGTTTGCTAGAAAACATCATCTGGCATTATAGCTGGTCAGGTAACAGGGACAAACAAAACTAATGAGGATCTGTTTGGGCATTTTAATCAGAAGGAATGCAAGTGACCAATCCAGCCTGATTTGATTCATGAGACTGGACTTACATAATACTTTGTGGCCTCTCAAGCAATATTAAAATCAATTCACTGCTGAAAGATGAAAGAAAAAAAACTACTGAGAGTACGACTTCCTTTATACTTCAATCCTTTGTCTCCATTCTCCTTTGTGGAACTCAAGGCGGCTTATTATATTAGTAAACCATTATAAAAACACAATAAAACAGCAATGATAAAACCCATACAAAGCATAATTTAAAAACTCCAGTTAGGACTGCCAATAAAAAAATTAAAAGTGCAATATTTGATACTTTCATTTATGAGCGATAACATTTTATGTAATTGCTCAGTGGTGTCCAGAAAGTGAACCTGCTGTGTGGACCAGTTCTGGCTTGGGACAATTTATTTGTTTAAGCCTTTCTATGCCACTTTTCTCCCAAAGGATCCAAAGCATCTTACAGAAATTTCCAAACTAATAATATAAATAATCAAAACCAACCAAAACAACAACAAAAACATCCCGGTAGGGTTCTGCTTCACTAGGCTAGCTATTTTGGCCCCCACACTGTGAGCCACAGGCCAAGAGCTAAGAACTAAGATCTAATAACATCATGCCCTCATTCACATCTTCCATTGCTACCTTAGTAAAACTAAAGAGATTGTGATATCACTAATAATTGCTGCACTGTAGTTGTATGCATTTGAGTTTTACATATCACCATTTGTACATACATCATTTCATGGCCTTTCAACCCAGTATTCACAAACTTTCTCCCCTCTATTGCCATCTTTATATATGTCTGCCAATGGAAGGTACACTCCATGCATCTGACAAACTTCATGAAAGCTTGCGTCACAACAAAGGTATTAGTCTATAAGGTGCCACAAGACACGTCTTTGCCTTTTACTGGAATAAAACTAACATGGTTCCCTTTCTGCAATTTATTAACAAGTGCATATATAAGAGTTAAGTACTTGGTCATTCTTTATACACCAAGGATTACTACTACTCCTCAGTTTCCCTGTGAAGCAGCAGTAATGCTGAGGTAATCTATCTTGTGTGAGCCAATTGAGAGTTGCCTTCCCATGAAATTATTCCAAGCACCATATAGTTAACTTTTGAGCAGCTGTTCTGTGGCTCTACTGATAAAATGACTGCAAAACAAATTAAAAACAACAAAACCCCAGCATGCATGTAATCACTTTTTTCTTCCTGATATATTTTATACATATGGAAAGTCTTATCCTCAGTTTAAATCTTAGATTTATTTATCACCTTCATCAGAGGAGCTGAAGAGTGCATACTTCTATCAGAGCATACAGACTTGAGATATGTTCTTTACCCCCTTTCTGTGGGGCTTGGGGCTGTATAAACAATACTCTTATTAAGTATCTTATTGTAGCAAACCTAGCCCTGTCGGGGAGTTCAGCCTAACCTTTCAGAAGTGCCTTTAGATCCTGCCCCTCACTGTCAAATATTCGGGCATCCTCAATTGGTTTTTCATTCCTTTTAATGTTCCTTCTTTTCAAAGCCCCCCCCCCCTTGCTGTATGTTTTCCTTCTCTCTTCTCCTGCTGTTCTTATTATCTTGGGTCCCACAGGTATCCAGCTGTAGCTTTTCTTTGTTTCTTCTGTTTGACTAGTAGCATTTTTGCTCCCTCCCACTACGACTCAGATTCTCTTTCAGTGTTTGTTTTTTGCTCTAATCAATTTCTTCCTTGTTTAAAAGGAAGGTGGCCTACCAATTGTTTGGCAGATTCTTTTCCTTTATTGTGATGAGGCAGCTAAGTGTCTTTTTATCATTCCCTGTTGTACTTTAGTTTTGCTGTTCATCATTTTGGTGATAGATCAGGGACCACCCTTACTATGTGTGTGTGTGTGGGGGGGTCCCCCAGTATATCCAGTGTAGTTGCTGGGGAGGGGACTGTCAACTGGCCATAAACTAGGGCATGCACTTCAACATTAGGAAGGAGTGGGGGAAGCCAGGGCCCTTGTAATCCTGGGTCACCCACTGACTTTCTAGTGGAGGTCAGGTTTTAACATAAGGAATGAAAGCTGTCTATGGAGCTTGCTGAAGAGACACAAATACAGCTGTAGCTGCAAGATATGAAGGAGCAACCTCTGCTTCCTCCCACTGATGCCTCTTCATATTGTTGTTGCTGGGGGTTTTGAAATATTTTTATTTATTTACTTACGTTACTTATAGTTCTCCTTTCTCACTGAGACTCAAGGTGGTTTACGCTGGGTAAGTCAAATACAATTGACAGGATGGGGCATCCAATGAACATTGCAATAGGGTTTGGACTACAGAAATCTGAAAACAAACAAATCTAAAACAAAGATGAAACAAAGCATCAGCATTTAACAATGACACGTTCATTGGCGTAGAAACTACATAGTCTGAACATACATACAGCAGTAGGCAACAATACAGTAGTATTGGCCACAATCCTTACCCCTTTACCAATGCCACTTTCTGAACCATTACATTACAGTACAGCCCTATTGCCAGTGTTAAAAAAGCCTTCTTGAATAATTCTGTTTACATAGTTTGAGGAAAGCCAGGAAAATGGGAGCTTTCCTAATAGTTGTGGGGATTGGGCTTGCAAGAAGAATATGCTGTCGAGTTGTTGCAACCAACTCATGGCAATCTGGTCCATGGGGTGTTCCAGATAAAAGATTAGCAGTGGTGGTTTGCCATTGCCCTCCTCCTAACAGTAACTCCAGTCTTCTTTGATGGTCTCACATCCAATTAAGGACTGTGAGCAACCCTGCTTAGTTTCCAAGCTCTGGCGAGCCTGGGCTAAACTGGGCAAATTGGGCTGCTTGGGTTTGGAAAGCTTAGTTAAATCCCTCTTCAAATGTGAAGGTCACTGCTGCCTTACAAAGTCAGTATCTCCCAGCCTAGCCAGACTTCTTGTAAAGCAAAAATATTGCTGTGTTCCTGGGAGGGATATAAAACATGGGCAGGGATTTGAATGAGACAACATCACTGCACTCTTATCGCATATTGAAATAATATTCTAATACTCCCACAATAATGGTGACTTTGAGGCAGTGCATTAACATAATATGGCTGGAGAGCAAAACTGAACATGCTCACTGTTTCAACAAGGATAGTGTGGGTCAGATATCTTCCTCTTCAAGACTGAACACTTGTCCAAGGAGCCTTTGATAGGTAAACTATTTCATTAATGCATGTTCAATGCTACCTGGGCACCAGCATCAGTGTGATTTGCATTTATGAAAGAATAATTCAAGCAACATTGATAACCACCATAGAAACAGTTCAAACCTTCAGCCTTCAAGTTTTGAGATTTGAAGTGATGAAAAAAAACACAAATCATCTCTTTGAACACATAAACAAGACCCTTGTCATGGGGTATAAGGTATAACTAGCAATCCATAAAACATGTAAAACAAAGTTTATGACTGTACAGGTATTTGCCCACCCAAGCCAGTCCAGGAATGGGAAGGAATCCTGTACTTTTCAGTACATTAAACAACAAACCACGAGATGGTCTACACCCTCTCTGGTTTCCAGAACAATTTGCCACCAGAACACCTTTTCACTAGTCCCTGCCTTTCCTAAGGGAGAGATTCCAAACCCTTAGTTGGCATCTGGGACAGAACCCCTTAGCAAATCACTCTAGAGATGCACACCTTTCTTCTCCAATGGTAGCATATATGGGGAATGTTTAGGCCACAGGATTTAGCCTTGGAATTCAGTTACAACATCAAAGACAATTTAGCAATAAGAGAGATCTTTATTTAGTACAAAGCTTAGCATAGACTACCAGAGATTACAAAATAACAAAGGCTAGGGCTGTTTGCCTTAACTAAACATTAATGATTCATAGTTACCACATCAGGAGGATTCCTCAGTCCAAGATAGTCCCAGTACCAAGGGATTTTGAAGGGAAATCCCATTTTTGCACACCATGTGCTCCAAGTCACAAAGCAACTTTGTCTCTCAAGAGGCAGCATTTTCAGGTGCAATAAAACAAACTGACAGAGGAGGAAAGGAGAGCTAAGCAAGCAAGCTCACTCCCCTAGGGATCAAAACAATTATACCCCAATTCCAGTCACAAATTAGATGTGGCTATCAGCCAATTGCGAGTGGGCATGGGTGTGCCCAATTGTTGGTTGCCATAGTTGCTAACATCAGGTTTGTGGGATAGGCTGGAAGTTTGGAGACCCTGCCTGCAGTCAGCTGACCCAAACTCCAGCTACTTCATGGTCTACATGACTAGTTGCATGTGAGCCAGAAAGTGTAGCCATGAGGTCTGACGTTTGGCATGAAAGTGTGAAAGAATGTGGGTTTATGGCATGGCTATTGAGGCCATGTGGCCCCCACCATTTGGCTTGTAACAGAAAACAAGACACAGCATGTTATCAAAAGACATCACTGGAGAAGGCATGTGGATATAGAAAGCAATTTTTCTATACAATGACATGGGTTGATAAAGAAATTTTGGTCATTAGAACATCTTTAGGTCATTAGAAATAAGCTTCTCTATAGCCAATTCTCATTTTACTTTTAATTAAGCAAATATCTAACAGATTGCTATGGATGCTGCTGTAGTTTTTTTATGCACCATATTTATACTAACACATTAACAGCATGCTTCATTTAGCATATGTAGAGTGAACATGCTCCTGCTGCAGTTAACTAAACTGAGAACAGTTGTTTTTAATTACACATTTGCTGTAATTTGTTTAAATGGTTTTCATCTTTCTCAGCAGACATGTACTTTGTTATAACCATAAGCAATGATCAGAGAAAACATCCAATAAATTGTCTTCAAGGTCTCCCCAACAAATATCAAACCAGCAGTTTGGATGTATAAAACTCCCCTCACAATACAGAACTTTCACAAGTGCTATTGAAAGTATGCAATCCTCCTTTAAAATTTCTTAATTGTTTTGTTGAAGTGGGAGACCCTGAATTTGCATGAAATGTCATTTTAAGCAAAATGGAGGGGCATTTTAGAGAGCTTGTCACCCCCATTTCCTCGTGGAATGTTAGTAATATTGTTACTTATTTGGCTCAAATCTTCTGGGATATTTTGGGACTAATGGGCCTCCCAACTGGTTCCAAACTTCACTGTGGGCAAAATTTGTCCTAGTTCTCACAAGTGAAGTAGTAAACTTACTTCTGGAAAACATGAACCAACTCATATAACTGAATGCTCTTTCAGTTATATGTTGAGATGGACGCGAACACCCCCCCCAAAAAAAAAAAACCCACAACCAAACTGGTTTGGTTCATGGTGGCCAATGAACTGAACCCTGAATTGAACCAACCCCAAAGGCTTCTTTCCAAACCAACCCACTCCAGCAAGTTTGGTTCCCCCTTTCTCCTGGCTGCTCCCCCCACTTTAAAGTTTCCTGCCAGTTTTGCTCCCCCCACTGTAAAGGGGGGAACAAAAATGAGGGTTTAAATGGCTTGCAGCCATTTCAGCCTAACAGCTGATTGGGTCCACCAGTCAGCTGTTAGGTTAAATGGCTGCCAGTCATGTAACCCATTGGTTTAGCTTCCCCCACATTGAAGACGGGAGCAAAATTGAGGGACTTAATGGTTCACAGCCATTTAAACCTAACAGTTGAGTGGGTCTGCTGGTCAGCTGTTAGGGTTAAGTGGCTGCTATCCATCCATTTAAACCTAATAGGGGACCGATGGACCCCATGACAATCAGCTGTCAAGTTTAAATGGCTGGCCCTGAACAGCCAATCCAAACTCGAAGAAGTCCTCTAAACGTCTGGGGAAGGTGCCTTCCCTGAACATCAGTTTGCGAACTCCAAACTGGCCCACGTTTGGGCTGAATTTTGATTAATGAACCACTTCATGCCCATCCCAAGTTATATGTATTAAATGCATATAAACCATGGCTTACATCTTCCCTATAATTTTTGTGTGTGCAAGAAGGAGGGTGTGACAGATTGCAAAGAAAAGCAGGTTTTTTAAATTGCTGCTTGTGTCAGAGAGTCAGGGAGTTCATGAGTTAATCTTCCCTGGAGAGAGGATCTTGTGTGATTGGCTGCTCTACTTGTTCTCTGATTGGCCAACATCAGCTGAGAGAGGAAACAAAACAGCTGATCTGGAAGGGAAAGGTGTTTCAACTTTTGGTCTTTGTTTGAAATCTAACATCTTGATCAGTAGCCAAAGAGTCAGAGAGAAGAAGAGAAACCTCTTTCTCTTAAATATATTAAAACTGTTCTGGGGGAGAATTTAAATTTTCAGTCAGGAAAGCTACAGAACAGCCTTATACAGACCAAGGATATTGGAGAAGGATTTGGCAGAAGGTCTGGGTAGTTAGAGCTATTGCTTCTTAGGGACAAGTAAAGGGAGTTACTGCTTCTTAGGGACAAGGAGAATAACTTTCTGCCAGTGAAAGGGATAGGGAAGAGAACCCTGGTCTGTGATAAAGGGGAGAAACTTAGACACTTCAGGAGTTAGTGAAAAGCTGTAATATCTAAAGGGAAACCTAGAACTCTGAAGGAAGAAATATAGAACCAGCCCAGGTCTATGCAGTACAAACTAACTAATTTATTTTTTTATTTATCTTTCAACTTTCTACCCCGCTCGAACCCCCAGGGGGTCTCTGAGTGGCTTACAGTTAATCAATTATCCCTACCTATGGCCACATATACTGGGGATGGGGACTGCCCTACTGGCACCCTGTGGAGGGTCTTTGTTGATCTTCTTCCTCCCGGGTCGGCTTGTCGGCTCGGCTTCCAGGCTTCCGGCTCTCACTTCCTCCTTCTTCTCACAGTCTTCCGGTGGCGGATCAGCAAGGCCCCTCTGGCGCGTGGTACGCTCCGGCGCGGCTCCGGCTCCATCCACTTAGGCTCCGCCGCGCCTGCGCCTTCCACGATCCTCACGTCTCCTGGCTCCGCCTTCCGGCATGTCCGGTCCACCGTAGATGTTGCACTCAGTCGCCATCTTTGCCGCTCGCCGTTCTGCCATTCACCGCTCGCCACCGATACTCCACGAACCCCCTCGATGGGGGAGGGTGCCCCCTACCATCTAAGGTAGGTACCCAATTTATCTACTCGCAGTTTTTGATGTTAATTCCTGCTTTCAAACTGATGGGTTAGCGGGAGCTGGGACTGGGGCCAGGTGCTCACTCTGGCCGCGGCAGGTTTCGAACAGCTGTAGCAGCTGTTCGTAGATGTTACTAGCAGGCGTTTAACCACCTGTGCCACCGCTCCCTAAATCCCACACACAAGCAGGAAAGTTTACGATTCCATGTTTGGGGGACAACATTCATCATTAAAGAATATTTGCAGATGATCTAAACATTTGCTTTGATTGCATAATGTATTTCCAAGTATATTCTGAGGTCATGTTAACAATTGCTCTACATAACAGCAAAGATCAGCTTGCAGGTGAAGAGCTTCCAGCATAGTTCACTTTTCTGGATTAGATTTTGCGTGCCTGAACTGCCTGGCAGAATATCAGCAATGTAGGCTGCATATGAGTCCCTCCAGTGACTTACAGACCCCCAGTGCAACCCTCAGCAGAGTTCTATCTTTCTAAGTCCATTTACTTCAGTGAGCTTAGAAGCTGTAACTCTGCTCAGAATGGCACTGCACATGCTGTGTGAGAGACTGCCATATTCCCATTTGACTGGCAATGCAGACAAGAATATCCTTCTAAATCCATTGTCTAAACCTGCTATAAATATTGGATATGGCATACACTGATAGTAAAAAGAAACATTTGGTTGTGTGAGAATATCATGGGTTTGAGCAATTGGGCATAACAGTGAATTCAATTTTGTTGAATAAAAAGCAACACTGATAATGCTTTTGCATCAATTAAACATAAAGGGTCTGCAAATGGCATAATATATAAAGGGCACAAAATTGTGCAAAGCGGTTATAGAATGTTGTAAAGAGGCAAACCAACTGGAAACACCAGCAGTGAAAATGAGGCTCTCAGCAACAGTACGCAGAAGCAACAAACAGTGAAAACAATCATATTCATACAACCCTGATTCAAGATTGGAGAAAATATAACATCCTGTTTTGCTTATGTGTGGTGTTACAGAAGGGGTCATGGCTTGGTGTAAGAACATCTGCCCTGCCTGCAGAAGGTCCCAGGTTAACCCCTGATAACTCCAATTTAAAGGATCAGGATGTCCAAGACCTATGCCTGAGGCACTGGAGAACTTCTACTAGTCAGAGTAGACAGTAATGACCTTGATAGTTCAATGCTATGACTCAGTATAATGCAGTGCCATGTGTTCAGCTCATGAATATTTGTACCTGGTGTGTGGGAATGCTCAAAGGACCATTCCTTTACTACTACTCACAGAAATGAGGGGAATGGGTATGGTTTGCCATGGCTGGTGAAAAGGAAGAGTGGACCACTTTTGTGCCTCCTGCCATGGGTATGCTCTATCAGGGGTGGCATGGGGGAAGGCTACATTGGAGTTGGTAGTCACACACCCACTCTCTGATAATTGGCAAGGGAAACAACAGCAAGGAGACAACAAGGAACACCTGAGTATACCCGTGGGGGGGAGAGAGACAGAGAGAGAGAGAGACAGAGAGAGATCTCCCGATGATTCCATGCAAGATTTTTTAAAAATTGAAACTTGGAGGTATGTTTTGCACTGTGTAAAACTAGACTAAAGTATATAAGCTCTGTGCCTTTCACTTCCAAAGTTCCTTGTACTCTGGGATTTACCAGCTCTCATTTAGCTGCAATGAGACATGTGGCAAAACAGTATCATTTTCATTCAGGGCTGCATCTTGCTCAACATCATGTCACTCGATGTTCCCTACTGTAAAACTCATATGCTCATTTTGACCTTGTTGTCATTGTTTTGTTATATAAATTATTCAGCTTGCAGTGTCACAATAGGTTAGATACTTCAGGAGCAAACAAGAGAAAAAGAAATAAAATGCATTCCAGAAGTTTCCAAATGCTAAGCAAGTTTGTTTTCCTACAAACTTTCAGGATATAGGACAGGGTGAAATATACAGTCACCAAATGAGTTTGGTTTTGAAATGAATGAAACTGCTTTATCCCTGTGGATGAGAAAGTGGACTCTGGGATGTTCAACTCAACTGAAGCTGATTTAGACTCAGAATTAATATTCCCAGTTTGGATTTGCACAAAAAAATTAAGAACTGCTTACCAGCTGTCTAAAAGGAAGTTACCAAAACCTATCTTGACATATTTCCAACTTAATGTAATTTGTAAATTACTTTTGCCAGCATCTGCATTAGCGTTCCCAATTTTGTTTTGCCTTTCAGGACAATGTTTGACTGTTTCTAACAACCATATGATCTACTTAGCCTACACATCTTTAAAAAAATATCCCCAGGGTGGGCTGGCAGATGTTCATGGGCACAACCCACTATGCAGTTGTCTCGCACCAACTCTGCTGGAGTGAATGGGCACTATGCTGGAACACTAATGTGGTCTTGTACAGTTCCCATTAAGTTCAAAGGAAATTGTGCAGGAAAAATGCCTGCTGGATATCCATATTCCTGGATTTTCCAGGGCTGTCATCTTCCTGGTGTCTCTTCAGGTGTGTGTGTGTGGGGATTCTACTGAGAAAATATACTGGCTATTTCCAATTTGGTTTCATCTCCATAACAAATTGTGACATGTACTAAGTGTTAGAGGGGTTCTGAAATAATTATCTTGGTACTGAAATAATGACTCATATAACCTTAGTAACTCATGGCAAAAAAGGCATTTAGCCTCTCTTGAATGTCTGGATAGGGATTAGGTTTACAGTTCCTTTTTAATCATACTTTTCTTGCCCTGCATCTCTGAGTCATTTTTCATATTCTCATCATTAATGTCCCAGTTATGCCTAAAAATGAGGTGGTTTGTTTAGCTTTGCTAGTTTAAGTGCTAAACAAATCTTTCCTTTTTACAGTGTTACAATCTGCCTATACAGGTAGATGCAATAGTCTTGCTTTGCCACTTTTTAGGGGAACATAAAACACTGATTATTATAGAGATATGCCTCTTCCCTATAAGTTACATTTGAAATGGAGTTTGAAAAATTTGAGTTGGATTCTTTAATACTGGAAGTAGAGCTAATATTTTCTATTAATTTTAATGGGTATCATATGCCTGTGTGTAACTCCCCCCCCATTGCCCAATGGACACAGCATTTCCTCAGATTGCATCCTTAACCACTCAGGAAATAGATACTTCCTTCCAAATTTCAGGCAGATCGGAGAAAGCATCTCTGTTCTAGAAACACAAAAGTATGTCCTCATGCCTAGTAGACACAAGGAGACATGAACTGACATATAAGAACATAAGAACATAAGAGACACCAATGTTGGATCAGGCCAAAGGCCCATCCAGTCCAACACTCTGTGTCACACAGTGGCCAGAAATACCAGGTGCCATCAGGTGGTCCATCAGTGGAGCCAGGACATTAGAAGCCCTCCCACTGTTGACCCCCCCCCAAGCACCAAGAAGACAGAGCATCACTTGCCCCAGAGCCCCTATCTATATCTTGTGGCTAATAGCCACAGATGGACCTCTGCTCCATATGCTTATCTAATTCCCTTTTGAAGCCGTCCATGTTTGTAGCCACCACCACTTCCTGTGGCAGTGAATTCCATGTTTTAATCACTCTTTGGGTGAAGAAGTACTTCCTTTTATCCATTCTTTTTTTTGTTTAGATATTTTTATTGTTATTATTATTATCGTTCTGATTATACATTTTCATATTCCATTATACTCTAACAGTTTTTCCCCATCCTCCCCCCCTCCTTCCAGTCTGTTGTTTTTAGTCCTTTTCTCTCAGCCAGGGGCATAGTGTTTGGAGCTTCCACTGAACGTTGTTCCTTTGTTCTTCCATCCATCTCCAGTATATGGTCCATTTCTCTTGAATTGTCTCTGGTCTTTCTTCCCACGGCTTGTCTTGGTTGATTACGGAGGTTATTTCTGCCTGAATAATTTCAAACACATAATTAAGCCAGTTTCTCTCTGTCCATTTACTTGCGTCTTTCCATCCTGCCGCTATAACCGCTTTACCTGCTAGAACCATTGCTTTCAGTAACTCTTGGTGCCTTCTTTCTATTGTCTCCACTCCTATCGTACTTATCAGCATTAATTCGAAATCTATGTTTATATTTACTGCAAATAATCTATTCATTTTCCCTGCTATATTTCTCCAAAAAAATTTAACTTCTGGGCATTCCCACCACATATGTGAATACCACCATTTTGCGTTTTTACAGTACCAACAGTTAGGGCTTAGACCTGGAAACA
>NW_015174852.1:0-6334 GCF_001447785.1 Gekko japonicus
GAATAAGGAACCAACTTCAGCCTCCTTGGATGAAGTCGTTATTTGTTCCAGGAAGGGAGAACTGGGTTTAAAAAAAACAACACCACAAAGAAATAAAAAAGTCTTTGCTGAAGAAATAGCATTGACTGTTTATATTTTTGTAAATTTAGCAAGCAATTTACTTCAGTCGGATTTTCAGAAATGCACACCCCAGTTCTAAGTGTCTGTCACCATAATTTTATCTTTGCATGGATAAGTGCATGCATTGCCTAGTCAGCTTGCTAAAACACTTGCCTGAAGTTGCTGTTAAAACAGCTTCTCCTAACTTTTGTAGAATTTGTTTTGTTCCTTAGCCAGGACTCTGCACATGCTTTCAGCATGTGTTTTTTTTTTAAAGCATCATGTTCATTTCTTGTGAAGCTATTTTGACACACTATAGCGGGAGTGTATAGAAAATGGGCCACTTGCTGCTTCTGTTGCCTGTAGATTACAGATATTATTATCTAAAGCAAGATTTCAGAGGTAGTTTCTCTTGCCTGCAGTTTTCTACATCATTTAAAATATTTTAAAATGTAGGACTGGTCATAGTTTTAAAGCTCGCACCATTTTTGACTCACAAAGGAAAATTTTGGCTCTCAACACTTTGCACCTTAGAGGGAACTTTGGCCGAGAGTAGAAAATATGGAGAGAAAGATTCCTCTTGCAATGGCCATTTTTAAAGATGTTGTATGCACAGTTTATGAAACACTTTATACTCTGCCACTGACTAACAGGTTTGACTTGGTGGGTGCACTTAGCACTTCCATGGTGCATATGTTAAATGCCATTTATGATTCTAACATCATGAATGTATTCAGGTATTAACTTTGGTTCATTTGTGACTGTTGTTTGGATGCATGCTGGGAAGGTAAAATGCTGAAAGAACAAAATGTTAACTTGCTATTTTTGCTGAGGCTTATGGCCTTGGTAGGCCAGCTATAACTGCGTATGTCTCTGGCTAAACGAAGAACAATGGCACCTTGTAAACCATATCAGCTATATAGATACTTTTAGAATTTTACAGTCTAAGAGAAAAAAACACTTATTGTTCAGCTAAAAGAAAAAAAAAACTTTACTTGGGAAAGCCTGGCCTAAAAGGTTTTCTGCCAATCAGAGACCTGTTAGGTCAGAGAGCTGATGTTTGATGGAACCAATAATTATGATTTATTTGTAAGCGTCATATGGAGTATAAAACCCTATGTCTCCCATTGTTACCTCAAGGAGAGCTGTGGATCCAAAACCTTATTGGATCTGCACCTTCCTCTTTTGTTGATCAATAAAGAAGAAGAAGAAGAAGAAGAGATTGGATTTATACACCCGCCCTTCACTTGGAGTCTCAGAGCGGCTTACAAACTCCTTTCCCTTCCCCTCCCCACAACAGACACCCTGTGAGGTGGGTGGGGCTGAGAGAACTCTGACACAAACGGCTCTTTTTCAAGGACAGCTGTGCCAGAGCTTGCGACTGACCCAAGGTCACATCAGCAGGTTGCAAGTGGAGGAGTGGGGAATCAAACTCGGTTCTCCCAGATTAGAGTCCGCACACTTAACCACTACACCAAACTGGTTCTGATTCTGCTCTACAGGATTGTACTGAGTGTTTTCTCAAATTGGGCTGGGGAAGCACACACACTCAGGCAGGATTATTTTCAGTACGTCTGTTATGTACGGAATGGAATGTGTGTATCTTTGTAAATAGAGCTTGAGTCTGATGTAAGGCACTGAAAACCAACCTATCAGAACCAGGGAAGTTCTGGAGGGAAGCAAACTGATTGGTCTTTATTTACAATATCTGATTGGATGTTATCTGACATAGGGGCGTGGCTTGCCAAGCCCGGGCTGTTGAAAAAGGAGCCTGTCGCTCTGTTGTTTGTCTCGTTCTGATTTCTTCTAACTTGTTGAATAAAGCTGTTATCACTGTTCACCTGCTGCCTCGAGTCTCGTATTTCAACAATGTCAAAGAGAACAAGACTCCATTATGAAATAGGGGGGGGGGTTTGGAGTGAGCAAAGCTAGGCCCAACTCCTTCCGCCTGCTTCAGGGAAATGTTTCTATGTGCTTTCTGCCTGGAGCCAGCATTCCCGCCTTCTGGGAAATGGTTACACCATGCAAGCTCTGAAGCCGTTTCTAGCATAACCAAATTCTTCTGTCCTCTGCTCTAGCTTGAGAATTCCGCCTGGCACAGCTCACCCATTTAAATCTGTTAGCATGTTTATGGGAAGATGTAGATCTCCCTAATTAACTAACTACTTCGGCCGTATGGTGTTGCCTTGTGCCTTCATGGGGTGTGTGCCTGTACCTGTCTGTGTGTGCCTGTGCTGGGGAAATCACCTGCGGCGAAAGAAACCCCCCCAGAAAAATCTTATTTCTCCACTGAGAAGTCTGCCTGCACTGAGAGACTGCAGTCTTCCTTATGAATGTTGTCTAAAATTTTTTAGAAAACTGATTTAAAGCAAAGTACCTATTCAGCTCTTTGCATGGGACAGTCAAAAAAAGCGTTTGGTGAAATGCAGCACCAAGTATCGTTTCCTGTCTTGTTCTTTACCAGGAAAGGGGGCAATAACGCAACGTTTCTGAGTTCTGGACACTTCCAGTCCAAAGGCTGGACAGAGAAACACAGGAATAAATTTCCCACTGCTCAAGTCCATTTTCTCTAGGGGGGACTGATCTCTTTGGTCTGGAGATTACTTGTAATTCCAGGGGAAACCCAGGTTCCACCTGGAGGCTGGCATCCCTAATTCCATGTTTGCAGCACCTGTCCTCTGAGAAAAGCCTTTTCCCTTTAAGATGACCAGGCAAGATGTTGTGTGTGATGACATGACAGAGTTATAATATTATGCCGAGACTGGAAAATATGAAGAGAGCTTTTCATCTTGCAGTTGTTGTACGCACTGCTTATGCAACACTTTGTAGTCTGCCACTGACTAACAGTCAGTCTAACTTACCGTGTTTTCCCCAAAATAAGACACTGTCTTATATTTATTTTTTCTCAAGAAGACACACTAGGGCTTATACCACAAATGCATAGAAATCCTGCTAGGGCTTATTTTTTGGGTAGGTCTTATTTTCGGGGAAACAGAGTAGTAGGTGCACTTAACACTTCCATGGTGCATATGTTAAGTGCCTTTGATGATTCTAATCACAGTAAATGAAATCAATCATGAACTTATATTCAGATATTCACTTTGGTTCATTGCTTAAATGCATCCTGGGTAAAATACTAAAGGCTAACAGGCAGTAACTAATTGCTGATGACCTTGCTTATAGTGGCCAGTGTAACTGCGCATGTCCCTGATGTCAGTTAGCTCGCATTAGATGAAGAACATACTGCATGCTGTACTCACATTTGTTTACATTAGATACTTTTTATCACTTCATAGCCTGGGAAGAAGAAAGCCCATTGTTCAACTGAAGGAGGTATATTTTTGCCTGAGAAAATCCAGCCCACAGGTTGGAGCCCAATCAGAATGGTGTGACGGATATATGACAAAGTTTGATGGAACCAATAATTATGATTTATTTCTAACTGTCATAGGGGGTATAAAACCCTATGTCTCCCATTGTAACCTCAGGGAGAGCTGTGGGGTCCAAAACCTTATTGGATCTGCACCTCCCTCCTTTGTTGATCAATAAAGTATAAGATCTGATTCTGCTCTACAGGATTGTACTGAGTGTTTTCTCAAATTGGGCTAGGGGAAACACGGACACTCGGACAGGATTATTTTCTGTACATCACAGTGGCCATTTCAAAAGAGAACAAGTCTCCATTATGAAAGAAAGTCATCAGATAAGGTGGGGGAGGGGGCTTTTAGTGAGCCAAAGCTAGGCCCAACTCCTTCCGCCTGCTTCAGGGAAATGTTTCTATGTGTTTTCCGCCTGGAGACAGCCTTCCCGCCTTCTGGGAAATTGTTACATCATGCAAGCTCTGACGCCTGTGGGCTGACTGATTATTCTTCTTTGTGCAACTCACACGTTAGGGACAGGGTGTCTTTTGCGGAGCCACCGGAGCTGTGTTGGTGGTGGCCCTTTGTTTCTGCCTTTTGCCATGGTTGTTTTCTGCCAGGGCACTCTTAAGCCATCTCCTCAACTGAACCAGTGAAACATCACAGGATTGTTGTTAGCCCGCTTCAGCCAAGTCACAGGGACGGGCTCCTTTCAAAGTATGTCGCTGAGCAGCGGACTTTTCTCCTCTTTGGAAGCTAGGTATAATGCCATAAAATCCACCCTTCAAAGAGGGAACATTGGTGGTGGCCCTTTGTTTCTGCCTTTTGCCATGGTTGTTTTCTGCCAGGGCACTCTTAAACCATCTCCTCAACTGAACCAGTGAAACATCACAGGATTGTTGTTAGCCCGCTTCAGCCAAGTCACAGGGACAGGCTCCTTTCGAAGTATGTCGCTGAGCAGCGGACTTTTCTCCCCTTTGGAAGCTAGGTATAATGCCATAGAGTCCACCCTTCAAAGCAGCCATTTTCTCCAGGGGAACTGAACTCTGTCAGCTGGAGAACAGTTGTAAAAGTGGGAGATCTCCAGCAACAGGGTGCTCTCCAGGAGGCTGAAGTCGGTTCCTTATTCGCACTTCCTTATTCATTCCTTATTCGTTACTTATTCGTGTAATCAGCCTCCTCTGCTCTCCCCCAATGTAAGAACTTGCAAAACAGCTACTAAAACACAGCACGGGGTCTAGCGTTCGCTTTTCAGTGTCTTTTAAAAAATACAAACCCTCTATTCTTGTCAAGAATTGCATGGCATAAGTGCTGGTTTCCTTATCTTTTATAATCTGTAATAAGGGGGACGATAGCGGAAGGTGTCTGAATTCTGGACACTCCCAATCTGAAGGCTGGACAGAACAACACCAGAATAAATGTCTCACTCTTAAATCCATTCTAGGCTGAGTCCCTTTAGATGACGTGGGGGGTAGGGAAGTCCAGTTGAGACCTTCCAAGAAAAGAACACCTTTGATCTCTGGAAAGCCTTTCTTTTTAAGGGGAGAAACAGATGACCAGGCAGGGTTTGGGAGTTGCCAACCTCCAGGTGGTGAAAACCAAGAAGGGATCACAGGTTTTCATATAGGAAGTGCAACAAACGAGCGAACACTGTGATATAAATGACAAAAATATTTTGTAAGAATCAAATTATATTATAAAACTTTGCAATATTACAGGTCCATCATTCTCAATGAGCACCCAGATATAGACTCATTTTGTCCCAGTCTTCCTCAGGAGTAATCATATTGTATTGAACTGTAGCAAGCCCTCTTGTTACAGTTGAATGTTCTATTAGGAGCAACCCAATGCTTAACTTCTTCTTTATGTTTTTCCAAATAATCCTGGAAAATAACCCATGGTATTTTAAATGAAAAGCAACATGAAGCTGAATGGAGTATTATTTAAATTGTTCATGTTAATTTATAATTTAAGTATTTCATTTTAAATTTTTAAGAAAGATTTACTTCTGGTTCCATTTCAAGTGTTTGTAAAGGAGCAAGCCAGTCTTGTCTTCTTTTAAATAGGTGCAAAAGCCTTCTATATTATGCTGGTTTAAGAGCTGCTCTCCATGAACACTGTATATATTTAAGTAGTAGCAATCAGTCCTTTTTTTTCTACCCGGCTAGAAGCCTTCAATTTTAAATCAGCTTGCAAAATGCTCTGTACATCGAACTAGGACCCCAGACTCTATAAAGACAACTATTCTAATTAATTCCATGCAGCTTGCATGTTGGACATCTCTTTCTTAAAGCTATAACACATTAACAAGGTTTTTATAGGCTGAACCTCTGTGTAGTGATACCACTTTTAAATTCACTTGTAATAGATGTAATATTTTAAAGAGATGAACTGGGCTCAATTTTTTATGTTTTAAATTAATTTTTACAAAGAGTAAAGAGTTAAACCATTTTGAAATCTTCCCAGAGACTTATAACTTCCTAAAAGAACTATAGGTGCAACATTTATTCTTACTAAGACTTATAGTTCTAGATAAGAACTTAAGAACATAAGAGATGCCAATGTTGGATCAGGCCAAAGGCCCATCCAGTCCAACACTCTGTATCACACAGTGGCCAGAAATACCAGTGCCATCAGGAGGTCCACCAGTGGGGCCAGGACATTAGAAGTCCTCCCACTGTTGACCCCCCCAAGCACCAAGAAGACAGAGCATCACTTGCCCCAGAGCCCCTATCTATACCTTGCGGCTAATAGCCACTGATGGACCTCTGCTCAATATGCTTATCTAATTCCCTTTTGAAGCCGTCCATGCTTGTAGCACCCACCACTTCCTGTGGCAGTGAATTCCATGTGTTAATCACTCTTTGGGTGAAGAA
>NW_015174852.1:7815-20027 GCF_001447785.1 Gekko japonicus
TACCGTATATACTCGAGTATAAGCCGACCCGAGTATAAGCCGAGACTCCTAATTTTACAACAAAAAACTGGGAAAAAGTATTGACTCGAGTATAAGGCCCCCCCGCCTCGCCGGCTCCGTCGCCATAGAGTCCACCCTCCAAAGCATCTGTTTTCTCCTGAGGAACTGATCTCCATAGTCTGGAGTGCAGCTGTAATTCCAGGGGATTCCCAGGTCCCGCCTGGAGGCTGGAAGCCCTGCCCACATACGTACTCTAGCGTTGCTGCATCAGCCAGAATTGGTTTCAGGAGGAGGATTGGCAGGCTGCGCTGGAGTTCTTGAAAGCACCTTTTGCAACAAAGGAATTAAGGACGGGAAGGAATGCTAAGGAACAGCCTCCTCTCTTCCCCCCCCCGCCAAAACCGACAAAGCGGCCGGCCACGTCCTTCCTTGCACTGCAGCTCACTGGAATTTTTAGCTACCCGTTTCTTTCACAAAGAACACAATGCAGTCGGTGATACAATCAGCTGTCCATAAAATTACAGCTTCAGAGCCCGGACTGTGGAGTAGCAGGAGCTGCAGTTTCTTCCCCAGTTCTCTCTGTGACCCTGGCATTTTGCAGATCAAAGCTGGACGCCGCGGCACGACCGGGGCGCCTCTTCTTCGTGGCCTCACCCTCCCGGCCTCATCTTCCTGGCCACACAGGAAGTATTGACTCGAGTATAAGCTGAGGGGGTGCTTTTTCAGCACAAAAAATGTGCTGAAAAAGTCGGCTTATACTCGAGTATATACGGTACTCACCTGTCCTGCTGATCGAAGGCGGACGATTTGGCTCAACACATGTGCCTCGATTGCCAGGCAGACTTCGATGACAATTCCGGCCACTGTTGATCTTGCCTCAGAGAGTCCACCAGCCACGTGAAGGTCGCCCGCCTCATGCGGAAGTGCTCGAGCCACTTCTCGTCCTCCCAGATCACTCTGGCATACACATTCCAGAGCTCCTCTGAATGAGGGTAGACCCACCACCTCCGTGGGGCCCGTAGCTCGTCCAGTCTGAGGAGGGTGGCCATGACGAGGAACTCATCAGAATCCCTCGCTCTGGCTCTCCTCCTCATCGTCTGATAGCGTCTGACCAACACCATTCTCCTCACTCTAATGGCACTGAGCCTGCGATGCAGGTGACAGGCCACCGAGATGAAGAGCTGGGCGGTCAGGAAAGCCACCAGACGCTGCTGCTGAGGGTTCATGATGCTAACACCAAGACTCTCTCAGAGCAAGTGTCAGAGCAGAGCGGGAAAACCAGGGAGTGGACAGCTCCGGCGGATTGATACAGGTATGTGAGTTAAATCCCAGAGCTCTGCGGAAGCGTTATGCCAAGGCTGTGATTTGCGCATGCGCGAATGTAGATTTTTTTATTTTTTTCGGGCGAGTGCTCATGCGCATGTGCAAACTGAGAAATTTTTTTTAAGCCGACGTGCGCCGTTGCGCGTCGGGAGTGTGAACAGGCGTACAACGATGGGAACCGCAAAATGGAGGTACGTGTGATCGCGTTTATGCCGGCAGAAAGCCCCCGTCTGAACGCAACCTTTGAGTTGTCTATCAGTTTTAGGACCTCCTCTCTCGTCACCTAAATCTGACTCAGGTCTTTCAACACCCCTCCCGAACTCAGCGGTTCTGGAGTGGTCAAGCACTTCTCATCTTCCACAGTGAAGACATAGGCAAAAAATGCATTTAGCTTCTCAGCCATTTCCCTATCATCCTTCAGTACTCCTTTTACCCCACTGCCTCCCTGGCTGGTTTCCTGCTTCTAATGTATTTGAAGAAAGTTTTATTGTTGGTTTTTACGTTTTTTGCTATATGCTCATATTCCCTTTTTGCCTGCCTGACTACAGACTTGCATTTTATTTGCCATAGCCTGTGTTCCATTTTATCAGCCTCACTGTGACTAGCTTTCCACCGCTTAAAGGAATCCTTTTTACCTTTTACAGCTTCCATTACTTTGTTTGTTAACCATGCAGGCTTTTTCCTATACCTGTTTATGCCTTTCCTAACCTGCAGAATATATATATATTTTTAGCTTCTAGGATCATAGTTTTAAATAGTTTCCAAGCTTCCCCAATGGTTTTGACCCTTTCTACTTTTCCTTTCAGTTTCCTCCCCACATGTCCCCTCATATCAGAAAAATTACCCCTTTTAAAGTTAAAAGTGGTTGTGTGAGTCTTTTTGGCCAATTCCCTATTTATACAAATGTTGAACTCAACAACATTATGATCACTGTTCCCAAGCGGTGCAATCACTTTTACATCTCTCACCAGGTCTTGAGTGTTACTTAGGACCAAATCAAGGATCGCCTCTCCCCTGGTAGGTTCCGTGACCATCTGCTCCATAGCACAGTCATTTAGAGCGTCTAGAAACTCAATCTCTTTTTCTCGACTAGAACACATATTGACCCAATCAGTGTGTGGGTAGTTAAAATCACCTATTACGACACAGTGTTTTTGTCTAGCTGCTATCTTTAAGTCATTCATCATTTTATAATCCTCCTCTATCTTTTGATCTGGTGGGCGATAACAAACTCCCAGTGTTAAGTTTCTTTTTGGCCCCCCTATTTCAACCCACAGAACTTCCAAAAGCGAATCCAATTCTCTTAGCCTCTCAATCTTTCTGGACTTTATACCCTCTCTGACATACAGAGCCACCCCACCTCCAACCCTTCCCCCCCATCCTTCTGATATAATATATAACCGGGAATCACCGTATCCCACTGATTTTCCTCATCCCACCAAGTTTCTGAAATACCCACAATGTCTATTTTTCCCTCCGACCACAATGTCTATTTTCCCCTCCGATATGATGAATCAAGTAGTCTCTCCAAGTATACTCAATTTTTACATTTTAAAATAATTGTCATCTTCAATGTAAAGAGTTAAACCATTTTGAAATCATCCCAGACACTTATAACTTCCTAAAAGAACTATAGGTGCAACATTTATAGATTCTTACTAAGACAAAGCCTTTACTGATCAGATCAAAACTTATAGCCCGAGCTATGATGTATCAAGTAGTCTCTCCAAGTATACTGTTAAAGTTGCTACAACAGGCCCAGTCCAAATACCTTCTAAAGTTAATCGTATATATCCATTATGTGTCCATATCCCCAGTAGAAGCAGTAAAAACCAAGAAGGGATCACAGGTATCCATATAGGATATGTATTTTAATCAAGGATTGTCCTTAATATCTGTAAAACAGCCCTCTGTATCCTGTTGTTGTGATCATATCTTTTATTCCTTTTCCCTTATTCCTTTTATTTAGTCTGCATTCCCTTAAAAGTTAAAATAAAATTTTATTTGTATATATTTAAAAAGACAGATGTTCCGGTACTGTTTGCCCAGTCACAACCGTTGTTTTACAGGTGTTCCCCCCCCCCCGAGCATGGGAAAAGAGCATAAAAGCAGACCTGACAACTATTAGAGGCCACTACAGTCAGAGGTTTCTGGAGTGTGTGCAGCTAAGCTTCAGCTGGTGCTCTGAGCCTCTGGAGGGCTGCTGCGTGCGAGGGTGGAGAATGTCATGTTTTCTTAGTTCTTTGCATTTGTTTTTTGGTTCTGGTGGTGGTGGTGATGAGCCAAAGGGTGTAAACCGTAAAGGGCTTTTGTTTTTTTCTGTTTGGCCAGTGAGTTCTTTGCGTCATTATTCATTTCTAACCTTTGCATGTTTTGATTTTGAAGAACCTCCGAATCAAAATTAAGCAGATTGAAGAGGACATCTTTAGCTGCATTGGGCTGCATTGGGCGCTTTATATGAAAATCATGCGCCCATGAGAGGCACCCAGGAACTGCAACTATCATTCGAAAGATCAAACTTGCTAGACCAAAGTGCTGAAAGATGCAGCAAAAATGTGCACGATCTAATAGAAGAGGGATCTACAAAATCTAAGCAGCAAAGATTCACTTCAAGGTTTTGGTTTTGACCTGAAAGCCCTTAACAATGTGGGACCAACATACCTGCAGGACCGCCTCTCTCGGTATGCCCCCCCAAGAGCCTAATGCTCAGGAGATCAAAACTTACTGCTGATCCCTGGCTCGGCCTTGTGGAACTCCCAACCTAGTAACATCCGCATCCCGCGGAGCCTTGCTCAGTTCCTCAGGGTATGTAAAACAGAGATGTTAACACCAGGCCTACTTTCCAAAACCTCCAGCCCAGCACCAAGTACAGTGTCAAAGTGGAACGTCTTGTGTCTCAGGAAGCCCTGGTGAATCCTGCAGCAGAAAACAACAAAAACTACATTTACCACCCAACAGCAGGACTGCCTGATGCTAAGCACAAGCTGGTTCCTCTGCAGATATTCTGGTTATTAGCTGGTTACCAGAAACCATTCATCCATCAGGATCATCTTTTTTTAAAAAACGTTTTATTTATATTTTTACTATTTTCCATCCTTCATTTCATTGTATAATTCTTATATTTTGGAGGCTTTTGTATATACATTCTCCAACCAAGTATACAACATTTTCTATCGTTTATCAAAAACTTCTCTTCTTTTACCTTGTAATAATAGACTTAGTCTATCCATTTCAGCTACTGATAATATCTTTTCTATTATTTCTACTTTTGAAGGTATCTCATCTGTTTTCCATTTACTGGCCAATAACATTCTTGCTGCAGTAAAAAAGTACACTATAATATACTTGCTTGTCCTATTATATAGGTCGGGAAGCATATTTAATAAAGCAATTTCTGGCGTAAATATTATCTGAATCCCCATTATTTTATTTATCATATTATAAACTTTTTTCCAATATCTTTGAATTATTTCGCAATTCCACCACATATGCATATACGTTCCCACATTTCTCTTACATTTCCAGCAATTTCTATTCATGTTTGGATAACATTTTGCTAATTTCTCAGGTGTCCAATGCCACCTGTAAAACATCTTGTAAATGTTCTCTTTGTACAGAATTACTTTCATTAACTTTATTGAGTCCCACACCTTCTTCCATTGCTCAGAGTTTATTGTTTTATGCAAATCTTTCGCCCATGCTATCATAGATCCTTTAATCTCTTCACCTAAGATATGATCTTCCATTAACCATTTATATAATCTCTGAATTAATTTGTCGCTAGATGACAACCATATTTGGTCTAAATCGTTCCGTTCAGTGTAGAAACCTATTTTCTTGTCTATATTATATCTGGTGGTTAACTGCATCTTCTCCCACCAAGAAAATTTTATATTTTGTTTCAGCATTTGTTCTTCAGATTTTAGATTATTGTTTATGTCCAATAATTCTTCATATGATATCAAATAACGTTTGTCAGTCACTGTTGGGATTGTTGAGGCTTCTATTGGTGCCTGTAGGATTCTCCTGCCTGGAAATTGAGAACTGAAATACTTATACGTAATGAGAGATGGAATCTGTTTACTGCTCACTACGCAGTTGGTTTAACCTTGAGAGAGTGGAAGTGGCAGAGATTAAAGAGAGCTGCCTGTACACACACACACACATTCCAAAAGGATGCTCGAATGCTTGAAACTTTCCTCTACGCAGAGAGAAGGAGGGAGAGAGAGGAGGGGGAGGGAAATGGGGGGAAACTGAGCTTATAAATAAATGCTGGGAAACCGAGAGGTTTCAGATCAGCTTCCTGCAGACTTGTGTCCTGTCGTCTTTGCATCGCATGCACCCCTGCACCCCACACCCCAACGAGTGACCCCACAGGTGCCACCCATTTTGGGGTCTTCAGGTAATATCTTGTTTTAATATCTTTCCATGTTTTCATCAAAGATCCCCTTATTGTATGTTGTAAAAGGTTTTTTATAACTTTGACTTCTTCGTACCACACATATTTATGCCAGCCCACTACTAAGTTGTGCCCTTCTAGTTTTAATAGCCTATTGTTTTCTAGTGTTATCCATTCCTTTATCCACGTCAGTGCGGCTGCTTTGTAATATAAACTCCAGTTTGGTATTCCGAAGCCACCCCGTTCTTTTTTATCCTGCATATTTTTCCGGTTTATCCTTGCTTTTTTGTTGCCCCATATAAATTTGTCACACACTTTTTCAAAATCCTTAAAGAAGTTATCTTTCCTCAATACTGGAATATTTTGTGCCAAAAATATAAATCTAGGGAGGATATTCATTTTTACAGCTGCGATTCTGCCCATCAATGATATCTTCAGGTCTTTCCATCTTTCCACATCTCTTTTCACATCTATGAGTAATTTATTGTAATTATCTTCTTTTAAGGTAATATTTCTAATTGTTATCATAATTCCTAGATATTTAATCTTTTTTACTATTTCCATCTTGGATACTTCTTGTATGTTATCTATCTGTCTCCTTGTGCAGTTTTTTGTTATTATTTTAGTTTTGTTAAAGTTAATTTTCAATCCTGCAAATATTCCATATTCTTGTATTATTTGTATCAGGTTCGGAATTGATGACATTGGATCTTCTAATTTAAATACTAGGTCGTCCGCATATGCTTGAAGCTTAAATTCTTCTCCTTTAGTTTTAAGTCCCTTAATTAAAGTGCTGTTTCTTATCTGTTCTATCAGAGTCTCTAAAGTAAATATAAACAACAGTGGAGATAGGGGACACCCTTGCCTGGTCCCTTTTTGGATTTGTATGTTCTGTGTCATATCTTTGTTCACTAGCACCTTTGCCACTTGAGTTTTATATATTGCTTTGATCATTGTGAGAAAGTTCTCTCCCGCGTTCCATACTTCTAATTTCTGTAACATGAACTCCCAACTAACATTATCGAACGCTTTCTCTGCATCCAAGAATAATAATGCGACTTCTTTATCTGGGTTCATCTCATAATACTCCAGAACATTTAGTATTATTCTAATGTTGTCCTTTAACTGTCTCTTTGGTAAGAAGCCCGCCTGGTCCCGATGTATTACTTGTACTAATATTTTCTTCAATCTCGCTGCTAATATTGAGGCCAAAATCTTATAGTCCGTGTTTAAGAGTGATATTGGTCTATAGTTCTTAATGTCTCTCTCATCCGTATTTGGCTTCTGTATTATTATTATTGCTTGAGACCAAGTTTCAGGGATTTCCCCTGTTTTACTAATGTTTTGTAGTAAATCCTTTAGTATTAATATCAATTGCTCTTCATATTTTTGATATATTTCTACCGGTATTCCATCTGGACCTGGTGATTTATTTATTTTTTGCCTTTTTAATGCCTCTGTGATTTCACATATGGTAATAGGTTCATTTAGCATCTTTATCTGTGTTTCATCAAACTTCTTAATATTTTGCTTTTCAATATATTTCCGTATTAGTTCCTTATCTTGTTTTCCTTGGTGATATAACTTATTATAAAACTCTTCCACTAAGTTTTTCATCTCTGATATGTTGTGCTTCTCTATTCCATCTTTATCTTTTAAAGCTTTTATGATCCTTCTTTCTTCTTGTTTTTTAATATTATACGCCAACCATCTTGTTGGCTTGTTGGCGTTCTCAAAATAATAGTGCTTTATAAATTCTATATTTCTAGCGATTTCCTGTGTCAATATTAAATTCATTTAATGATGTAAAAGTCTAAGGTTTGCTTTTATTTCTTCTGTTCCTCTTCTGTTATTTTTTAGCTTTGCTTCTTCCTTCCCTATTCGCTGGGTTATTTTTCCATATTCTTTCTGTCTTTGTTTCTTCTTCCAAGCCTCTTGATTTATAAAGCATCCTCTCAGAAAAGCTTTAAAAGTGTCCCAGACTATTTCTATCTTCATTTCTGGTTGCATATTCCTTTTGAAAAATTCTGTAATTTCTTCTTGCATCTTTTTATCAAATTGCTTATCTTTTAACAAGTTTTTATTAACTCTCCATCTTCCATTTCGATATTTAACATTATCATCAGTGGACTATGGTCTGTGTATGTATTTGGAAGTATTTCTGCATCTATTATTTCTGGGACCAGTGTAGTTGATAACCAGGCCATATCTATCCTGGACCAGGAGTTATGTCTTGCTGAATAATACCGTGTTTTCCCGAAAATAAGACACTGTCTTATATTTATTTTTTCTCAAGAAGACACACTAGGGCTTATACCACAAATGCACAGAAATCCTGCTAGGGCTTATTTTTGGGGTAGGTCTTATTTTCGGGGAAACAGGGTATGTATAGTCCTTTTTTTCTAAATTTCTTACTCTCCATACATCTATTAGTCCATGTTCTTCCGCCAATTGCAGAAACTCCTTTGGTAAATTATTTCCTGTTTTCCTATTCGATTTCCTATCTTGTTTCTCATCCAATACCGCATTAAAGTCTCCTATTATACAAATTCCCATGTTGCAATAATTTATTAATAGATCTTTTAAGCTTTGAAAGAATTCTTGTTTTTGATTTGGGGCATAGATGTTTACTATCAAGAGTTTTTTCTGTTGCTTCATTATTTTTATTGCCACTATTCTTCCGTCCTTTGAGTTATGCACCAATTCCGGTTTGAGATGGTCTTTGACAAATATAGCTACGCCCCTTTTTTATGACATCCGATGCTACGAAGAGATTTCCTAATTTTTTATTTTCTAAATATTTTTGGTCTTTTATTCTTATATGCGTTTCTTGTAGACATATTATTTCATATCGTTCCTTTTTCAGTTGATGGAAAATTCTTCTTCTTTTAGTTTGGCTGTTCAAGCCATTAATATTTGCTGAAAAGATTTTAAAAGTTTTTGGTTTTTCCATAGTGTTTTAGTTTCCCTTTCCCTTTTCCTGCCTTTTGGACTTGTTCTGGTGTCTGGTTACTATATGTGGAGGTGTGTAATAGGTTTTTTTACTTCTTTTCTTTTCTGGTTTCGCTGTTCCTGCCTCTGATTCCTCCTGTGTTTCTTCTTCTTCCTCTCTATCACTGTCATTTTCACTTTGCCATCCAAGATTTTCACTGTATCTTTCTAAGAAATCTTCCACTTTAAAGATTGAGTCCAGTTTATGTCTCCTTCCCTCATACGTAAACAATACACCTTCAGGATTCCACCATCTATATTGTATATCATTATCTCTCAATAATTTTGTTAACGTCATATATTTTTGTCTCTTCTCTCGGATTCGCCATGGTACTTCTTTTAAGAATTTTATCCCCACATTTTGGACACTTACTTCATTTCTATTTGTTTCCTGCAAAATTTTGTCTCTCATATTTTTCCTCACAAATTTTATATAAACCTCCCTAGGTACCTTGTGTTTTCTAGCGTAGGAGATATTTTTCCTATAAATCTGATCTATTTCTTTTTCCAGTTCTTCCTCTGTGCCCACTTCTAGTTGTTTAGAAATATTTTTAATCATTTCTTCTTTTAAATTATCATTAATACTTTCTGGGACATTTTGACATCTTATTAGCAAAGATGCTTTCTCCATCTCTAGACTCAGTAGGGCTTCTTCAATTTAGTCTGTCTTTATTTTAACTTCTTGCACTTCCACTTCAATATCTTTCATTTTCTCTTCCATATTATTATGCTCTGTCGCTATTTTTAATATTTCCTGTTTATTCTCTTGTATTTGTTTCTTAATCTCTTCTGTCACAGTACTAATTTGTTGTGTTAGGCTCTGTATCTGTGCTTGAATGGGCTCCATTTCTTTTCTGATTAGTGGTGGTAAAGTCACTTCAGCAAAATTTTTCATCTCTGTAGCAAAACATTCTTGTATTAAATTCTTAAGTTCTTTTGTGTTTATTTGTGTGGTACTCATTGTGTTGGGTTTCAGATGGCTTTGTATAGTAGCCTGGCTGGGTGATTTTATTGAATATTTCCTAACTCCAGCAGTGCCACTGCTCCCAGTAGCCATTTACCACTTTCCAATGCTTTTTATCTAACTGTATATATGTATATGTGTACTTTTATTTAGTTTGGAATTTTCCCACCTTCTAAGTATTTTTTACTTTCTCTTTTCCCTATATGTTTTATGTTTCTTCTGGACTGTCTTTCCATTAACCAAGAGGTACTCGATTAATTGCTGCTTTCCTCTTCCGTTCTCCACTTCTCACAACCTTTATAGTCTATCTGAAAGTCTCTCTATTCTGTGTAATTCTTCTCCCGAGGCTGGGTTTGGCCACACCTCCTCACTCTCGGCTCTTTCTTAATCGTGCACACCCAGCTCTTTCAGTTCCAGTCTCTCCTGTCACGGCTCGTCTCCGCTTGCTCCTGCTTGTTTCTGCATGGCCCGCCCTTCCTCCGCTCGTCTTTCACTTGGGTCTCCTCGTCCCTCCTCGTCCTCCGCACGAGTCTCGCCGTCAACCTCCGCTTTCTCTCGTCGCGCCTCGGCTCTTCATGCCTTCGGTCTCCCTCGGCCTCCTTCGTCCTCCAATCGGATCTCTGAGACTCCGGCTGTCCTCCTCTCATCACTCCTCGGCTCCGCTTGCCAACGCCTCCGCCTCCTCGCTCGACCAGCCGCCGTCTCTCTCTCTCCAAAATCGCAAACACCTGCCTCTTACTCTTGTGCAAAGGCCTGAAATGGTAAACAGACAAGCGTACTATCTGCAAGTATAACTTTTCTTTCACTACTTCGGCTGTGTTATTTACTTTATATTTACTTTATAATAGCTATGCTATTTCCCTGAAAGTACTATTTATTTCTTGGGATTAAATTTAAATGGCCGCTTTTCAATTCCTCCTGTGTCTCTCACCCGTTCTCCCCCTAGAGCCCCGTCCACCAGCCACTTCTCTCTGCCCTTCTTACCCTATTACTTCAATTGAATTTAATAATACTTTTTAAATTATCCGTCTGTTGTTGTGTTTCCTTCTGCTGTTGACTCCCTATGGTTCTTATGGTGCGCCTTTCGCTCGGCGTCTTGCCAGGCGTCCTTGACAGTCTCCGCCCCGAAGCACCTTTGTTATTTCATGCAGAGTTGCCTTTTCCCCCTTTGCTAACCTGGATTTCCAACTCTCCCTCTCTCCTTTTCCAGCAGCCTCTCGCTGCTCACATGAATTCAAAGACAAGCTTCTTGCCTTGTGCTCTTCCTCCGAAAAAACACGTTTAGAGATGTTGTTCTCCCCCAAAAGACTGTCAAAGAAGGATTGTAGCGAGGAGCTAAACCTCTTCACGTCTATCCTCGTCGCCACCAGGAACCGGAAAACCATCCATCAGGATCATCTAATGGGGTCCTAGTCACAGGCTTTGCTTTTTATATTAGTGGACTCCATTTGGGGAGTCCTTGGATTCTGAGCCAACTTTAATTCCATCAGACCTGCAGCAAGTTCCTAGCACCGTATTGTCCGTTTGTTGCCTCTGAGCTGGCTTTCCAAGGATTCTTAGACTCTGAGGGCAGGCCAATCCCTGCAACTGGAGAAGACACTGGTTTTTTGCATGACCACCACATATGGTAACAAGTACCATCTACCTCTTTACACCTCTACACGTCCAACCAGTGTTCCCTCTAAGCTGAGTTAGTGTGAGCTAGCACACAGGTTTTTAGCCTCCAGCTCACACTTTTTTTTCTTAGTTCAGGAAGGATAGCTCCAGAGCAAACTAATTTATGCAGTAGCCAAATCGCTCACTCACAACTTTAATGCCAGGAGCTCACAAAGTAGAATTTTTGCTCACAAGACTCCACAGCTAAACAGGAGCATTGCTTCCAACACAATCCTTTGCCCCCCCAGCCAGAATAATTAGACAGACAACGGTTTGGAATTAAACAAGGGCCACTTTATTAACTATTTAACAACATTGCAGCAAAACAACTAAGCAAGCATGGAACAGGCAAGGCAGGCGTCACTCCCTGACCAACCCCCTTGCCCTTAAAGGGCGGGTCACCCAGCTCCGGCCGTGAGCCATTTACTCTGTGGCTCGTGACCAGCAGCCCAGCAACTGGTTGCCTCCTAGGAGCGCCTACCCCTGAAGCCTTCCAACCTGCAGGGAGGAGCCTGGCCTAAAAGGTTCCCAGTGGAGGTGATCACCATTCCCCACCCCGGTCCTTGAAATCCGAAGGCAGTTCCTGATGACCACCTGTTCCCCAAACGGGATATGCCGAAAGGTGCTCACCAGCAATGTGCCCTCTAAGCTGTGGAGTCTTGTGAGCAAAAATTCAACTTTGTGAGCTACTGGCATTAAAGTCGTGAGCGAGCAATTTGCCTACTGCATAAATTAGTTTGCTCTGGAGCCCTCCTTTCTGAGCTACAAAAAAAATGTGTGAGCCGGAGGGTAAAAAACTGTGAGCTAGCTCACACGAACTCAGCTTAGAGGGAACACTGCTCACCAGTTCCGTTTTGCTTGCACAAACCTGCCACAGCC
>NW_015174852.1:20384-20599 GCF_001447785.1 Gekko japonicus
GGGGGGGAGGCCCCCTCCTCTCGTCAAACAGCAGGGGAAGGAGCGCAGGCCACTGCATGCCCCTCCTCCCCAGCCATTCCACCTCTGCCCATGCGCTAAGGCCAAGCTGAGAGCCGCTGGATGCCCTTCTGGCCCGATGAGCCGCCCAAAAGACCATGCTGTGGCCGCAGATGGTGACCCTTTGTCTCACTCCGCGGCCTGCAGCATCTGTAAAA
>NW_015174852.1:25933-46741 GCF_001447785.1 Gekko japonicus
TCCCCTGCAGCCACGAGCACACGGAGCAACTGCCAGAGGGCGGGAGTGGAGCCCGGCCCTTTGAATCAGCCGGCTCTGCCCCCCGCCACGTCGGGACGCATAGCGTCCTCCTCGTTGCCGTCTCCCTTCTTTGGAACGGCAAAAGAGCCCCCCGCCCACCAGCGGCGTTGCCGGGCGGGCAGGAGCTCCGTTATAGTTTTTATCCATCTTCTCATAGAATCATAGAATGTTAGAGTTGGAAGGGACCTTGCAGTGTCTTTAGGGGTAATGTACCAGCAATGAAACATTTTATACTATTTTCTCTAAGTGCTTGACTTGTGAATTTTATGTATTTCATCCATAGCTATTCCCATTGCTGAAATGAAATCTCCTTCACAAAATTTTGCGACCATGTCTTGACTTGTTCTGTTTCTGTGTCATATTGTAGAAGTTTGTAGATATGTCCTAGAAGACCATCTTTTTGGTTCAGTAGTAGCTTTTCAAATTGAGTCAACTTTCTTAATATATTTCCTTCTTGATGCATATCTTCTTTAAGCCTCGATGAAGATATGTTAACCATTGTATATTTTTTCCTTCTTCATTAATAGCTTGCCAAGATTTAATTTTCCCATGCTTATCTTGATATGTTATAAAGTAATTATTTCTCCTCTCGGGTTTGTTGTGATAGGCATCTAGTGGTGACATTAAAGGTGATATTGGGAGACTTATTCTTGTATTAAGTAACCACCAATTTTTCAGTGAAGTGTCTCTAATAACATAACCAAAACATCTCATAGGGTTTTTTGTGTGTTTTCCCAGTTGTTTTACTCCAAATATGTCTATGTAAGCTTTCAGACAAATCTGCTGCTTCCAATTTCATCAGTCTTTCATTCTGGCTTTTAATCGAGTCAGAGATCTAATGCAAACAGCCTGCTTGATAATTGTTGTTGTTGTTCTTCAGTCGCACAGTCGAGTCCGACTCTTTGCGACCCCATGGACCAGATCACGCCAGGCCTTCCTGTCTTTCGCTGTCCTCTGAAGTTGGCTCAATTTCATGTCCGTTGCATCTATGACGCTGTCTAACCATCTCATCCTTTGCCTTCCCCGTCTTCTTTGTTCTTCAATCTTTCTCAGCATCAGGGTCTTCTCCAGTGAGTGCTCCCTTTTCATTTGGTGGCCAAAGTATTTGAGCTTCAGTTTCATTATCTGGCCTTCCAGGGAACAGTCAGGGTTGATTTCTTTTAGGATGGACTGATTTGATCTTCTTGCAGTCCAAGGGACTCTCAAGAGTCTTCTCCAGCACCATAGTTCAAAAGAATCTATTCTACCTTCTACAGAGAACTCTACAAAATGATACTGACTAATCAACAAGACTTAGAAAATTTCTTCGCAAAACATAATAAGAAAAAGTTCACAGCAGAACAGAGGAAGATCCTGAATGATAAAATTACAATGTGTGAAATAACAGAGGCGTTTAAAAAACAAAAAAAGAGGAAAGCGCCAGGACCTGATGGTATACCCGCGGAAATATTACAAAGCCTCGAAGATGAAATAACACCTCTATTTAAAAAACTACTTGAAGAGATAATCGTTACCGGAAAAACACCCAAGTCATGGAATGAAGCGATAATATCCCTAATCCATAAGCCTAACATTGAACAAGAAGAGATAAAAAACTATAGACCCATCTCGCTTCTAAACATGGACAACAAGATTTTCACATCAATCTTGGCGGCTAGGTTTTAAAAAGTGATGTCCCAAGTGATACATCGTGACCAATCAGGATTCTTTCCCAAGAGGCAAATAAAAAAAATGTAAGAACTATTATAAATACTCTAGAATATTACGAATATAACCCGGGTAAACAACTTGCATTTATATTTCTAGACGCGGAGAAAGCCTTCGACAACATAAACTGGTCCTTTCTGAAGTATAAACTAGAAGCCTGGGAATGCGGGAAAAACTTTGCAAAGATGTTTTCAGCCATATACAAAGAACAATGGGAGAAAATAATTGTAAATGGTGAACTATCGCAAAATATAGCAATCCAGAAAGGAACCAGACAGGGCTGTCCACTTTCTCCTCTACTCTTTATCTTTGGTATAGAGTCACTAAATGATATGGTCAGAGAAAATACAAACATTAGAGGACTCAACATAAAAGGGGAACAATATAAACTTCAAGCTTTTGCCAATCTGGTCTTTATCCTGGAAGATCCTACATCATCAATAATAAACTTAATGAATCAAATTCAGGAATATGGCAGCTTGGCGGGACTAAAGGTCAATGTGAAGAAAACCAAGATCCAAACCAAACTGGAAACTTTACTATAGAGCAGCAGCAATGAGTTGGATATGCGAATGGGTACTCTTAGAAGATAGAAGAACTTTAAAATTGGAGAGCTTCGACCTACACATGGGCTGGCTTACCTATGTGTGGTATGATGAAAAGGAAAGACAGAAACACTTCCATAACCATATCCTGAGAGACTCTTTAATAAGAATCTGGAGAATGATAAAAAGTAAGTTCTATGATAAAATACCGAAATGGGTGTCCCCCCTAGAAGCTTTTATATTGCCAAACCTAATGACGGATAACAAGACCGTCAGCTACGAAATTTTACTTACAAAAGAAAACGAACTGAAAGGCTTTTAAACTTTACAAGCAGCGAACATTAATCTATCAACCTGGGAGAAATTACAACTAAAATCAAGATTTGCTAAAGACAAGACAAAAGGTTTTGCCACAACAAATACGAGTTTGGACAAAATTTGGCTATCCTCCGCAGATAAGCTTATACAAAAAGTATACAATTTCCTACTAAATGATGAGACACAAATAGAAACAATACAACCTTGTATGAAGGTGTGGGAGAAAGACATAGGAAATAATATAGCAGTAGCGAAATGGTCAAAAATGTGGAACTCGATAAAGCTACTAAGAGCCACATCATATAAAGAAAACATCTTTAAGATGTTTCACAGATGGCACTGGACGCCAGGCAAAGCATTAAAATGTTATAAAAATGTATCTGGGAACTGTTGGAGGTGTGAACGAAATGTTGGTTCTTACTATCACATCTGGTGGAGGTGTAAAAAAGTATCAAAATTCTGGAAAAGTATAAAACAACTTATTCTAGAAATAATAGAAGTTGAACTACCATTGGAGCCAGAAATATACTTGTTAAATATCTTGCCAGAAAGGATAAACTATAATGATGTACGCCTGATATTATACATTCTTACAAATGCCAGAATAGCTATAGCCAAATGTTGGAAGTCTGACAAATTACCAAGCAGAGAAGAATTAATTATAAAAATTATAGATATAAAAGAAATGGACAAAGTAAATATGTTACTTGCGGGAAAACTAGATACTGTGTTCAAGAAGAGATGGCAGAAACTAGACAGATGGTTAGAAATTTACAGATAAGATTCTCCAAAAGTGATGTAAAACTAATATATCTATTTTGTGATATGTATATGACTCAAAAACTAAAATAAAATATTTTTAAAATGGGATCCCAGGAACGTGAAGTCTGTCACTACTTCCACGACTTCCCCTTCTATTTGCCAAGGAGTGATGGGGCCAGATACCATGATCTTAGGTTTTTTGATGTTGAGCTTCAAGCCCACTTTTGCGCTCTCCTCTTTTACCGTAAGAGGCTCTTTAGGTCCTCTTCACTTTCTGCCATTAGAGTGGTATCGTCTGCATATCTGAGGTTGTTGATCTTTCCCTCAGCAATCTTAATTCCCACTTGTGATTCATCCTGGCCAGCATTTCGCATGATGTACTCTGCATATATATTAAATAAGCAAGGTGACAATATACATCCTTGTTGTCCTCCTTTTCCTATGCGAAACCAATCAGTTGTTCCATATCCGGTTCTAACTGTCACTTCTTGACCCTTATACAGGTTTCTCAAGAGACATGTGAGGTGGTCTGGTACTCCCATCTCTTTAAGGACCTGCCATAGTTTGTTGTGATCCACACAGTCAAAGGCTTTAGCATAGTCAATGAAGCAGAAGTAGATATTTTTCTGGTACTCTCTTGCTTTCTCCATAATCCAGCAAATGTTGGCAATTTGATCTCTAGTTCCTCTACCTCTTCGAAACCCAGCTTGTACTTCTGGCAGTGCTTGATAGTACAGCTTGATATTAGGGGCCGCTAGTCCTCCTCTTTTTTTTTTTTTTTTAAAAAAAACTTCTAAAACTTTAATTCTAACCCTTGGTTTCTTGCCATTCCATTTGAACATGCTTATCTGTCTTTGCCAGTCTTTCGGTATTTTATCATGTATCTCAACTGGGAGAATTTGGAATAAAAAATTAATTTAGGGGAGAATATTCATTTTTATTGCGGAAATTTCCCCAAGCCAAGACTAATTTAGATTAGGCCATTTCATAGTTATCTTGAAAAAAGTGTTTCTTTTTTCCTGGACACATTTACTCCCAAATATTTGAATGAATTGATAATAAAATCACAGCCAGTGACTAATTTAATATTATCTTCTTCTTGTTTTGATAAAAATTTTGAAATCAGTTTAGTTTTTTCCTTGTTAATCTTAAATCCAGAAAGAGAACCAAACTTTTCTCTATGTTCCATAACAGATTGTATTGTATTTTGTGGATTTAAAATTGTCAGTACTACATCATCTGCATAACTGTTTAATTTAAATTCTTCTCTGTCGGCTTTTCGTCTTTATGTTTTGATCTTGTCTCATTCTAGAAGCAAAAGTTTCCACTGAAAAGATAATTAATGAGGACCAGAGGCATCCTTGTCTTGTCCTCTTTTCTATCTGGAATCCTTCAATTAACATGCTATTCATTAAAAATTTTTGCATTTTGTTTCATATAAATACCTTGAATCCTGCTCCAGAATCTAGGTCTGCAGTTTATATGCTGTCATACTTTTAGCATAAAAGTCCAATGATCAAAAGCCTTTTCAGCATCCAAAAACATAAAAAACTGCGTTCTCTTCTTTATTTTGCACAGTTTCAATTGCATCAATTATAAAACGAAGATTGTTTTTCATGGCCCCGGTCACACGGCAGAGTTGCCACGGGAGAGGCACGGGAGTCCTGCGGATTTTCCGGGTGTGATCACACCCCAACATCTGGGAAGCGCAGTGCTCCTGTGGCGAACCCGTGGCTCCCGTGGTTTTCTTTTCACTTATTTGATTTATCACTTTTTGCAGCAGCAAAATTAATTCATCCTCCAAACACTTATAATACATTACCGATAATCCATCAGGGCCTGGAGCTTTATCTTTTTTTCAATCTCTTTATTGCTTGTGAAATCTCTTGTACTGTAATGTTTTGATTCAAGATGTCCTTATTTTCTTTTGTGAATTTAGGTATAGATGCATCGTTTATATAACCATCTAGTCCGAATTCAGTGAAATTTTCTTTCTTGTAGAGTTCTGAGAAGAAGGAAATGATTCGTTCATGTATTTCTTTTTCTTGGTGAGAAATTTCATTTAGCTTTTTGAATCCATTATACCACACTTTCAATTTCTTTTCTTAAACAAAAAGCCTGACACCACAGCAGTTTCCAAGTCCAGTTCCCTGTTTAACACCCTGACCAGATGTGAGCCTCCCACCCACTGCCCAGTGCTGGAAGAAGGGAAACCTGCAGACAGCAGCTGTCCAGGGAAGCCCCAACAAAAAGTACCTGAAGGAGGAGAAATATTTTCCAATCACTCCCTACCTGAATAATCGCTCCAGTCTCCCTTTGGGGAGTGCTTAAGTGTATAGTATAATCTTACTTTTCCCAACCCCACTCCCTTCTTGTCAACATGTTTGTTCATAAACAGACACTACTAAGTTGTGATGTATACAAAACCATCAACTTCTATTGTATATGTTTAACAGCCATTCAACATATATCCTGGATCTAGAGTTGAAATATAATTGGCAGCCCCAATTGTTTCAACCAACTCATCTATTCGTGCCATGGGGTAAACATCAGGTACAGTCACTTTATTTAATCTCCTGTAATCTACACAAAACCTCTTAGTTTCATCAGGTTTAGGTACCAGATGAGGCCCAAGGACTTTCAGACTGTACAATAAGTCCTAAGTTCAACAATTCAGGCTGGTTACTCTATAAGGTGGGAGTGCCACAGGCCTTGAATCCCCTGTATCAATCTTATAGTATGCTAGATTTGTTTTCCCCGGCAAGTTGGAGAAAATATTTTGGAACTTGGACAGAATGGCTTGAATTTGTCCTCTTTGATCTCTGGTAAGAGAAGGGGCTAACTGAACCTCATTAATAGTAATTTCTTGGGAGATTTTCCCCCAACCCGACAGTTCAGTTCCCTTACTCTCTTCCCCTTTTGTCAGTAGTACCAAATTACCTCGGTCGTAGTATGGTTTCAACATGTTTACATGAAACATTTTACATTGATCACCATTATCACAACCAAGTGGTTCACGTTGGAGACCTTATGGGCGATGGTATAAGGTCCCTCCCAGGCCACATCTAGTTTGTTCTCCCTGGGTTTCAGCACTAAAACTCGGTCCCCAGGTTTAAATCCTCTGTCCCTGGCCTTTGAATCATACCACACTCCTCGAGGCCTCGAACTCCCTCCTCGCATCCTCCTCCTGTCTTTGTTCCCGCCGAGCAAAATGTGCTAACATTTTTTCACCGACCCTTTCGACCGCGCTGACCCGCTTGGTCCTGGCCCTATTATATGCCAGGCGGGCTTTTGGTGATAGATCCCTCATGACCACGGATGGTGGAAAATCTGTGGTTGGGAGAGAGGAAAGGGAAATATATGCAAGGGAGTGGTTGAACCACAGCAGCCCTGGTCTCCATTCACCCCCTTCTCGTGGCCTGCTGTGCCACACCACCAGTGGGTCACAGGTTCGGACTTACCGTTTGGGTCTCTGGGAGGAGGACTTCCACGTGCCACTGTCTGGGTGGAGGTTGATGTGCCTGCGGTACAAGGGTGAGAATAGGAGTGTTACATGAAAGACCATACCGGCTGCTTGACTTATTATATATTTATATCTTGCGGAAGTACATGCAAACCTAAATGCCAATATTCCATTAAACACTAAGGGGGAAGTGGCAGGTTGAAAGCTTTGGTTGATGTAGGGGGTTGGTTGTGTGAGCCATTGTGGACAGGAGTAACCCATGGTGATGGTCATCCCCTTCAGAGCTGGTCTCACCATACCCACCTTCCAGTGGTGGGAGATCCTCCATCTGTCCCTCACTCGCATCCTGCTCATCCTCCGCCTCCTGGGTCAGGGAGATTTCAATGTCTGCTTCTGGAGTGAGGAGAAAAGTGCACAGACTCTAACCTGGGAGAACTGGGTTTGATTTCCCCACTCCTCCTCCGCTTGCCCCTGGCTGGATGACCTTGGGCCAGTCACAAGTTCTCCCAGAGCTGTCCTTCGGAAAGGGCAGTTTCTGTCAAGAGCTCTCTCAGCCCCCCCCCCAAACTCCCTCACAAGGGTGTCTGTTGTGGGGAGGGGAGGGGAAAGTGGTTTGTAAGCTGCTTTGAGGCACCTTTGGGAAGAGGAAGGCGGGGTATATATCCAACCTCCTCCTCCTCCTCCTCCTCCTCCTCCAGTTTGGTGCCGTGGTTAGGTGCACAGACTCTAACCTGGGAGAACTGGGTTTGATTTCCCCACTCCTCCTCCGCTTGCCCCTGGCTGGATGACCTTGGGCCAGTCACAAGTTCTCCCAGAGCTGTCCATCGGAAAGGGCAGTTTCTGTCAAGCGCTCTCTCAGCCCCCCCCCCAAACTCCCTCACAAGGGAGGCACCTTTGGGAAGAGGAAGGACCTAGATATTCTCACCCTGGGTGCTGCTTTCTCCCACTTCTGGGAGGGTGACAGGGAGGCTCTGCTGGCTGGGGCTGGGAATGGAGTGTGACAGCCTCCTCCCTGTTGCGCTCACCCTCCCATGTAGTATCCTGTTTAGCTCCAGGTAATAGGGGCAGGGATGGAAGGAGGCCCCTGACCTCTCGTTTTGCGCCACCGCCCTCTTGTATTTCATTTTTAGGTCCTTTGTTTTGCTCCGGCACTGCTCAGGGGTTCTTAAGAACCCCTTTGCCGCAAGCCCCTCAGATATTTTTTAAAAAAATATCAATTTTTTTTTGTTGTGGGAGAGCTCTTCCTGGATTTTTCCCTCCCCCCACAAGGCTAACAGCTCCATGGTCTCCTCATGGGACCAGTTCATCCCCTTTCCAGCAGACATCCTGTCAGAATGACAGGTTCCCGCCAGAGGCATCCCCTGTGGTGAAATGAGTTCCGGCACAAGACAGATGCCTGTGTTACCAAGGCACTATTTGCACTTCTATTCTGACCCCTCTGACAGACAGTCCCCTTTAGACCTCGGACCCGAAAATGGCCTCCCTGAGATCCCACGCTTGTCTAAAGGCTGAAACGAGTGGCCATTTAAATTTTGGCTCTATTAACGCAAGTGCGAAGGGGTGTTCATGTGCATACCGCCGACGCTTTTTTTTAAAAAAAATGGTAGGCGCAAAACGGAAGCCTCGGGTGGCTTCTGAACGGAAGTTGCAGTAAAACGGTGGAGAGCGATCAGACGGAGGAGTACATCGAAGGCCACCGTTGCACTCAGTTTACCACCACCTCGGACCTGGAGGCAGAGTGCAACGGTGTAAAGCACTTTACAACGGATAGAGAGGGAAGACAGATGTTCGCTCGTCTGAACGCCGGTAAGTGCAATGATTGCAACCAGCCAGATTCCGTTGTAAAGCCCCCGTCTGAACGCACCCATACAGTACTTAGCTTCTCCATTCCTGGCCGCTTCATTTTTTTTCCTTTTGAGCCAAACGTTTCAGGGCAGCAACAAACCTCCTTCTTCTTAAAGATGTGTGCACTTCAAGTTCTTTGCATTTCTCAGCCTTTTACTTCGTTGTTGTCTTTATAATCCACAAATTAGTTGTAGGTAAAAACAGGACGGAAGGCAGCAGCTGTGAGGAACATGGTGGCCATGTTCCCCTTCACACAACCATTTCTGCTTCAGGGCACGGAGTGGACACCCCCCGCCTTGCCAGTGACGGGAGGGGTCACAACAGAAGCCCCCTGCACCAGCTCTCTCTCCGGGAGAGCTGGCGAAACTCCCCCGCAAACCGGGAGGTCCCAAAAAAAGGTAGGGAATCGGGCGTCGGGAGCATTCGCGCACCCCGCCCGTCGCCGCGCCACGCCGCTGGAAGTCTGTAGGCATATGTTTTCAACATGTGATTCAGGGTCCCGTTGAATCGCTCATTCAATCTGTTGGATTGGGGATGATAAGCTGTTGTTGTTACATGCCGGATGCCACAGGCTGTCATTAACTCTTGCATCACATTTGACATAAAGGTCATGCCTAAATCAGTCACTATTTATTTTGGAAATCCAAGCCATAAAAATATATTCAGAAGCACCTCAGGCACGGTCTTGGCTTCAATGTCTCTGAGAGGTACAGCTCCTAGGAACTTGGTAGCATAATCCACGATGGTGAGGATGTTCCCTCTCTTGGTAACTCTGGAGATAGGACCAACAATATCTACTCCTATCTTCCCAAATGCTTCTGACACTATAGGGACTGGTTATAATAGTCCTTTAGTTTTATCCAGGGCTTTTCCTATCATTTGGCAGGCCTGGCATGACTTGCAAAAAGCCCTTATGTCCTTTCCCATATTGGGCCAAAAGAACCTCTCCTGCACTCGGTCCCTTGTTTTGTTGATGCCTAGGTGATAGTCCATCGGTGTTACCATCTACGAATTACCAATTGTTTCTTTTTCTCCCAGACCACATTATGTTTTCTTTTTAAGGCTACGCGATATAGTCTCTGGTCAAAAATTTTAAACTGACAAGGATTTTCTACTGTGATTTCTTGTTTACCTGCGTCAGCTTTCTGCCACAGTTCTTGCAAGCTGAAATCCTGTTGCTGTTCAGTCAGGAACTCTGCTGCGTGTACACTCTGGAACAATGGCTCCTCTTTCCTCTGGTTGCTACTCAGCCTGGTGGTGCTGTCATGCTTCTGGTGACAATGTTGACTGAGACGTCTTGCTGGCTTTTTATTTGAGAAGCCAAATAATTTCCCAATAGAATGGGTATATCAGTATCATTAAGAACTCCCAGTATCCAGTTGCCTTGGAAGTCTTTGTACTTGACAGGAACGTCAGCTAGGGCCATTTCAAATGCAGGTCCTCTAATGCCTTTAATGGTGTATGATTTTTCAGGCAAATCCTGATGTCTTTGCACAAATCCTGATGTCTTTGCACAAATCCTAGCTGGATCAGAGAAACCTGTGTGCCAGTATCTCTATAAGCCTTTATTTCCTTATCATTCACTGTCACAGTCTCTATATATTCCTCATTCAAACCTTCTTGCACCCTCCATACTTGTAAAATACTAGTAGGTCTTTCTTGTGGTGCGGTCTCTGTATGCAAAGGGGTTTCAGCTGTCTTAGTTTCTTGGTTCAAACACTTCACTACTTTAACAGTTTTAGGTGGTAGTGTCATTTCCCCTTTCTCTAACTGTGGGCATAATTTTTTAAAATGTCCTTCCTTTCCGCATTGGAAGCAGATAACCTCCCTCTTTCTATGTTGAGGAGGACTGTCCCACCTGACAGAGTTGTTGTTAGCATGCCCAAACTTTTCTGAAGTGTTCCAGCCTCTGGGTTTTTTCACAGGAGCAGCCCACATAGATTTTCCTAAATCCGCTTCTATCTCATCAATTATAATAGCTGCTTCTTCCACAGTTTTTAATCTCTTGTCCCTCAAAATCCATCTGTACTGGGAGGGAACTTGACTATAAAACTGTTCTAGTCCAATGAGATTTTTCAAATCTTCTACAGTGGTAACTTTACTTCCTTCAATCCATCTGTTAAGTGCTCTGTCTAAACGACATCCTAATTGAGAATATGTTTCCCCAGGCTTTCTTTTGATTTCTCCGAATGTTTTTCTGCTTTGTTCAGCAGTGAACCCATAATGGACTCTAACTCTCTCTTTGAATAACTGGTAGTTAGAGGTCTCCTCATCTCTTAGTTCAGAGTAGATTTCACTCAACCCCCCACAAATCTGTGGTCCTAAGTAAATCATCCTGTCCTCTTTAGCTATATTTAAATCCTGACAGGTTCTTTCAAAACTGAACAGAAAAACTTCCATGTAATCCCCTTTCTGATATCTGGGGAACTTTTTCTGTTCCACTGAGGGATAGTGTTCATTTCTAGTGTCACTGTGAAGCTCTGCCCTTAGCTGAATTTCATGGAGCTTCATATTAAACATTCTCTCCTCATGTTCTCTGTCTTCTGTAATTTTAAATCTCTCAAGTTCTCTGTCTTTTTCTCTTCTTCTTCCTCCTATATCCTGGCCATTTGAATTTCTTTTTCAGCCTTTTCTCTTTCTGCCTGCAGTTTAGCCATTTGAATTTCTTTCTCTGCTTCAATTCTGGCTAATTCTAACTGTAATTTCATTGCCTCAACATTTTGACTAGGTTTCTCATTAGAAATCCTCCCTGTGCCTTTCCATCCCCAGTTGCTTTAACTGTTTTCTGTGGAGGTGCCATTTCTGACAGGAATTTTCTTTCAAACGATTTCAGTCTTTATACTGCAGAGTCCTCTTACTTGTTGTGTGCTTGTGTGACACTTATTTGTGGATTTTTATTCGAAATCCCGACACTGGCACCAATTATGACACAACAACCTTTTCCCGACCATTGCCATGACTGAGTTGGGGTGTCCCTGTGTGTATATGTGTGTGTGTGTGTGTGTGTATACATACACACACACACATATATATACACATACTTATACTGGATTCAGAGATTTTACTCTGATATGACTGATTACCTTTACTTTCTCAGGGCTGACCAGTTCACACTAAAAAGTATTCTCTTCGGGGTTTGTATCTCTTGTGGATGGTTTGAGGACAACTGTAGATCTCTATCAAAAAGTCAGGCACCAGTGCTTGTGAAAGGCAAACAGCACAGTTCTTTATTTCATAGAAAACTCAACAGGAGGATGGGATATTTACACAGGATATTTTGTTTCTTTATAGAATAAAAGCTTCACTCTGCTTTTACTCTAAATTTGTCACAGATTGTCTTTAGTACACAAAAACCATTTGTGATTCCACTCTCCAGTAACTGTATGTTACTTTGGATAGAAGCCTTTGGATTCTATCCACCTGGTTCCTTGAGACTGACTGGTGCGACTACTCCAGCTTTTCCAGCTCCAGACCCTTCGTCCTTCCTTTAACCACCTTACAGGTTCCCTTAGAGCAGTGTATATGGTGTTTTGTGACTGCTGAGAAGTTATACTGTTTCTCCTCTCCGTTCACTCTCCTCTCTCATTAGAGGGTACCAGTTAGGAGTGTTATTCAGCCCCAGTTTTCCTCAAACTGCTGGCTTGCTGTTTTAACTCAGCTCCAGAGGCTCCTTTCCTCTCAAGAGCTCTGCAGCTAACTCTCTTCCAACTGATTCTGTCCACTGTCAGCTCTCAACTGTTAACTGTCACTCACTGAGAATTCCGAGCAATCTTGCCACCACCACTCTCAGTCATGTGACTCAGCAGCTCTCTTGGTTACCTGCTGCTGTCCACCAAAACTTTATTTCTGTCACAAGCTCCTTATCCCCAAAATCTAACTCTCCTGAATCTTCGGAACATCACAACAACGTCAGCAGAAACCACTTGGTTCCCAAGCAACAGTAACTACACTCATCTCGTGTACCTGAATGAGGAGAAATACGATGTGACCAAAGCAGAGCTCTACTGCTGTACTTTCCAAAATCTCAGACCCAGCACCAAGTACAGTGTCAGAGTAGAGCCTCTTGTGCCTCATGAAGCCTTGGTGTATGGGGTGTGTGTGGCTGCAGCAGGAAGCTACAGAAATGTCATTTACAACTCCATCAGCTGGACTGCCTGATGCTCCCCTTGACGTCCGAGCCCAAGCTGGTTCTTCTGCAGACATTCTGCTTATTACTTTTCCCAACCACAACCCCTTCTTGTCAACATGCTTGTTCATAAACAGACATTGCTAGGTTGTGATGTATACAAAACCATCAACTTCTATTGTATATGTTTAACAACCATTCAACATATATCCTGGATCTGATTTATTTCCAAAAAAAGAAACTTGCCCACTCTATTATTAGGTTACTATGAATTATCTAATGTTCTCAAAATAATTACAGCATTCTCAACAAAAGTCTGAGAACTGTTCTTTTTGCTTAGTTATTATTGTCTATTAATCTCAAAATGAATACAACCTTCCACCTCTTATATCAGTTTTCCTATCTTTCTTAGTATCTTAAAAAAAATTAACTTGTAGTCTATGGACAAGCTGTAAGCCTGCATGGAATTGTAAGAGGGGGGACAATTTGGAAATGCAACCGTCACCCTTTAGACTCTCCCTCTCCAGGATTCATTGGGGTCTCAGGAACTTGCAGGCTCATTTCTCCTCTCCCCCTTTGCCCCTACAAATGACTCACAGCTCTTCTTAACTTTGCATACTTTCTGGAGCATGCTCAGTCCTCATTACACCATTCGGGGAATTTCCTTTTCTTTTGATTAGTTTACAAGTCATATTTTTCCCTGTATTCCTTGGGAGTCCTCCAAATACGCTGTAAGGAAATTTAACGCTGTCTGTGGGTCTCCTGTTATTTCTGCTCTTGTTATCATCATACGGGTCAGCCACTTTTCTGTTGGATATAGTGACAGGCTGGAGGCCCATAAGGAATCATAGGAATAATCTAATCTTATCCAGCCTCTCCCTCCAAGATTCTCTTTGCTTGGGGAGACTTCAGTAGGTTAATTCCCCCCTCCCCCTTTACCCTTTAATTGACTTTCATCTGTTCAGTATTCCATCTCAGGCACCAAGTGGCTGCTTTCTTAGGAGGCGGCCATGGCAATGGTGTTCTTTTTCATCAATTCACAAAGTTCTCTTTCTCTTCATGCCTGAGGAATCTGTTGAGTTTCTTATTTGTCAATGGTCCTGATGCATTGCTTTCAAGATCATAAGTGGAGGGGGAGGACTTCTTTTCTGAAGGGCGCCAACTTAGACGACTGTTAGTTTCTTCTGCCATGTTTGTGGCACAGTTTTGTTTATGCTGAAAGCTTATGGAGCAGGTTTGTAGCAGCATGACATTTAGCCAAAGTTTTATCATTTTGTATTAGAATTGGTAAGTTACATCATGTTATTTGAAAATATTCCAGAATGCTCCACTGTCAGTCTCAAATTGAAAATGAAAAGTACAGAAAGACTGAACTTAAACATGCAACATTAAAATCTTTTCATACCTGATGGAGAATTATGGGCTGAAGACAAGGATTTGGCTTTAGAGTCCGATAGTCGAGACATACTATTTGCTCTAGCAGGGGAGCACACCTATCGTATATCCTTGACTGAAGAACAGAACACTCCTATCTGGGATGGTCATCCTCTTCGACTGAGTGCGCAGCTTTGGGAGGGACGCACATGAAGTGGTGAGGGAGGTAGGGGACACCTGCCTAGCCAGCTAGATCAGCTGAATGAACCCTGGCGATCAATGGGGTGACAGATGCCGTGGCCAGATCGCCCTCACTCTAACTCTAGGAGAAACTTTAGTACCATCTGCTGGTGGTGTTAGCCTAATGCCACTTCTAATTATGGCTTCTGGAATACGAGATGATGTAGTGCTTCTAGCTACCATTGCTTCAGAGTCACTACATGCTGATAAAGAACCTGGGCCCCGGTCACACGGGCAGGAAACCGCGGGGGGGAAGCGTGGCAGAGTGCCCCGGGGCAAACTGACCAGACCTCCTGTGGAGGTACCGTGGAGGTACCGTGGAGGTCCCGTGGGAAGGGAGAGGCGCCGATCGCAGGACAATCCCGCGCGCAAAAACGAAGCGCGCGGTTCGGCAAACCAGATAGTTTTTTTTCTGTACAGCATGACTGCGCATGCTCTGTAGGGTGCTTTTGCGCATCCACGAAGACCTGGGGGGGAAAAAACTTTGTTGCACGGAAGGGAACAGGGCGGGCACCGGATGCCACCGGAAACGTGATCAGACGCCCGCCCTTGCCCCGCGGTTTCCGGATACTAGTACCTCCGAGGTACTAGTTTTTTGCTGCGCGGTTTCGGCGGGAAGCCTCGTTTGAGCCACGGGAGTGCTACGCTTCCCAGATGTGCCGGTGAGATCGCGTCCGGAAACTCCGCATGTCTTCCGTCTGACTAGCGTGGCTAATATTCCGTGTGACCGCAGCCATTGACTATTTCTATGTGGCTGGGCAAGTAAGTCAATTCTGGAGATATTTTTTCTTCCTGATGGGGGCTTGGATGTAGAACTTGTAGTTGATACTTCGGAAGCTACTGATGCTTTATCTGCATCGGCAACTTCACTATCTGAGACTTCACCAAGCCGTGCTTTATGCAAGAGAGAAGTCCTTGTGGGGCGAGGCCTTGGTAGGGTGGTTGACTTACTGGACTGCCCAGCTGATGCTGAAGAAGTCTTCAGTTTTGCTGACTTAATAGTTTCTGTTTTGGAATGCAGATCTATATCTATAATGTGGCCAGACCTCCCTACACAAATGTACCATCTGACTTTTATCTAAAAACTGTGACACAGTTCTTCTTGATAGATTTCAATAGTTCTATATAATTATTCTCCAACAAAGAACTACACTTGTTTGTTATATTTATTCCTAAATATTTAATCTAAATACAAATACAAATACGACACCTTTATTGGCATAAAATATCAAATACACATGCAGCATAGAGCCTCAAGATAGAGAGGGGTATCACATTCCGAATTGCCTTAATATGAGCCTCTCCTCCTAGATACCTCATAAAAGAATTTTGCTACAGGTTCCAGAATTTCTATATTATGCGAAGACAATAAAGAACTAATTTTATGCTCATCAGATTGGCCCAAAAGGGGGTCCAACACAGGTTCAATATAAACAATACGGATGTCACAGTGGAATTTACAGTACAATAGCACATGTCCAATGGATTCGATTTCCCCCATCCCACAGGGGCACAATCTATCTTTATAGGGAATTTTGTTGAACCTTCCCGATAGAACAGCTGAGGGAAGGACGTCAAACGGTGATAGCATGAAAGCCCTACGAAGATGGGGCTGAATCAGTCTTGCCAGGTATCCTGAGGAAATATGGCTAAAAGAAAGTCCCATACTCACAGGAGAGCAATGTCTGTGCGCAAGTCTTCTCAGGTCTTGCACCTCTATATCGAGGAGTCTTTGTTTGAGTAAGGCAAAAGCCTTCTGCTCAGACAAAAGTACCAAGTCATCAAAACTAAAGCCGATTATAGAAATTTTTTTCTCTATATTTATTTATATTTAATCTGAATTTTAATTTCCAAGCCTGTTTTTTCTTGTAAAAGAACTTGTGTTTTTATCATATTTTTGTCAGTATTTTTGTTTTTTTACAATTAATTTTCAGTCCTGCCATATTTCCATAATCTTGCAATGCATTTATTAATACACTTGTAGAGTTAAGAGGATCCTCTAAAATAAACACCAAGTCATCTGCAAATGCTAAAAGCTTGTACTCTTCTCCTTTTAACTTAAACCTGGAATTTGTTGATCCATTCTAATTACATCATTTAAAACTTCAAGAACAAAAATAAACAACAACGGTGAAAGGGGACAACCTTGTCTCATCCCTTTATGAATTTCAGTATTCTGTGATGAATCACTGTTAATCAAAATCTTTGCTTGCTGCTTAGTATAAATTGCTTCAACCATTTTCTGAAAATCTGTACCTGCTTGAGCATATGAGAGTAATTCAAGCATAAAATTCCAATTGACATTATCGAAAGCCTTCTCTGCATCTAGAAAAATCAAAGCCATTTGTCTTTCTGGGTGTGCTTCATAATATTCCAAAACATTTAATATCGTCCTCACATTGTTCCTCAATTGTCTTTTTGGTAAAAAAAAAAAAAACCACTTGGTCTTTATGAATCATCTGTGACAATGTTTTTTTCATTCTAGATGCTAAAATTGAAGCATAAATTTTATAGTCCACATTCAGCAATGAAATAGGTCTATAGTTTTTAATTTCTTTCTCATCTGAATTCTGTTTATATATCAGTGTTATCAAGGCTTCTTTCCAAGAATCTGGAATCTTCTCTTCTAATTTTACATTTTGACATACTTTAAGACAAATTATTAATTTTTCTTCAAACATATGGTAAAATTCTGCTGGTAATCCGTCTGGGCCCAGAATCCCCCCCTTTTTTGTTTCTTTACAGCTTCTGACAATTCAGCTAAGGTTATTGATTGATTTAATATTTTTCTTTATTCTTCTGAAAATATTTTAGGTTTATTTAATTCCAAATAGTTTCTGATTTGTTGTTACCTGTGTTTTGCTATATAGTTTCTGGTAGTACAATTCCACAATTTTCTTTAAATCTTCCAATTTATTTATTTCTTCTCCCATTTCATTTTTAGCCTCTGTATATATTTCCCCCTTTCCTTTACATAATTTATAAGCAAGCCATCTAGTTGGTTTATTCGCATTTTCAAAATAGTTTAGCATATCTTATCTTCTTTGCTATTTCCTGTGTAAATAGACAATTCATTTGGTGTTGCAAGAGTTTAAGTTTATTTTTCCTCTGTTCACTCATTGGATCTTGGTTTTTTTAATCTGAGGTTGTATCTGGGAGTAATTTTCCATCCTTTGTTTTTTAATATGTGCTGATTCTTTAATCATCTATCCTCTTGCAAAAGCTTTAAATGTGTCCCACGCTGTTTTTATAAAAAATTCAGGTTGAATACTTTTTTCAAAGAAAAACTGGAATTCTTTCTTGGATTCCTCCACAAATCTTTTATTTTTTTAATATAGCAATATTCAAAGTCCATCTATTCTTTTTAGGTGTATCCTGAATTTCCAAAGTAATCGGGTTATGGTCAACAAATGTTGAGGGAAGAGTTTCAGCTTCCAACATATCGCTTGATATCCAACGCATGTCCATTCTGGACCAAGAATTGTGTCTTGCAGAATAAAAAGTGAAGTCTTGTTTATGTGGATTTCTGACTTTCCACGCATCAACACAATTGTGTTCTTCCATTAATTGGTAAAATACTGTAGGAAGTTTGTGACGTCCTCCTTATTGGGGAGGACTAGTTTCACTTTAAAAGTTCTCTTTATTTTGTTTAACAGGGTAGATTCTGCTGCCACCAGGAAATTTTAAGGATTTACAAACCTTTATGCTTTTACTTTTGCTCTTACTAGTTTGGTAGACTGAGTTTAAGGCTTACGAGGAACTATGTGGTCCTGGGAAGTATTTCATTCAGAGCTGGTATAAACTTGGATAAAAGAGGATTTATTGAAATACATACTAAATAAGAGGGTGATACAATGGAACTAGTAATGTGTAAATGATGTACAATTGCTTTGGTATCACACTCAATCTTTTCCCTCACTGACAGGAATCTTTTCATGTAACGTTGTAACACTTGTTTATCTTAATGCCATATATGTTCACTGTTTCACTCCAGTTTGTTATGACACTCAGACTTTCCTTTAACTTTTTCCCACTTAAACTTTACTTTACTTTTCCAGCTCTCTTTCTCACTGAACAACCTCAGCTGTCAGCTTCTAACTGCTTCCACACAGAACTGCCTGTCTACATCAACTGTCAACTTCTAACTGCCACTCCTGACTGACTCACATACTCATCCAACCAAATTCACTTCCAAAACCTCTCCCCCTCTCTGTCAACCACCAATCATACCACACTTGCCTCTCTCAACCACTCTAGTCTACCTACCACAGCCATGCAACCAAACTTTTAAAGAGACACACACACACAAAAAACAAGGAATCATTACAAAGTTCATTTCCGTTTTTCTGTTTTCCTTTGGTCGATTTCCTATCTTGTGTCTTATCAAATACTGCGTTAAAGTCACCAATCATACATATTTTTTTTAAAAAATTATTTATAAGTTTCAATGATATAACAAACATATAATCATATTGATACAAATCTGTGATATAACATTAGCATTTCAAATATAACATATGTGAAACCTTGTTTTATAATAATAAACATAATACAAAAATCACCATTATAACTATTCTACAAAACAAAAACAGGCTATCATTAATCCAAATATATTATTTTATAATAGGGTTTACAGGTGAGTCAAAATATAGCTATTATTTCCTTATATCGTTCTGGTATAGAGGATGTTAGAATAATAGATTTTGAAAGTGCAGCCTCAATAAAATCTACCCATTTGGAATAAAATAAAGATTGTTTTTTATAACTATTATTGGTTGGTATCGATATCGTTATTTTTTCTAAAGTATAGTATTCCCACACTTTTGTATACCATTGGTGCAGTGTTTTTTTTATTCAAGTGAAGAATTTGTTAGATATTTATTATTCACAGTTAATTACTATCTACCAAATGGCTGCTGCAGAGTTAAAGGATTACGTACATAGGCCTTTTTATTTAAACACTGAATTTGTTTTAATATATATATACACACAAGACATTATGTCTGCAAGGCTGCATGATATACACCAATTCCAAGATAAGAAAACAATCAAATGGTCCAAGTGTAGAATGCCATAGATTCATTTTCCAATCATTTTAGAAAGAAAGAAGTGGGGGAGAGAAAAAGACAGCAAGGAAAGGGGGAGAATTAACACGCTACGGGATAGCTCTCTTTCATCTGCAGGAGAAACAAGTGTAAGGCAGAGTCCATCTCTGGAATAACACATTTGTAATACTTCGTATAAAAAAGGCACCCACCAACACAGGAATGTCTCCATTTGGGCGGAACAGGAAATCTCTGTGGAGGCTTTGGGGTTCAGTGTCATTGGGATGAGAGTTTCAGCTGTGTGGCACAGCAACGGGAAATAAGATGATTATTGGCACAAAGAGCTCTGCAAGCTTGCTCTCTCCCATCTTACTTCAAAGCACTGATGAAGCCATAGATAGCATCAGTGAGTGTTGTTGTGGGGGGTGGGGGTACAGGCCTGAAATACAGTCCCTACACAGCCTGCTGTGAATTGGGAGCACAACAGTGACTCCTCCACCTACGATAACACTGACATGAGGAGGCAGGGAACTGCGGGAGTACAAAGATACCAACTTTCTTTTCGAGGAACAGTCAATGATTGCATTTGTGCCCCAGCCAGCTGTAAAAGGGAACCGAACAACAAATCACTGAGCATCATGTTTAAACATTCACTAGATGTGATTAAGCACAATTTCTTGAGGCTTCCCTGCAGTATTTGGGAAAAATACGTATTTCACAGGTCATTCTAGAATATTCACTCTCCATCCTAATGTAGCTTCATATAATATAGCCTAATCGTAATGTTATGATCTTCTTGCTTCTCTTGCATAAGGATCCTGGCTACAGGTCCTCCTAACTCCATCTTTTGGAGAACATTTAATGCATTTTCCCACCCGGCAACGAAGAATATCAGATGCTTATACAAGCTTTAAAAGTTCAATCTGGTCTATGGAGGTCTTTGTATTTAATAGAACTACCCTCCTAGCCATTAAACTCCTAAAATATTTACACAAAAGCAGGGGGTGGAGGGAGAGGAGATATGAAAAGCTCTGGACTGTCCTTTTAACCTAAGGAAAAGGCACTAATGGAAAAAATAATTCAAGAATGTGCTCAACCACACACATGAAAAAAACAGCAGTCCTTAATGTGAACATGATCTGGCTGCAGTTTAGAACTTTTCTGAACATCCTTGCAGCCCATGGGGAGAAGAAAGCCCATCATCTTCCCTCTGCCCAAGGGTTGTTGCAATTCCAGATGGAGAAAAAATGTACGACCTATCTTTCCCAGGCAAAACATTGGCGATCAAAGGCAAAAAGCAGAATGGGATGTGTGTGAGAGAGT
>NW_015174852.1:47760-48048 GCF_001447785.1 Gekko japonicus
CTCCTGCCGTTTCAGCTACCCATTGGAACCTGAGAACTTTATTGGCTTTTTCCATCTGTAGATTCATTAGGCTTCTTTCTTGAAGATCTTGCTTTTGCTCCAACAGACCAACTTTCTTCTTCATCTTTTTGGCATTGTGTGCTGTCTCTTTAAGCTTTTCATCAGTTTGAATCGACTTTTTCACGAGCTCAGTGATCTGCTGTTGTTGCTTTGCCATACTCTGGTTCGAAGCAGCCATCAATTGGTTAAGACCATCGAGTCTTTCGTTTATGGGCCGGAGCAGCTCCG
>NW_015174852.1:48339-49860 GCF_001447785.1 Gekko japonicus
GGGGGGTGGAACTCACTTTTAGAACTTATTCGCTCGTCTTTTTCTCCGCTTCATTGACGGTCTGACCACAGACCTCTTTTAGTCGCGCCTCATTCGCTGACCTTCTTGCTTGTCCTGGCCGGCATCAGCTATGCTCGGTAAAAACCAAGCCTCTCAGGGGGTGGACCGATTGGGGCAAAAAGGAGCACCTCAATTCTCTGGCTTAGAGCCATCGAAGAGGTCGCCGCTCGTGCGCCCCCGGCTTGGAGCCTCCACACTGAGGCTCACCTGGGGGTGCCACTTGAGGTGGCACTCCTCCAACACCCCTGGAGCGCGGAATGCCTCCCCAGCTTAAGGGGAGAGCCTCCGCCATCGCCGAGCCAGTTTGAATCGACGTTTTGTTGTGGGGGGTGGGGGTACAGGCCTGAAATACAGTCCCTACACAGCCTGCTGTGAATTGGGAGCACAACACAACACTGACTCCTCCACCTACGATAACACTGACATGAGGAGGCAGGGAATTGCGGGAGTACAAAGATACCAACTTTCTTTTCGAGGAACAGTCAGTGGTGCAGGGTTAACGAGGTTGAGCTTTTCCAATTACTTGTTAACACAGATTTAGCTGCCATCAACAGTGTTTTTTTTATTTAAAGTTTTTTATTGTTTTGATCTAGCAGGGCTCTTCTGATGTTCATTTTGTAAGCCTTTGAACAAAAGGAAATTATGGCTGCCCAGCCCAAAACCAGCATTTGACTTTGATGCGCATGCTACCTGTTCTCTTTTATTTCATGCGGATGTGTTGCTTCCTCCTCCTCTAGGGAGCCCCAGATATAACCAGAACGGGGTCCACGGTAATTGAAAAGAAACAAAGGGTAGCCATCTTCCTCTCTCTTTAGTCAAGGTCAACTCGAACCGCGTGGATGTCTTTTATGATTAATCTCCAGCCTCCCACTGACGCTGCTAAATTCCTCCTCGAGCAAAACCCGCGGAGAAGTTGGAAGGCCCCGCTGAGACGAGACAATAGCAAAAGGCAGCAGAAAGGCCTGTGATCTGATTAGAGGCGTTTTCCGAAGGAGGTTCAGCGGATCTCTCGACTGGCAGCCCATTGAGCCGAAAGTGGAATTGAGGCAAAGTGGCAGAGAGTTGCTTAGGTGCGACAGCTTCAGACCACTCTGAGGAAGGTTAAATACAAGCGTGTCAATAAGATGAAGTGAACTTTCTCAGGGGAGCACTGCTAGAAATTAGTTCCTAGCCCAGGCTGGCCTGATCCCTTCAGACCTCGGAAGCTTAGCAGGGTCATCCTTGGCTAGTATTTGGATGGGCAATTTCCAAGGAATACCAGGATCGTGACACAGAGGCGGGCAATGGAAAACCACCTTTGTTTTGCCTTGAAACCACTACAGGGTCACCATAAGCTGGCTGTGACTTGACAGCACTTTACACCACCACCTAATTTACTAATCAGAAACTGGCTAAATCTGCCCTTCTAAGCCTAAGAGGCGGCACTTGGTCCTTAGCTGTAAACCACAAGGCAAAGAGGTG
>NW_015174852.1:50351-89911 GCF_001447785.1 Gekko japonicus
AGTCAAAATGAATGATTTTATCAGATTAAATCTTTCCATCCAGGTTATATTTAATTTATTCCATTTGTGAATCGTGATGATCAATTCTGAGTGCATCTTGTGGTGGTTCAATGTTAGTAATTCATCTTGGGCAAGAGGTATCTGGATACCTAGATATGTTAAGGCTTTAGAGACCCATTGAAACTTAAATTCCATGCAAATCCAGTTATCCTCTTCCTTCAGTAAATTTAACAGTAATATCTGCGACTTGCTATCATTGATTTTTGAACCTGATATTATGCCAAACTTTTTTAGCAACTCATGAAGTGTCGGGAGGGAAGTGGTTGAGTTAGTAATATATAGAATCATGTCATCGGCAAATAGTGAGAATTTATGTTCTTTTGATTTCATTTTGATGCCTGAGATATTAGGGTGCCCTCTGATGGCATTCGCAAGTGGCTCTATCGCTATGGCAAATAGCAAGGGGGACAGAGGACATCCTTGCCTTGTACCTCGGAGTAGTGAAATAGGATTTGTGACTGTACCATTGATTTTAATTTTTGTTGTAGGAGTGGAATATAGTGTTCTAACCATGTTAGTGAATTTATGACCAAATCCCATTGTCTCTAATACTGCGAAAAAATACTGGAATTCCACTGAGTCAAAAGCCTTCTCGGTGTCTAGTGATAAAAATATGGCATTTTCTTTCCTTTTATGGCAGTAGTTGAGAAGGGACAGAGTTTTGATGGTATTATCTGCTAGATCTCTTCCTGGTATAAAACCCACCTGGTCTTGTTTTATATAATCCAAGATAAAAGTGCCAATTCTTCTAGCCAGTGTTGCTGTTAGAATTTTAAAATCTTGATTTAAAAGAGAAATCGGCCTATATGATGCTGGGAACAAGGGATCTCTTCCTTTTTAATGTATTACTACAGTATGAGCTTCACTCCATGATAGAGGCAATCTCTTTCTTATCATGACATCATTAAAGGCTTCCACTAAAGGTTCCACTAAAGACAAACTGAATTTTTTGTAGAAGTCAGAAGGAAACCCATCAGGACCAGGAGCTTTTGAAATTTTGAGATTCCTAATTGTTTCTAAGATTTCTTTTTCTTTAAAAGGTTCTTCTAAAAGTGATCTGTGACTGTCACTAAGATTTGGAAGATTACCATGTTCTTCTAGGAATTGACCAATTTCAAATTGAGTAGGCTCAAGTGGATGCATACAATACTTTATAGTACTTCTCAAAGGCCTCGGAAATATGTGTTGTTTGATTGAGAGTTACACCTTGTGATGTTTTTTAATAGCCGATATTCTGTTAGAATTTGCCTGCATTTTAATCTTTTTTGAGAGGAGATTTAAGAATCTTGGGGTCCTAAAACTATATTTTTGTTTTGTAAAAACCATTTGTTTTCTAATTTTCACTGTTTCAAGCTATGCTAAACTTCTTCTAGCTATCAATAGGTGTTTATAAACTTTTTTGCTGGCCGTTTGTTTGTTTAAGCTCCAAAGTCTTAATTTGTTCTAAAAGCTCTGATTCCAATTTTTGTCTTTGTTTTTTAAGATGTGCAGTCTTAGAGATCAAGCTTCCCCTGAGAACCGGCTTAAGAGCATCCCATTGCATACCTGAAGAGACCTCCCCTTGTGGATTTTCTTTGAAATACTGTTGGATTTCACTTTCTATTTCCCGCCTTAATAAAGGATCAGTTAATAAAGATGTGTTCAATGACCATTGTGCATGTTTCCCTGATTGGTCATTTGAAGCTAACACACACACACCAACCACGAGTGATCAGACCAGTTGGATGGTTCTATTCCTATATCTAATACCCTCTGTTGTAGTGTAGTTGATATTAAAATGTAGTCTATTCTAGTATATACTTCATGTCGACCTGAGTAGTACGTGTAGTCCCTCACATCAGGGTTTAGTACTCTCCAAATGTCAACTAGTGCATTATCTTTAAAGATATCTCCTAGTCCTGTAAACCTGTTGTATTCTTTCTATAATTGTGCTTTAAAATGAGATTTATCTATATGTTTGTCTACAACGATTAAAATCACCCCCTAAAATCACATCACCTTCAGAAAAGAGATTCAGCTTATTCACTATATCTCTTATGAACGACAATTGATTATCATTGGGAGCATAGAGAGTTGCTCTCGTGGTCAGCTTATTGTCCAGTATTCCCTTGACAAATAAAAATCTTCGTTGAGAGTCACTTGACTTAGAAATAAAAGAGAAGGTGATATCTTTTGATATTAATATTGATACCCCACGTGACTTGGATGTCCCAGAAGCTGTGCATTGAGATGTAAACTTAGAGGACTTGAATACTTGGGATTCTGTTTTTTTAAGATGAGTCTCTTGCAGAAACACCACATCTGCTTGAGATTTGTATATTTGAGTTAATATACATTTTCTTTTGATCACATTTCCAAGACCACGCACATTAGAAGAAGACACTATTTTCAATACTCTAGAGGACATGCTGGATCCCTATCTCTCTCTCTCTTGTTTTGTTTTGTTTTTTCTAAAGCAAAAAGTCTCCAAATTATGCTTTAGGAATTACTTCAACCTGGTAATATTGTAGCTTGTCGTACTGCCTCTCAAATAGCCAAGTACAATAGCACTCGTATTGCGTATCCCTTACCTTTCCTATACTACAGTAAGTGCGGTTTGCCAGAAAGTGTTTACCTGTACAGCTGCTCAATAGAGTTCTTTTGTATTCGTATTTTCTTTGCTATACTTGCACCGTTTGCTTCTTCTATTTTCCTCTGAATGGTCTCCTGAATATCTTAATTCCGTATGGTCTGTAGCCAAAATCAACTAATGAAACAATAAATGTGTAGATTAACTAATTACGATAAACAGTAAATCAGTGCGCGTTAAGTAGAACCGTTGACTGCCCTAATACAGATTATATCAATATCAATATGTGAAGTTCAACAACGTGAAACAACAATTATATATTTCAAATTCCCACCAGAATTGGATACTTCCCCTCTTCCTTCTTCTGTAAATTTCACAGCTTCTACTTTTAAGATATTAGAAATAGTCAGTTGTAAAAGTGAACAATGCAATAAATAATTAGCTTATATTTCCAAAAAGAATTAATTCTATTACTATTCTATGTGTATGTGAACAATAAAAAGTTACTCTGTAATTTATTTGGTAACAGTTAAATATAGTAAACCCAATGTAAATAGTTAATGTAGTTAATACTATTACTCCCCCACAACTAATAAACTACCAGATTAATTAAACAAATATAATTAAAAAGATTCCCTGAGCTTATACTTTCTAAGTGCCTTGATAAAGTACTACTTTATGAAAAAGAGCACAATAAAGCTTTACACTCTAATTAATCTGGTAACAGTAAAATGCAATAACCACAATGTAACCAGTAAATATAGTTAATATTATTCCCGCCCCAATTAATTAACTTCACAATTAATTAAACAAATGAAAGTAAAAAGATTCCCTAAACTCTTGCAGCAAGGCTACAAGAGGCTAGATTCCCCACTCCCTTCTGAGGAAACCTAGCAAACTCCCCTTGGAATCCTCTTTGCAAATAGGGCTAAAACCTTACAACTCCATTTAAATCCCCCCCTCCTTTCCCCTTGAAAGTTCAAACTGTCTGAACGACTTTCCATTGCTAAACTCCTAATATATAACAGATACAATAACAAATTCATTAAACTTATGACGGTCCACAGTAGATCTGGGTGACTGTAAAAACTCCTATAACACCCTCTTATGGCAACGCTTGCAGTTCCTGAACTTGTTGCTTGTTGTCTAAAGGTGGTGGTGAGGTGGATTTGTGGCGTCTCTTCTGAGTTTTCAGCGTTACGTCCATTGGAATTTCTAAGTCTAAAGTACGCAGCAGCGAGGCTCCCTCCTCCAGTGTCGTGGCCCGGAATGTTTTACCGTTATGGACCAACTGTAATACGGTGATACCCATTTGTACCGCTTGTTAGCCTCAAGAAGCCGAGACGTTATGGGCTTTAACTCTCACCTTTTTTCTAAAGCCTCAGGGGGGAGATTGGGATATACTTCCACTTTCCGCCCGTTATAAAGGAGGTGCCCTCGCTGTCTCGGTCTCTGAATAATTAATTGTTTGAATCTGACATCCAAAACAGACACCAAAATATCCCTGGTGGGTCTTTGTTTCAGCGCATTTACGGAACCCAGTCTATAAGCTTTTGTAACCACCGTCAGTACATCCCCGCTTGCCGATGTCTTATGTGTTAACCACTAAGAAATAAAAGACACCAAATCTTCTGAGCCCTCCACTTTTTCATCCAGCCCTCTTAGTTTAATGTTATTCTGTCTCATAGCCAGGTCCAATTTCAAAACCCGTTTTGCCAGTACATCTTCGCTATGCTGAATGTTCTAGAGTACATTTTGATTTAAAATGCTATTGTCCAACGCACCTTCTGCTATCGCCCGTGTGTCAGTTAAATCTTTCTTCATGACATCCAACTGTTCGTATAAAGGCTTGAACATGCCTTGTATATTTTCTAAAATCATTTGTTGCATTTTATTCAGAGCCAAATTGAGGACATCCTCCGTTACTGGGCTAACCTTTTTTTCTCCCCCGCCCGTGTTAGCCGGCATTTTGACAGCGTCTGTACGCCTCGGGGCTAAAGCAAAATATCTAGATTGCGAGGCTATTTCTGATTGTACCTTCAACTTCTTAGTATCTTTCTGACGAGGAGCCTTAGGGCAATTGATCTCCATAGACCGGTCACCTGGATCGCTATTTTTGCTGTTCTTATTTAACAAGGAAGGGAGGGGACTCACAGAGCCGAAGCTTTAAGCGGCCATCTTCCTCCTCACGCCGCCACACCCCCATCAACAGTGTTGAAAGGAATTCTTTGCAACTTTGCAGAATTTTGATCTCTTGCCATAGATCAAGCAACATTATTTCTGGGGGGAAAGGTAAGTCTGTATTTGTTATAATTTTAATAACTTGCTTAATAGTTAACCAAAAGTATTTTATTTTTTTGCAAGTCCACCAACAGTAGTAATAGCATGTTTTCCACACCCTCTCCAACATAGAGGTGAATAATCGTTATTTATCTGATTTTATTTCGAGGGTGTGTGATACCATCGTAATAATAATTTCAGTGCTTGAGCTTTAATATTTAATGAGTGGGAAGTCATACTTGGAGATGTCCAAATTTTGTTCCAAGTGGTTTCTGTTAATGGGATAGAAGGACAAGTCCTTTTATGGATCAAAAACTGGCTAGTTCATAGAAAACAGAGAGTGAGTATAAATGGGCAGTTCTCTCAGTGGAGGGTGGTAAGCAGTGGGGTACCGCAGGGATCAGTACTTGGTCCACTGCTTTTTAACTTGTTCATTAATGATTTGGAGATGGGAGTAAGCAGTGAAGTGGCTAAATTTGCGGATGATACAAAGTTGTTCAGGGTGGTGAAAACCAGTGAGGATTGTGAGGCACTCCAAAGGGATCTGTCAAGGATGGGCGAGTGGGCGTCAACATGGCAAATGGGGTTCAATGTGGCCAAGTGCATGGTGATACACATTGGAGCCAAAAATCCTAAATATAAATACACATTGATGGGGTCTGAACTGGCAGAGACTGAGCAAGAGAAAGATCTTGGAGTTGTAGTGGATAACTCACTGAAAATGTCGAGACAGTGTGTGACTGCAATAAAGAAGGCCAATGCTATGCTGGGGATTATTAGGAAGGGTATTGAAAACAGATCAGCAATATAATAATGCCCCTATATAAATCAATGGTGAGACCTCATTTGGAATACTGTGTGCAATTCTGGTCACCACACCTTAAAAAGGATATTATAGCTTTGGAAAAAGTGCAGAAAAGGGCAACTCGAATGATAAAAGGGTTGGAACATTTTCCCTATGAGGAAAGGTTAAAGCGCTTAGGGCTCTTTAGCTTGGAGAAAAGACGACTGAGGGGTGACATGATCGAGGTTTATAAGATTATGCATGGGAAAGAGCAGGTAAAGAAAGAGGTACTTTTCTCCCTTTCTCACAATACAAGAACTCGTGGGCACTCCATGAAACTGCAGAGCGGTCGGGTTAGAACGGATAAAAGGAAGTACTTCTTCACCCAAAGAGTGATTAACACATGGAATTCACTGCCACAGGAAGTGGTGGGTGCTACAAGCATGGACGGCTTCAAAAGGGAATTAGATAAGCATATGGAGCAGAGGTCCATCAGTGGCTATTAGCCACAAGGTATAGCTAGGGGCTCTGGGGCAAGTGATGCTCTGTCTTCTTGGTGCTTGGGGGGGGGTCAACAGTGGGAGGGCTTCTAATGTCCTGGCCCCACTGCTGGACCTCCTGATGGCACTGGTATTTCTGGCCACTGTGTGACACAGAGTGTTGGACTGGATGGGCCTTTGGCCTGATCCAACATTGGCGTCTCTTATGTTCTTATGTTCTTATTGCACAGTCTGTGTTCCATGCTAGTTGGTATGTGGTATATGTTTCATTTGAATAAAGTAATATCTCTTTATAAAACAGTGAAATCATTCCACGGCATGATATTTTATTTGAAGCTAATATCTTCTCAAAAAAGGTATAAGGCCTATGGGTTTGTACATTGGAAAACAAATAATGCCACAAATGTTTTACCTACAAATATTCATACCATGGTATTTTGCAATTGTATTTCTTTTCCAAAGATTCTTTATCTAAAATAGTATAATTTTTACTAATATCCTTAAAACTATTAATGGCCCCGGTCACACGGGCAGGAAACTGCGGGGGGGAAGCGTGGCAGTTTGCCCCGGGGCAAACTAACGCGTGGTAAAGAGATCAGACCTCCCGTTGAGGTACCGTGGAGGTTCCGTGGGAAGGGAGAGGTGCTGATCGCAAGACAATTCCGTGTGCAAAAAAGAAGCGTGCGGTGCGGCAAACTGGATGTTTTTTTTTCGTGTACACCATGACTGCGCATGCTCCGTTGGGTGCTTGTGCGCATCCACGGAGATGTGGGGGGGAAAAAACCTTTTTGCAAGGGGACATGGGCGGGCACCGGATGCCTCCGGAAACGCGATCAGACGCCTGCCCTTGTCCCTCAGTTACCGGAAACTAGTACCTCCGAGGTACTAGTTTTTTGCTGCGTGTTTTTGGCGGGAAGCCTCAGTTGAGCCACGGAAGTGCTACGCTTCCCAGATGTGCCGGTGAGATCACGCCCGGAAACTCCGCCTGTCTTCCATCGCTCTAGCGTGGCTAATGCTCCGTGTGACCGCAGCCAAAATTGTTTTTCTTCCAAATAGGTAATGATGTACTTGAGAGGCCTGGATCAAACCATGATTGTCTCATAAAGCAAGTAAGTAATGATGGGTCTGGAGTTAATATTGGTTTTAATTTGTCCCATATAGTCAGGGTATTTTTCAAAAATATGTTTTTCTCAATGTCAGGAGATCGCTTCATTTTTTTCTCCCATAGTATTTCTGGGAACGTATTGTTTTCTAAATAGAATTGTTCTATTAATTTCCAATCTGCTTCATATTTCCTATTATATTGTTTAATGTCCAATTAAGGTAGTGCTTTCATAATAAAGTGATAGATCAGGAAGTGAAAGGCCGTCTTGATAGTTCAATCTTCTCATCGTCATAAAACTTACTCTATGAATGGATTTGTTCCATATATATTGTGAGAATTCTTTTTGCCGTTGTTTAAATTTTACTGATGGTATTTGTATAGGAATTGCTTGAAATAAATAAAGAAATTTAGGGAAAATAAATGTCTTTAGTACTTAGACTTTTTCAGTCCATGTGAGTAAGGGTGCAGATGGTAATGTATGTAGTTTTTTCAGACATTTAGCAGTTTCTTCATGATTTGTTTTGATTAGATCTGCTAAATTAAGGGGAATCTTAATTCCTAGATATTTCCAGTCTCTTTTGGTCCAACTAAAGGTATAATTCTTTTCAATATAAATTTTATCGTTTTCCAATAAATTTATTGGGTAAAGAATCGATTTTGAATTATTTACTTTTAAGCCCGAAATATTTCCAAATTGAAAGAGAATCTTCTGGAACTCTGGTAGTGACGTGTCTGGAGAAGTTAAAAATAACGTCATGTCGTCTGCAAAAAGGCTAAGCTTCAATTTAATTTTAGTCATCATGTCCAGTTTTAATTTTTGTTTTTCTTTCATGTAGGTGGATGCAATGGCAATTAGTTTTCCTCGTATGACTGCCTTCAAAGTGTCCCAGACTATTTGAGGCGATACTCCACATGAAATGTTGTGTTTCATAAAATCTTTGATTCCTGCTTCTACTGATTCTGTAATTGATTGTAATAATTAAAGTTTTGAGTTCAGTCTCCAGGAATAAGTTTTTGGTGTCTTGTCTCTGTCTTCATTATACTCTCCACCCACGAATGATCCGACCAAATTCTTGCCCCAATACTTGCTTCAGAAAAGAACTGCGATATTGAAGAGGATGCCAGGATATATTCAATTCTTGTATGAGTTTGGTATCTGGGTGAAAAATATGTATAATCCTAAAGAGTCAGATTCCAATATCTCCATATATCAACTAAATTAAATTGTTGTAAAAGGTGATATAATTCAGTTTGGTTAGAAGTGCTAAACTTTAATTGTTGTGGTTTTGTTGCTTTTTCCAATGAAGATTTGTCTAAAATGTTATCTAAAATATAATTTAAGTCACTGCCTATTACGCATGGAGCTATATTAAATAATTCCAGTTGTAATAAAGTTTTCCGTATGAAATCCAACTGACCGTCATTGGGCGCATATATTGATGCTAGGGTAATGTCACTGCCGTTTAGAGAACCATTTTAAAAAATAAATCTACCTGTCTCATCACATTCCATTTTATTCAGTTTGAAACTTACTGATTTATAGATCAGTATGGCTACGCCTCTGGATTTAGATGTCCCTTGTGCTTGGAATTGATGAGAAAATTTGGCAGAGAAAAATGCATTATTGTGGTGATCTTTAAGATGAGTTTCTTGTAACAAAATGATGTTGGCCTGTTCTCTTAAAAGTGCAGACATTACTCTTTTTTTATGGGTGAATTTAAGCCCCTACGGTTCAGTGAAAGAAATTTAATATTGTTGTCCAATTTCTTAGCCATAATCCATATAAGTGATGATTATTATCAGAGGTTTTTCCAATTGTATTATACATCTGTTGCTCACAAGCCTCATAACTAAAAATTGAGTTTGAAATGAATTTTATAAAATGAGTACAGGAGAGGATACATTTTGAGTATTTACACCTGTTTCCCTAGATAGCATAAAAATTCTTAACATTTCTAAAATTAAACACAGTTTAACTAAATACAGAGTAATCTCTTGGGCTCTGTAGTCCCTTTTCTGCAGGGATTGTGTAGCATATATTAAAAATTGTGAAATAAAGAATATGTAGGGGTCACTAAAATGTCTCCTCTTGTTTCCCCCTTATATATAATCCATGCAAGTTAAATATTTTACATATAATTTCTTAAAAGATATTTTTGTTATATATTCAACATTCTTAGATGCCATTGATATCTTGATGTCTTCAACAGTCAGCTTGGGTGGCCTTTTATAACTGGTAATATAAAATAGATATGACCATTTTTTAAATAAAAAATTCTGCCCTCACATCCTTCACAGGGTAGGATGTAGCAAAAAGCATTGCAGATTTACATCTTTTTTATATAGATTAAACATTTCTTCTTATCACATTATATTATTCTTAGAAATGATATATTTCTCAATAACTTAAAATAGATATATCTATGCCATGTTTATGTTTCTAAGTAGTATTGAGTCTTTTTTAACATAGTAAACATATCAGGAACAGTTATGGACTCTATAAATTAATAATAACAAATAATAGTATCCTCATGGTTTGTTCTATTGCATTATAAGTGTTATTTAGAGGTTAGCATCATAGCCTAGTATTTTGCTGCTAGGTAATACCATAGCTAAATACATTAAAAAAGATAGAAAAAGGGATAGAGTTAGTATCACATTTTAGTTATAAACTACGTATTACAAAGATTTCCAAGTTAACTTTATAATGTTGTTGTTGTTCAGTCGCACAGTCGAGTCCAACTCTTTGCGACCCCATGGATTACTCCCGCCAGGTCTTCCTGTCTTCCGCTGTCCTCTGAAGTTGGCTCAATTTCATGTTCGTTGCATCTATGACACTGTCTAACCATCTCATCCTTTGCTGTCCCCGTCTTCTTTGACCTTCAATCTTTCCCAGGATCAGGGTCTTCTCCAGTGAGTGTTCCCTCCTCATTTGGTGGCCAAAGTATTTGAGCTTCAGTTTCATTATCTGGCCTTCCAGGGAACAGTCAGGGTTGATTTCTTTTAGGATTGACTGATTTGATCTTCTTGCAGTCCAAGGGACTCTCAAGAGTCTTCTCCAGCACCACCCAGGAAAAGAGGTTGCCTTTCTTTTTGTGGATGCAGAAAAAGCTTTTGATAATATGAACTGGGAGTTTATGTTTAAAATGATGGAAGAAATGGATGTTGGGATTTTTTTATGAATATAATCAAAGCTATATATACAGATCAAAAAGCAGCACTGAATGTTAATAAGAGCATGACTGATCATTTCGAAGTTCAAAAAGGGACAAGACAAGGATGCCCACTATCACCATTGCTGTTCATATGGATTTTGGAAATTCTATTGACGAAGATAAGAGAAGATAACAATATCAAAGGAATGAAGATAAGAAATTTTTCCATTTTGCCGATGATGTGATGTGTGTAAAAGAAGAGCCAGTGACCAATATCTTGGGGTTAATGGAAATAATAAATGAATTTGGAGACCTGGCTGGATTTTATGTTAACAAAAACAAGACTAAGATGCTTTGTAAAAATATGACAAAAGTAAGACAAGCAGAACTACAAGGGAAAATAAACTGTGAGGTTGTAAAGAACGTAAAGTATTTAGGGATTGACCTGACAACGAAGAATATCGACCTCTTTAAAAATAACTATGAGAAGTTATGGAAGGGAATACAACAGGACATTAAGAAATGGGACACTTTAAACTTATCATGGTTGGGAAGAATAGCAGTAGTCAAAATGAATATACTGCCCCGCCTAATGTTTTTGTTCCAAACAATACCGATTATAAAAGAAGTAAAGATATTTAATACGTGGCAAAAGGAAATATCGAGGTTTGTGTGGGCGGGACGAAAACCGAGAATCAAAATGAAAATTTTGTGTGATGCAAAAGAAAGAGGAGGATTACAATTACTGAATTTGAGGCTTTATCATGAGGCGGTATGCCTTACATGGATAAAACAATGGATAAGTTTAGACAATAGTAAAATACTGTCACTAGAAGGATTTAATTGTAGATTTGAATGGCATGCATACTTATGGTATGGTAAAGAAAAAATGGACAATCTTTTTAAGCACCACTATATAAGAAGATCGCTATTTGATACATGGAATAAATATAAAAGTTTATTTTTTTTTAAGAGAGACCACTTTGGATTGTACCGGCAGAAGTTATAAATCCACTTTCAAAACAAAAGGGTGAAGACTGGTTCACGTACAGAGACATTTTGAAAAAGGATGGGAAGAATTTTGAAATAAAGAAGAAAGAAGAATTAGATTTCGAATATGATTGGTTAAATTATTGGCAGATTTCTGACTTATATAAGAGTGATAAGAAAAAATATGGTTTTAGAGAGGAAAGTAATGAGATAGAAAGGGTTTAGGAGGAAAATGGGAGGAAAATGATATCTAAGATTTATAAGATTTTGCTAACATGGTATACCGAAGATGAAACTGTAAAAGAGCAAATGTTAAAATGGGCGGTTAATATGAATAAGGAAATTACAGTGACATCATGGGAATGGTTATGGGGAAAATCTATAAAAATTTCGCCATGTAATAATTTAAAAGAAAATTGTTTTAAAATGATGTATAGATGGTACATGACACCAAAAAAGATTGCAAATATGAATGATAACATGTCTAGCAAATGTTGGAAATGTAAAAAGCAGGAGGGCTCAGTCTATCATATGTGGTGGACCTGTGAGAAAGCGAACAATTTTTGGACAGAGATTCATAATGAAATGCAACGTATTTTAAAATGTAATTTTAAGAAAGAACCTGAAATAATGCTGTTGGGTTTGAAAATGGAGGAACTGGATGTTACCAAAAGAGCTTTGTTTTGGTACATGATTACTACGACGAGAATGACGTATGCACAATTTTGGAAACAAGACAAGATACCAGAAAAATGGGACTGGATTAAAAAAGTTGTATTTATGGCTGAAATGGATAAAATTACAAGAAAGCTAAACAATCAAGAAGATGAAAGTTTTTTTGAGGACTGGAAGGACTTTAAACAATATTTAGAGACTAATTGGGATGTAGCAAACAATCTATTGTGTTTTGAAGAATATTAGAAAAGAAGATCGATAGTTATTAAAAAAATGAGGTTACCTGTTGATATGATATAAGTTATAGAAAAAATAAAATAAAAGGAAGATAGAGCTGATTAATAAAAATGTAAAGAGGGAATATGTTAAGATAATAATAGATAACTAGATGTAAGCATTGCGGGAAGCCAAGTAAGGGGGAGGGTATGGGGATGTAATGAAAAATTGGGATATTCGAAATGTGTGATAAAGATATGACTGTTTATGATAAATTGTATTATCCTGGTAATAAAAGTTGTTATGAAAAAAAAAGAGTCTTCTCCAGCACCATAGTTCAAAAGAATCTATTCTTCGGCCCTCAGCCTTCCTTATAGTCCAACTCTCGCAGCCATACATGACTACTGGAAATACCATTGCTTTGACCATGCGGACTTTTGTTGGCAGGGTGATGTCTCTACTTTTTATCATGCTGTTTAGGTTCGCCATTGCTTTCCTCCCAAGGAGCAGGCGTCTTTTAATTTCATGGCTACTGTCACAGTCTGCAGTGATCTGGGATCCCAGGAACGTGAAGTCTGTCAGTACTTCCACGACTTCCCCTTCTATTTGCCAAGGAGTGATGGGGCCGGATACCATGATCTTAGTTTTTTTGATGTTGAGCTTCAAGCCCACTTTTGCGCTCTCCTCTTTTACCCTAATAGGCAAGAGGCTCTTTAGGTCCTCTTCACTTTCTGCCATTAGAGTGGTATTGAGGCTGTTGATCTTTTCCCCAGCAATCTTAATTCCCGCTTGTGATTCATCCAGGCCAGCATTTCGCATGATGTACTCTGCATATATATTAAATAAGCAACGTGACAATATACATCCTTGTTGTACTCCTTTTCCTATGCTAAACCAATCAGTTGTTCCACATTATATTTCCTAATTTAAAATGAATAAATGTATTAATATTTTTTGTTTCATTTTCAATATGAACTATTAATTGCTGAAATAATAAAAAAATCACAGTTATAAACATCTGAAATACAAATATGTTATGAACACTCTTATAGTAATACAAATTAATAATTGTAGATCTACACAGTTCTCTTTACCAGTATCAATTGTTGTTAATACCTCACCATGCGCGATTATTTAGCGTCTCTGGTTAGGCAGGTGTGGTCAAGCTGTTCCTCTATGCTCAGGGAAATTTAGGTCGACGTTCTTTCCATTCTCTTGCTTTGTGCCAGCGTGATGTTGCTTGTTCTCTTGGCACGGGTGTGTCTTCTGCAGGTAAGTCTGGTGGAGGCTGTATCTGTAGGACTTGCAGTAATTTTAGTCCTAAGTCTATGTCTGTTGCTTGCAGCGTTGTTCCATTTGCCGACACTTGAAGCTTACAATAGGCTATCCACTTGTAAGTAATTTTGGCTTCATTCAGTGCTTGTATTATCAGTTTCAGCTGTCTTCGACGTTGTAAGGTTTCAGTGGATAGATCTTGATAGATTTGAATTTTATTGCCTTTAATCAAAAGGGAGCCAGCGGATCTTGCTAAAGCCAGGATCTTGTGTTTAAGGCTAAAGTCCAAAAGTTTGATGACTATATCCCTTGGCATGTTAGATTGTCTTTGTCTTGCAATGCCTATTCTATAAGCAACCTCTATCAGAGGGATTTTTCCTGCTTCAAGTTCTAAAACGTTCTCCAGCCATTCTGTTAAAAAAGATTTTAAATCCGCCACTCTAACCAGGTCTTCCGGAACCCCTCGTAGCTTCAGGTTATTGGCTTTAAGTTGGTTTTCCAATGTCAATATTTTTGCGGTGGCCCAGTCGTCTTTTTTATAAAAATAGAAGGAGTCGTCTTGCAATTCTAAGGCAGCTTCCATAGCAGAATCAGCAGTCTGTGCTACTTGTGCTACCGTTTGTTTTAGCTCGTTAATTTGAGCTGTTACCGGCTTAGGTAGCTCTGCAATTGTTGCAGTCATATTCCGTTCCATGGCTTGCAGAGTTTCGTGGAACTCTTGGCGAGATATCACCAGACCTGATGGTTGCGCCATTACTTTTGCTGCCATTTTGGGAATCGTTTCTCCCTGCGGAGCGTTAGGCCCACCCTTGGCGTTGCAAGTAAAATAAGAAGACACAGAAGTACTTACTGCAGATTTTGTTTTGTTCTGTTCTAGAGTTTTTCCCCATGCCGCGGCGCATGGGAGATCGTTTTGAATGTTGATTTTAAGGCTTGTTAAGGGGAAGTCATGTGGGAGACATTCAGTTAGGCGTCCATTCTGTTCCGCTCCAATGCCACGCCCCCACCAATCATACACAATTCATCATAATCCTGTTTAGAAATCAAATCTTGCAGGGATTTGTAAAAATTTTCTTGATGTTGATTTGGGGCATAAATATTCAACAGTAAAGTTTTCTTAGCTTGTCTTTGTATTTGAACCATCAGAATTCTTCCATCTTGTGAAGCATAAATCCTTTCAGGTTGTAAATGCTCCTTTACATAGGTCACTTTGCCTACAGTCCATGAATGAAAGGCTGTGTTTGACATTCATTCATATGCATTTATTATGTGCATCTGTCAAAGACAGATACAAACTAGGAAGTCTGGAGAGATCCCTCTGGAACTCTTCACAAACCTCCCTGGTTCTCACCATCCTGAGAGGTTCAGTGTCATCTGAAAATCTGATCACTTCACTACTCAGTTCCCATTCCAAATCATTTATGTCCAGGACGATTTCCAATCCAGTTGGATCAAGGCAGTTCACTATCATATTCATTACAGGAGCTATGTTGATTCTTCCTCACAAGGGCCCAGTTTTCTATTTGCTTGACAATTTTCTCTTTAATTACGGTTTCCATCAATGTACCAGGAATACATGTGAGACTGACTGGCCTGTAGTTTCCTGGGTCTTCACAGGTTCCCTTTTTGAAAATCTCTCCTTATATATAATTGAATAGTGGGTGCCAAAGTTCTAATTCTAAAATGCACTCCTTTAGTGTATGGCTGATGGCACTGCTCCTCAGCATATATCGCCACCAATCAGAAGGCAAAGCCCGGGTCCCGCCCACACCACAACTGCTGCGACATCCTGGTCTTTTGCATATGGAAGCTGATTGGACTTCAGTCCATTCCACACCTCAAACTCCCCCCCCGCAAGGCAGTTGGAATTTTCAGTTGCATAACATACCTCATAGGGGAGAGGAGAATGGGTAACAATGGTTACCACTCTCCAGGTGAGGGCTTCAGATAAATCAAACATACAAATGCTCTTCAGGTAGCAGAGATCAGTCCCTCTGGAGAAAACAGTGGACTCTGTCATTAAACCCTGCTGAGGTCACCACAGGAAACTGACACTGTTTGCCCAAAGCCAGAGCACTCTCCCAGAGCCTCTTTCTAGATCCCGTTGTATTAATTTCCGCAACGGGCATTATTTCTAGTCTGTTACATTGGCTTCATAGAATCATAGAGTTGTAAGGGACAACCAGTGTAATTTAGTCCAACCCCAGTCTCTATTATTCCCTAAGGACAAACATGGTCTCCCTTATTACTTATGAGCAAGTGTGCCCTCCATTATTCTCTATGGGTAATCATGCATTCTCTATCGGTAATTGTGTATTGTTTATGGGCAATCGCTATCCTTAGGTAAAGCCTGGTCTCTCCAGTATTCCTTATGGACAAGTGTGCCCTTTATTATTCCCTGTGAGCAAGCGTGTCCTCCATTTTCCCCTGTGGGCAAGTGTGTCCTTTATTATTCCCTATGGGCAAGTGTGGTCTTCATTATTCCTTATGGGCCCTCATGGTCTCCATTATACCCTATTGGCAGGTGAGGTCTACATTGCAGACTTAGTCGGAAGAAAGAGACTGACACAGCTTTATTAAACTAGGGCAGCTTTATTGAACGTCATTAATCACTGTAACTGTAACTGGCAAGGGCTGCAACAAGGCTGGCAGGTGATCCCCTGATCCCTCTCCAGACTCAACAAGGGTGAACCACCATAGCCCCAGTCAGGGCTGGCTCACTCACTAGGCGAACTAGGCGATCGCCTAGAGCAGGACGGCCCTTAGGGGCACCAAACTGCACCCGGCCCCGTACGAGCTCAGGAGATGCCAGGACTTGGGTGGCCCGCACTCCAAAAGACTTTGGACAAAGCAAAGGAGGATTACAAACGCTATGCGGATAAGGGGAGGAGCCTACGGGGAGGGCGGAATAAAAATCTAAATAATAAATAAATATAAATAAATAAGGGGAGGGGCCCTGAGTGGGATTTGAACCCTGGGGACTCTGTACTTTTCTCAACAAATCTTTTGCATGAAGAGAGTGTTGTTGAGAGTAACTCGGTTAATGTATTCAGGTGATTTCCTTCTAGGTTCAAGAAGAAAGAAGAATCTTCATTACCAACCATGTGGTCAGACAGTCTGCTGTTGTACTTGTAACAGTAAGGATGTAGTTTTAAGTGTTTGTTGTTTTGTAGATTTCCCATGTACCTTTCCTTTTAGAAATAAATATTTTTATATAGAAAGAATATGCCTCCTCTCCAGTGAACAATGATCCACTGCAAGCTCTGAATATCTAACTACTTTTACCAAATGTTCCAACAAGGGAGAATACTAAAGTCCTTCTCAATTCTGGATCGATAATGGATATTTTTAATTGTAAAGAACTGTTCACTGATCTGCAAGTGAACTCCCCTAGTTGTTTTCCTCAGAGATGGAAGCAAACTGTTGCCCAGTCTGCAGGGCAATGTCACAGTTTGGCCACTAGATGGCACCAAAGACTTTATTTTGGAAAATGTTCTGTTTATCAACGGATTTTCCAGTTCTCTTGTTTCAATCAGGGTTATGAAGTCAATTGTAATGATGCTAACTGTACAATTTCAAAAGATGGACAAATGTACCTTGTTGGTGTGAAAGATAAAGGACATTATGTCAGCTGAGGCTGCCATGAGCTGGGATGTGTAGCTCTCAACTGTACTCGCTTCCCTCCCCCTCGCATTCTCTAGCCTGGTGCTTGTCTTGCAGGTGGCCTTGGAACTAGAGGTGCTTCTTCCCTAAGCTTCCCGCTGGGAACCTCACGGTTCTGCATTAAGGTGTTTGCTCATTGGCCTGGAGGTGTCAGGTGGTCTCCTTTGAAGGTGGTATTTCCCACTTTTTGTCATTCCTGACACAAGGTGTTAATGGTGTCTCAAGTACTTTCTCTCTCAATAAACTGGCATTTCTACAGACCTGGTGTTGAGTGTGATTGACTGGGAACCCTGACACTTTATAGCATACAGGAAAATAATATGCCAATGCCAGGCACAGTAGTGAAGTCGAATCCTGTCATTCTGATGATGCAAATAGAGATGAAATGGAACAAGAAGTCAGTCTTACAGTGTGATGTTCCCATGAAGCATTTCTGTGCCTCAGATTGGGTCACAGGAGTTTCTTGACTATTCTGGACATGCAGAAAAAGGGTCTTACCAATGATAATGGCTTTATACAATGTGTAACTAACCCTACTTGTGTTTGTTGTATCCAGTCAAAGGCAATTAAACAGCCCTTTCTGAAACAAAGTGAAAGGAACACCAAGAAGCCACTGGTCTTGATACACTCTGATATTTATGGATGTCTAAAGCAAGAACAGGAAACACAGAAAATCAAAGCAACAAGAAGAAAAACTGTATGATAATGCGCTAAAGAGAAAACAACATTTTTTTACATTCATGTGCTAAATTCTTTCTGTGTATTTTTTTTGTCAACATTTTTTATTGAAGTATTAAAGTTTCATACAACAGTCAAGAAAAGTTGTTTCCACTTCAAGTGTGACATGAATTGTTAGGTACGAATAACAGCATAATTTGTACATCAAACATTTAGAACTAGTGAAAAATCAACATGTATCCAACTTTGGATATATACTGATGGCCTTTGTGATTCGGAAGATAGGTGATATAGCAGTAAATCCAGTAAACGTTAGAATATAGAAAAGCAAGCAGTAATACATTTCTATGTTTGGGCTTTTGATCTCTTGAAGTGTAACGTTATCTGTAATGTGTTGTGCTAATTTATCCTGATTACGACAAGTATTACCTTTTATCTTCTAACAGAACCATTTGATATAGTCCTCCCAGGAAGATGGTATAAATTGTTCTCTTCCTAAAAAGGTAAGGATAGGAAACCACTTTGCACTAAACTTCGTATCAGGCTGACCTGTTTTTGCGGCGTTACATTTTCCAGTAATGCTTTTCATTATATATTGGTCCCAAAGTTTTTGGAACCAATCCTGAATATTGGGTGGGTTGGGATTTTTCCATTTAGAGGCTATCGCCATTCTTGCCGCATAAAGCATAGTTTTTAATATACTTTTGTAATGATGCTGGTCAATATTGTCTAGCATTAAGTTTTCAGGGGTATATGTAAGTTCTATATCTAGGATTTGTTTTATTTTCTTTAGGACTTCTGTCCAGAAGGGGCGAATCGCATTGCACAGCCACCAACAGTGCGCAAATGTGCCAGTTTGACCGCAGCCCTTCCAACACAGCGGTGAGTATTTTGTAGATATTCGTGATAGGGTTTGAGGGGTGAGATACCATCTCGCGTTTATTTTGAGTCTGTGGAGATCTAAGGAGTAAGATCTGGAGTCTGATATGCTAGAGTTCCATATCTTAGACCAAATTGAGTCATCTAGTTTTGTTAAGCAATCTTCTTGCCATGCTTGCTGGTATGAGAGAGTGGGGATTTCAAATGTGTCCATTAGCAGTCTGTAAGTATGAGATATCAGACCTCTATTTTGTTCATTAAATTGTTTAATGATAAACTCTAGTTTGGTGAGTGATTGTGTCATGGTTTGTTTACATTTACTTTGAGTTATTGCGTGCTGGATTTGCAGGTAAGTATACCATGGAATTTTGGATTTTAGTTTTGCTTCCAATATGGTTTTGGGATAGAGACCATCCTTGGTTATGATGTCACAGAACCTAACGAGGTGTGCTTTCTCCCATTTCGAAGCTAGGGTTTGCGGCATAGTGTGTTGGAACCATAATTGGGAAGCAATTGGGGTGTATCTGGACGTTGTCGGTAACAGCTTGCGTTTAGTTTTGTCCCAGTATTGTATAGAAGGATTTATAATTTTGTTGTGTTTGAGTTGAATACTTCTCTTGGTGTCGGTGCCCCAGATTAGGGCATCCATTGTGGGAGTTTCCGATAAGTCAGCTGTTAGTTTAACCCAGGGAGGTAGGTTGTGTGTTCTTTGCATTCTGATGATATTTGTTATTAGAATTGCCTTGTAGTATGTGGAAAGATCAGGGAGTCCGTACCCACCTCTACCTTTGGACCTACGTAAGATTTGGTGTCCTATGCGGGGCTTCTTTTTGTTCCATAAGAACTTCCTTAGTGTTGCTTGCCATGAGTTTAAGTCTTTATTAGGAATGGCAATGGGTAATGTTCTAAATAAAAACAGAAATTTGGGTAAAATAAAGGCTTTGATTAAATGGAATCTATCCATCCAAGATAGGTTCAGAGTTTCCCAGCGTTGTATGTCTTGTAGGATTTGTTTATGTGTTTTGTGGTAATTATTTAAGAAGAGTTTGTTTTCATTCATTGGTACATCAATGCCTAGGTATCTGAATGAGTCTGTGATTAATGCAAATTTGTGTGTTTTGGTCAAGTTGTCTTGGACCTCAGGAGGTAGATGAATTGGTATGATTTGTGACTTTGAATCGTTGATGGTGAGGCCAGATATTGATTTAAAGGAATTTAGTATTGATTTCAGTGGTGGTATAGAGTTTATGGGGTCCGTTATGTACAGCAGCATGTCATCTGCAAAAAGAGATATCTTGTGCTCCATTTGCCTAGATGCTATTCCTTTAATGTTGTATCCCGCTCTTATGGCTTGGGCCAAAGGTTCAATGGCAATAGCGAAGAGGAGAGGAGAAAGAGGACATCCCTGTCGGGTTCCCTTTTCAAGTTTTATGGGATTGGATAGAGAGCCGTTTATTCTTATTTTTGTGCTAGGATTTTTGTATAGACTTTGGATAGTCTGGATAAATTTGGGGCCAAAGTTCATTTCTTGAAGGGTGTTATATAAGTATTTAAAGGAGACTGTGTCAAATGCTTTTTCAATGTCGAGATTGAGGAATGCAGCTGGAGTCTTAGAATCATGACAGTGTTGTAGTAATTGTAGCGTTCTCAGGGTGTTGTCTGAAAGGTCTCTGGTGGGTATAAAGCCTGCTTGATCGTTTTGTATGTATTTAGGGATGAAAGTATTAATCCTCTTTGCTAGTATGGTGGTAAAGATTTTCTGATCTTGGTTAAGGAGGGATATCGGACGATACGAATTTGTATGCAATGGGTTTCTATCAGGTTTGGGGATTACTACTGTGGTTGCTAGATTCCATGAATTGGGTATAATTCCTGTGTCTAGGATATGATTGAACGTTGTTGTCATTTGTTTGACTAAAAGGTTTTTAAATTTCTTATAAAATTCCGATGGGAATCCATCTGGACCAGGTGTTTTCCCATTTTTAAGAGTTCTGATAGTGTCTGTTATTTCTTGTTCTGTTATGGGAGCCTCCATGCAGCTTTTGTCATCAGTGGATAGTTTCTTGTGTATTGGGAATTTTTTGGCTTCTGTTTTAAAAGTGGTTGGATCTGTTGGGGTTTGAGAGTACAACTCAGAATAATATTCATGGAACCTTTGTAATATTTTGACTGTTTGGTTTACTACCTCCCCTTGTTTGGTTGTGATTGCAGAAATTTGTCTGCTTTTGATTTGCTCTTTTACTTTGTGTGCAAGTAGTTTTAGGCTACGTGGGGATTTAACCCAGTATTTCTGCTTAAGAAAGAGCAACTGTTTTTTAATTGTAGAGGTGTCCAATAGATCTAGTTTTTTCCTTTCCGACTCTAGTTTTTTACGAATGCTTTGTGATCCTGTCTTTTTGTGTTTTTGGTCAAGAAGTGTGATATTTTCTAAGATGTCAATTTTTAATTTATCTTTTTGCTTTTTCAGATATGAGGCTTTTGAAATAATCGAGCCCCGGATCACAGGCTTCAAGGCATCCCAGAGTATGCAGGGAGAAGTCTCCTGCGTGGCATTGTTCAGCAAATAGTTTTTAATTTCTTCCTCCAGGTGCTCTGTGAACAGTTGATTGTCCAATAAAGATACATTCAGGGACCATTGTTTGTTTGTCTTTCTTTCTTCATGAGTAATGAGTGTGCAGGTGAGGAAGTCGTGATCCGACCACCTGTGGGGTTCTATGCTTGTGCTTTCTACTTGTTGGATGAGGGATGGAGATAATAAAATGAGATCTATTCTAGAGTGAACTGTATGTCTTGCTGAAAAGTAAGTGTAATCATGTACTCCGGGGTATTTCAGTCTCCATATGTCCGTAAGGTTGTTCAATTTTAGTAAGTTACCTAGTTTGGTGAGTCTGTTTTTAGGAGTGTTGTGGGGGGGAGAGTGATGTGATTTGTCAAGAAGATTGTCTACAATACAATTGAAGTCTCCTCCTAACACAATATCACCTTCAGCAAATTCCTTAAGGAGAGTGAGAGTGGATTCAATGAATTTTAGCTGGCCTTCATTAGGAGCGTAAATTGTGGTGATGGTCAGTTTTTTATTGTCTAGATTGCCTTTCATGAAGAGATATCTGCCATGTGGGTCAGTTAAAGTTTGGTCCAATGTATACTGTATGTTGCGGGAAAGAAGAATAGCCACCCCACGAGAGTTTGAACTGCCTGGGGCAGGGAGTTGAGTAGGGAACCTGGGGGTTTTAAAGACCATGTGTTCCGTCTTTTTTAAGTGTGTCTCCTGTAAAAGGATGACATCAGGATTCTGTTTCGACAAGTCTGTGAGGACTCTACGCTTTTCAATAGGGTGGTTCAGACCTTTGACATTACTTGAAATGATTTTGAGGCGGCCAGCCATGACATAACAACTCAGTGCAAAGTGGAATTCCTACCTGATGAAGAATACTTCAGGGGTGTTGACTCAAAAGATGATATGGATTCTGCTCTTTAACGGTTTTCCAAAGGTGAGTGAGATTAATTGTCTTGAGACCTGGCTGTCAGGGGATCTGCCCTTGAAGGAAGTGAAGAATTAAAGGTAAGTAATTTATTATTAGGTGGTAATTAGCTCAATCAAGGAAGCAATTGATTACTGATATAAAAATAGAAATTACAGTTAATTTATTTAATCAGGATAAATTAGTCAATAAGGAAATCAGGGTAAAATTGACTTAGACAAGTCTGTTCTTAGTTTCAGATTTTAAATTTCCAATGTGAATGTGTATGTTTACTGCTCGCAAGCTTTCTATCTTATAACTTTCAGCAGTTGCCAGTAAAACTATAAAATAGTTGTTTAGATTCTGTACAATGTGATTCCTTTTATACAAGAAAAATTATGAAATTTCAGTAAGGTTAAGAAAGTCAGATTAATTAATTTTAAATTAAAAAGCAGTGAAATATGTACAACCAGCTCTTTAGGGATATAAAAAAAATTTTTTACCAGTATATGTGTGCAAATATTTCCCCCCACCTTTCTCTTATTTATGCTTTTTTCAGTTGATTTATTCCAACAATAAAATGAAAGTTGTAAAGTTTGTTGTAGTGGGAAGCGTGCTACAATGGTTTCTTAATGAAAAATCTAGCACTAAGTAAGAGGTTAAAGCTGATCAGTACCTTAATTTATCTCTAAAAACTGGATACTAAAACAATGTGCACTCAAATACAAATAAAACTTATGATTATAGTCCGTCTCTGCACTTACACCTCCTAAAAACAAGAGGTGAAAGACTGGGGAACTCCCTACCCTCGGTTTCAAAGAAACCTCCCCAGCTGTTTGCCCAGAGAAGGGACTACAATAAGTGAAGTAAGTTGGTCAGTCTAAAGTCCTCCCCTCCCCCTCCCCCCAACCCCATTTAAATGATATGTAGGCAAAGTATGTAAAAACAGCAACGTTATAAAAAGCTAAACATTTAGAAATTCATGTAAAAATTCATGTATAACAGTAATTTGAGATAACTAAGTCTGATAATTTCCATTCCTATGGCTTAAACTTTCCGTGGGCTTAGCAGAGACCTTTCTAAGGAATAGCACTAAAACATCAAATGGTGTACTTATCTTTTCTGGCTTACAAGTGCTATCTAAAAACAACATCTAACTATACTTAGGCTCAAGACTAAGTAATAAAATATTTTCGTATAGTTTAACATGCGATCAAGTTCCGACAGCTTTCACGGGATTCTTTTATGGCTAGGAGTCCATTATCATTTCCTCATGTGCCTGCTATGGTCACTCAGTGTTTCTTGGAAGTGATTTGAAGTGATCTTTAGGCTTAGGAGCTGTCAGTGAAATAATCTCTTGAAGATCGATGGGTGATTAGGTTACAGCCACAGTCCTGGTGAATGATATGTTAGGAAGTCATTTCCCCGTTTCTTCTGTGTCCGACGTTGTGGGCGATGTAATAGAGTGGCGTGTTTTGTTTGTTTGATTGGCAAACTCCATGGTCGGACTGATATTGAGGTGGGTTAACAGCTTCACGCCCTCCTCGTTGTCAGAAATTCTGTGTGTTTTCCCTTTGAATGTAAATTGCAAGACCAGAGGTGTGATCCAAGAGTATTTGAGTTCTGCTTCTCTCAGAATGCTAGTGGTCTGTTTCATTTCGCGTCGCTTTTGCAGAGCCTCTTGGGGGAGGTCTGGATATACTTCAATACGTTGGGTAAGATAGTCCAAATAACCGTTCCTCCGAGCATGCGTTAAGATTTTTCCCCGGAATCTGCCATCCATTAGTGTAATCATCACGTCGCGTGAAGGTCGTGTTTTTAGTAGAGTAGTAGGTCCTAGCCGATAGGCTTTCGTAATTAGGGGAGACTGGTCTCCTTCAGTGCCCACCACTTGCGCGAGCCAAGTTGAGAGGTGGAAAGCTAAATCTCCGTTTTTCTCTGTTTTCTCCCAGCCCTCTCAATTTCAAATTGTTCTGCCGCAGAGTAAGGTCTAACTTCATGGTTTTTTCTGCCAAGACTTCCTCAGCTTGTTGCATTTGCTGAATACTGTTATGGTTAGTTATGCTATTTTGAATTGCCATTTCCGCGGTGTGATTGGTTTCTTTTATGTTAGTTTCAGCTTTTTCTAGCCGATCGTATAAAGGTTTGAACATCGAGTTTACATGTGTGGAAAAAGTATGTTCCATAGTCATCAGCGCCTCCTTTAAGTCAGCAGCGGTTATAGGCACGATTTTGTCGGCCTCAGAGACGGCGGTCGCCATTTTGTCGGGCATGCGATTGTCTGGGCTCGAGTTTGTGATCGTATCTGGGGGCTCTAACCTGTTTTTATCTTTTTTCAGTTTCTTCACCGAGGGAAGGGTAGACTTTTTTTTTTAAATTGAATTTTAATACTACATCAAAAATACCAAAACCAAGCAGAGTATAAATACCAAACAGTAAACACTTTGCTTTAAAAGTTCTAACTACATTGAAGTCTAAATCCAAAAGCATTTTAAAAAAATCGTTACTAATAAATATATATCGACTAAAGACTCTTGTTATGAGGATACTGATAAAAGCTATACTGTTGTATACAGTGCAGAGTTTTTAATACTGGGGTATGTTATACTATTTTATATTCAAAAGCATAACCAAGAAGCATAGGCCGGATTGTTTGGAAGTAAATCCTTCTCAGTCATATACTGAAGGTAAGGGAACCAGGTGCGCTCAAAGAGTGATTTCATTCTACAAAGATTCGTTTGAGCTATATTTAAAATGTCACTTATCTTATCCATCAGGAATTGTTCCCACACTTTATTTCTCCAGGCCTCTAAACTTGGAGACTTGGGTGACTTCCAGGCCGCTGCGATGGTGGTTTGTGCCGCCATAAGTAGGTATGATGTTAGCTGTTGTAGCGGTTCTTCATCGTGAGCTGGATCTCTAAGATGTAATAGGATAGCTTTAGGAGAAAGCGGGATGTTCTGTCCTGTTATTTTCGAAATTTCGGAGATTATCTGCACCCAGAAGCTTTGCACATAAGGACATTGCCACCAGCAATGTATATAATCTCCTACCGCCCCAGTTTTTCCAACACAACGGTGAGTATGCCTTATTCATGTGGTTTAGGCGGCTAGGGGTGTAATACCATCGGGAAACTATTTTTAAAAATTGTATTCTTACTTTAAAGATTTTTGATTTATTGGCTTTTGATGACCAAATCTGAAACCATTGTTGTTCAGACAGTTCAGTTTGTAAATCTCGAAGCTGTGGAACTTTCTGAGAAAAAGACACTGGTTAGATGGTATCTGACTGGGCTTTTCAAAAGGTTGCGGGGGAGAGAGAGATCAAATCAGGAATCCACTTGAGACAAAAGGACTGAGACACCCCTCTCGCTGAGCCAGTCCTGTTCCCTGGCTGCCTTTTTCTAAATGTTAGGGGGAAACACACGTACCTGGATGCCATCTGTAGTTGGCCCTCCCACAGAAACAGCAATGTCTTGTTCAGATCTTTGAGTTGTACCTGGGAAACCTTGGACAAATTATAAATTGTGTCGTTTCATTTTCCAGGAAGCAAGATGGGTTGGGAAAGGTTTGGTTTTTAATTTGTTTGTTTGTTTGTTTGTTTTAAATTAAAAGCCATATAGACAATTTCAGCAGCAATTCACTTTACACAGAAAAGCAAACCTTATGTCAGGAGAACTAAAAACATATTGGAATGTAATAAAAACAATAAACAGTGAGTCACAAACCAAGAGAGAATGGTACCGTACAACATACTGGAAGGGGCTTTATGACAAATTGTTAGTAGTTTTGTAGGTAAGGTAAATTAAGACCACCACTAGAAGTTGGCCGAGATAGAATGCGTCGATCAAGTCTGGCTTTTTTAAATGCCCACACAAAAGTTGTCAAAGTATCTTGCCATACTTTAATGTCTGTATCTGATATATTGATGGGCAGCGCCCTGAAAAGGAATAAGAAGCCTGGGAAAATGAAACTTTGGATCAAATGAATTCTGTCTGGGAGTGAAAGTTGAAGATCATTCCAGTCTTTAAGCCTTTGTTGGATGTCTTTATGTAATTTATTAAAATTACACGTCATGAGATCTTTAAGATTCAATGGGATCTGAATGCCAAGGTGTCTCCAAGAAGATTGTACCCAGGGGAAATGAAAATCTTGAAGTAGAGCCTTTTTCACCTCTGCATGAATAGATATGGGGTAAATTTCGGACTTTTGGGTGTTAACTCGGAGGCCCGAGACTCTTTCAAAACCCTCTAGGATTTTATTAATAGCTGGTATAGACTTTAATGGATTAGAGACATATAACGTAAGATCATCGGCATAGACCGTCATCTTGTGTTCTGTACCATCAATTGTCAGTCCCGAAAACTCTGTTTCTTTTCTTAGTTCTTCTGCCAGTGGTTCAATTGCTAATGCAAAAATCAGCGGAGATAGTGGGCATCCTTGACGGGTTCCCCGTGTTGGATGAAAGAAGTTAGAGTTAGATCCATTAACTCTGATTCTGGCTGATGAGAGGGAAGGGTAGACTTCAAGGTTTCTTTCTCCATAAATTTTGTGATGATTATTTGCCGTTGTTGTTGATTTCGGGGTTGTGTGGGGGTCGGGTTCAGCGGAGCTCGCGGTTTAGGCAGCCATTACCTTTGGCTCCGCCCCGGAAGCCTCCTTTCTGTGTATTGACGTTACAAAAGTACAAACACAGAATAATGTTGCAAAATATCCATTACAAAAATACAAACACCATCCTACGAAGATTCCGGATAAATACTCCGTTTCAGAGTATCTTCCTCAGAGATGCTGTCAGCATTCCGAGGATCTCGGGGTAGGAGTGGGTCATGTGGGACGTCCAGGACAACAGCCAAACCTTAAAGTCCAAGGGTTGCCTCAGACTGGGTCTCTGTCAGCTAGCTGCCATGTTTTCTTTGTTTTCTTTCATTCCTGATTTTTGCGCAGCCGCACATGCTTGCTTTGCTTAGCTACCGTGGGTAACATAAGGGAGGCGCTCTTCGCCCCCCGTGTGAACTGGCCCAGCCAGACAGCGCTATCAGTATAACCTTGAAGGGAAGGGAGGGCTTGAATTTCACTATGGGTGTGAATATTTCTGCTCTCAAGGGATTGGGGTGAGTCTCCCATCCACAATGTAATATCCCGCCGGGAGGATTCCTGCTCGTGCGCTTGGATTTCATTTGCTTAGCTAGATGCAGCATCAGAGTATATGTATGGAGCCCCTTGCACTATTAGTAATTCCTGACAATGTACCTGTACCACTTGGCAACAGACCAGTGTTCCAATAAAACATAGCCTTTTCAGGAGAGTGTGTTTGGACCTGCTTACTGTTGACCCTGACAGTCTCTCAGTTACTTCACTCAAGAGATTCCCCGGTTGGTTTCGGGCCGATGGGTGCGAGTGGATTCGACCTCTCTGGTCAGCAGCTCCCTCCTCTCCGTCTCCTCTCCCAAACTCCAACCAATCCTCCTCGGCTTCCACCTGTGGTTCTCTTTATTTGGTGTAGCTGTCTCACCTGCGTCCCCCACTGCCCACTCCTTAAAGGCATATAGCCACGCTAATAAACCCCCCTGCGTCCTCCCACCCATCTCTTCGCCTCCCAGCCCCTTGCCGCGTTGCCCAGTCTCCTGATGGCCCTGCTCTTCCTCCTTTTCCCGCTGGGCATCCTCTGCCAGGCTGTCCGGCCAGGATTCCAGGCCCTCCTGGGAAGGGTCGCACTCCTTGCTTAGCTGGGCTGTTGACTGCTAAAGGGGATGCTTCCAGCGTAGGCAGGAGCGGATTGCCCTTTACCTCCTGACATGGACTATTTTCAATTGACAAGGAAAATAGCTGTATTCTTTCAAAGCTTCAATGTTATTTGGTAAGTGCCAGTCAGGTTCAAAACAAAAGTTTCAAAGTCGGGCCATCAATCATTTTCACACAACAGTCATTACTAAGATTTAGCAAGGTTGGTTCTGAGAGAGCAAGGGATTGAGCACCAGAGAACAGTTCCCTATAACCCTGTGCAGAACGGAGTTGCAGAGAGAAAGAACTGGACCCTCTTAGAGATGGTAAGGTTCATGCTTTTGGATGCGGGACTCCCATACACGTTCGGGGGGGGGGGAGCTTAATGACAGCCACATGCATACAGAATAGGCTGACCACAAAGGCAACAAACACCACACCATGTGAGCTATGGCAAGGTCGCAGACCTTTAGTGGGACATTTATGTGTTTTTGGAAGCAAAGCATATGCTTCTGTTCCAAAAGAAAAGAGGTCATCCAAGCTAGCTGATCGAACTATGGAAGGAATAGCCATAGGCTATTCAGCAAGATGTAAAGGCCACAGAATTCTGGATGCACAGGACCAACAACATAACCATAAGCAGATCTGTCCACTTGGATGAAAGTGAAAGGCTTCCAGCTTCAGAGGTGGCCAGCACTGAAGTGGAAAGCCAACCGGCATATCCTGATGTGACCAACATCAAGGAAGAAGAGACTACTGATCCTGAGATGACTCTGCTTGATGAGGCAAGGCAAGAAACTCTACCAGATGTGCCTGATCAACAGAGAGAGAACAGAGAGACCACAGACATTGCAGGGAGGCAATAAGCACAGTCTAAGGTATTCCAGCCCCAAGATAGTCCTGCCTTGCAGAAGTGGTGGGAATACCAGTGCCTTTGTCATGGGAAGAAATATCCCCCTGCCACCACAAGAGGCACAGAAGTGGAAGCACGCTGCCCGAGAGGAACCTAAAGCTCTGCAGAAGGTGGCAAAACCATCAGGTCAGCCTGCTTTTCCAGGGGGGCTTCTTCCAAAAACCGGTTGATTGACCTTCTATGGTAGACTCATGGATTGCCAGGAACAGACGAAGGAGGAAAAGAGAGAGTTGTGAGATGTGTTCAATAGTTTGCAGAGGAATAGTTTTCATCGGTTGTTATTTTTCACTTGCATCTCACCCTTAGCTTGTTTTGATTAATTGGACTTCATTGATTGCTGTTATCTAATCAGTAGTTGGAACACAGTGGGAATCTGATGCTAAACTGATTGGTGTTTCCCAAACAGATCCAAAGGGATCTGTCAAGGATGGGCAAGTGGGCTTCAACATGGCAAATGGGGTTCAATGTGGCCAAGTGCAATGTGATGCACATTGGAGCCAAAAATCCTAAATATAAAAACACGTTGATGGGGTCTGAACTGGCAGAGACTGATCAAGAGAGAGATCTTGGAGTCGTAGTAGATAATGCATGGGATAGAGCAGGTAGAGAAAGAGGTAGTTTTCTCCCTTTCTCACAATACAAGAACTCGTGGGCACTCCATGAAATTGCTGAGCGTTCGGGTTAGAACGGATAAAAGGAAGTCCTTCTTCACCCAAAGAGTGATTAACACTTGGAATTCACTGCCACAGGAAGTGGTGGCAGCTACAAGCATGGACGGCTTCAAAAGGGAGTTAGATAAAAGCATATGGAGCATCAGGGTCCATCAGTGGCTATTAGCCACAAGGTATAGCTAGGGACTCTGGGGCAAGTGATGCTCTCTCATCTTGGTGCTTGGGGAAGTGGGGGTCAACAGTGGGAGGGCTTCTAATGTCCTGGCCCCACTAGTGGACCTCCTGATGGCACCTGGTATTTCTGGCCACTGTGTGATACAGAGTGTTGGACTGGATGGGCCTTTAGCCTGATTCAACATTGGCATCTCTTATGTTCTTATGTTCTGTGGTGGAAGTGTGTAAAAACACAAGAAAGACAGCTTGGGAATGCATTTAGAAAATGTACGAGTGACAACTGACATTGCTTTCTCTCTCTTCTGTTTAAAAGTAATTCAAACATCCTAGATAGATAGATTCCCAGTAGTCATGTATGGCTGTGAGAGTTGGACTATAAGGAAGGCCGAGCGCCGAAGAATAGATTCTTTTGAACTATGGTGCTGGAGAAGACTCTTGAGGGTCCCTTGGACTGCAAGAAGATCAGATCAGTCAATCCTAAAAGAAATCAACCCTGACTGTTCCCTGGAAGGCCAGATAATGAAACTGAAGCTCAAAGACTTTGGCCACCCAATGAGAAGGGAGCACTCACTGGAGAAGAAGACCCTGATGCTGGGAAAGATTGAAGGTCAAAGAAGACGGGGACGGCAAAGGATGAGATGGTTAGAGATGCAACGAACATGAAATTGAGCCAACTTCAGAGGACGGCGGAAGACAGGAGGGCCTGGTGGGAGATGATCCATGGGGTCGCGAAGAGTCGGACATGACACATGACTACTGGGAAGACCATTGCTTTGACCTTGCGGACTTTTGTTGGCAGAGTGATGTCTCTACTTTTTATCATGCTGTTTAGGTTCGTCATCGCTTTCCTCCCAAGGAGCAGGCGTCTTTTAAGACCACAGTACATAGCCCTATATCCATTCTGAGGGTCTCCTGAAGAAATCTATTTACAATTTTTACAGGCTGTTTATGAAGAGAAAATAACAGTGCCTCAGCAAAAATATATATATATATCCGGGGCCCTAGTCCCTGCGGAGAGCCGTTGCCAGTCTGACAAGACTGACCTCACTGGACCGATGGTCTGATTTAGTGTCCGTGCAAATCAGAGGCAAGAGCTGAAAAAGAAGATGACCTGAATGTATTTCTAGGAATAGAGCAGGAACCAGTCAGCAGCAGTGCAGATTCTCCACAGTAGGAAAGAGCCCGCTCTGGATCATGGGAAAGGACAGTCGGGTCAAGCCGTGGTGGCTCTCCTAGGTGTGTGTGGGGGGGGAATTTCCCAGCAGGGCCGCTTCAGCCATCCACAGTTGTTGGACAGAGTTGTACTTGTTATAAAAGGAAGTTGCGCTTGCTAGAGATCAATCCTCCCTATATTTTTATAAGCCTTTGGCAGTGAGAGAAATCCACAGCCCAGAGTGGAGGGTTGGGTGGGTGGAATTCTCAGGCGCTCCTCCTCCCGATGACCCCGTCAAAAAGTCCTGGCTCGTGATCTTCAGCTTTCCACTCCTCAGTCACGCAAATATTTTAAACACGATTCTGCCACCACGATTCTGCACCCTTTGGGCTTTTAAACCTGAAAGTAAAAAACGGGTTTATTGACTTGAGAAACCTGTGAAGGGTCAGAACTTTTTTTTTTAATTTATTAATTTTTTTAATTAAAAATTTTAATACTACATCAAAAATACCAAAACCAAGCAGAGTATAAATACCAAACAGTAAACACTTTGCTTTAAAAAATTCTAACTACATTGAAGTCTAAATGCAAAAGCATTTTTAAAAATCGTTACTAATAAATATATATCGACTAAAGACTCTTGTTATGAGGATACTGATAAAAGCTATACTGTTGTATACAGTGCAGAGTTTTTAATACTGGGGTATGTTATACTATTTTATATTCAAAAGCGTAACCAAGAAGCATAGGCCGGATTGTTTGGAAGTAAATCCTTCTCAGTCATATATTAAATGTGAGGGAACCAGGTGCGCTCAAAGAGTGATTTCGTTGTACAAAGATTCGTTTGAGCTATATTTAAAGTGTCACTTATCTTATCCATCAGGAATTGTTCCCACACTTTATTTCTCCAGGCCTCTAAACTTGGAGACTTGGGTGACTTCCAGGCCGCTGCGATGGTGGTTTGTGCCGCCATAAGTAGGTATGAAAGGGTCAGAACTTGATAGCACGTGGTCACGCTGCCACCTGCTGGCCAATGTTTAAAATAGCTCCTGTTTTTCTTTGACTTCCCCCCCCCCTTGCAGTAATATGGGTCCCTGAACTGGATGGTGCTGGCTAGCCCCATCTTATCAGACCTCAGAAACAAAGCAGGGTCAGCCCTTGTTAGTCCTTGGATGGGAGACCATCAAGGAAGTCCAGGGTTGCTATGCAGAGGCGAGCGATGGCAAACCCCCCTCTGTTCATCTCTTGTCTTAAAAACACTACCGGGTCTCCATAAGTTAGTTGCTCCTTTGCGATCCTTAGTTGCTGCCCTGACTTGGATGGTCTAGCTAGCCCGATCTTATTAGATCTTGGAAGCTAAGCAAGGCCAGTGCTGGATGGGAGACCACCGAGGAAGTCCTGGGCAGTGTTCCCTCTAAGCTGTTGGGTCTTGTGAGCAAAAATTCTACTTTGTGAGCTACTGGCATTAGAGTTGTGAGTGAGCGATTTGGCCACTGCATCAATGAGTTTGCTCTGGAGCCCTCCTTCCTGAGCTGAGACAAAAGTGTGTGAGCTGGAGGCTAAAAAACTGCGAGCTGGCTCACAGTAACTCAGCTTAGAGGGAACACTGGTCCTGGGTTGCAGTGGCAAACGACCCCGAATGTCTCTTGCCTTGGAAGACTTACAGAGTTGCCTTGTGTAGGCTGTGACTTGACGGCACTTTCAACCAGACTATGTTAAGTGCGCAGGGCAAAATCCTTAAACTGGAAAATGCAGCCTAGCTATTCTACTCACTGGTTCAGCTTGGGGTGGGGTGGGGGGAATCCAGTCAGTCAGATCCAGTCAGTCGAGCTCTTCAGATCTTGGAAGCTAAGCAGGCCGGCCCTAATTAGTACTTGGCTGGCAGGCTCCTGGGACACCATAAGTCGGACGCGGCTCGACGGCCCTTTCTGCCACCACGATTCTGGCCCTGTTGAGAGAGACCCTTTAAAATCAATGGCGTTTGTTGATTTGCATACGTGGATATGGAAACACAACGCAGATGTCCCACCACTTGGCCAGACCCTCAGCTTGAACTATTTCTACGTTTATGATGACCAACAGGACTTGCGAAATGGACTCTTTGTCGGCCCGCAGGGGCTCAGCCTTGAGTGCATCTGGCTGCAGCAGCAACAGCCCCTCCTTCGCCCACCCAACATGGCCGGAAGGAATGGGGCTGCCAGGAGTGCGGCATTCTTTTTAGTAGCAGGTGGTTGTTAAGCAGGAGGCTGCCCACTCCAGAGCTCTTTAGAACTTCAAAAGCTGTGCAAACAGGCACTTTAGGAGGAAGGGGAGCAGAGGCCTCCAGCAGGTTTGACGCTCTATCATTCCACTCTTTGGTACCATAGAGTATAGGGGAAGGAAATCCTAGAGCGTCATGAGATAGTTGCTGTATCCCCCCCCACTGCCCGATACTGTCAAATCATGGGAGGGGATCAGAAATTGTATAATCCCCTGCCTCCAGTGAGGGTCTGGCAAGCGAACGAACAACATCTCATGGATTCATGAGATAATGGAAAAAATAATAAGAACTAATATCCCGTTTACTCCAGAGATACTGTTACTGAATATATTTCCAAAAGACTTTGATAAAGCAGATAGGTATTTGATAGTTCATATGTCGACAGCTACAAGAATAGTATATGCCAAATATTGGAAAACAATGGAAATACCAACGAAACAAGAGTACGTGAACAAAATATTTGAAACGGCGGAAAATGACAAACTGACACTTTAGATGAGAGCCGGTACAGAATGGACTTTTCAAAAAACTTGGAAGAGATTCTACGATTGGTATAATGTAAATGCAACTGATAAATAAAGGTAGTAAATTCAGAACGCAGAAAAGATAAGCTTAGTGGAGTAAAATAGATAATGAATTTAGAAATCTAACAAGCAGAAGAAATGAAAAAGTCTCATGTTATATGTTGTGGGGGGTAGATGGGGGTTGTTTGTATGTATGTTGTCATGAAGCTCAAGCGATCCTAGATCAGCCCATTCTTTCAGGCTGACCTACTGTTATGTATTCAGTTATTATGTGAAGTTAGAAACTGGGCTTCCAGCTCCATTGAAGCCCTAGTAGGCTGAAATGCGAGACTGGATTGGCCAAGGCTGCAAAAAGGCCAATCCAAAGAGATATTGACTTTCGGTGGAAACCAATTCCATTGTTCCTAAGCAATGCATTCTCATTGGTCATTATCTGTTCTAGAGGTGTGGCTTTGCCAGTTCAAAACGTATAAAAGTTAGAAGGTTCTGTTGAATGTTGTCCTGTGTTAAGTTATGAGCTGAATAAAGAAAACACTTGTTCAAGAGCCGCCTTGGTTTCAGTTCATAATACTGGCAACGAGGATGGGATGCAGAACCATCAGCTGATCACTACGAAGAGCAAGGATTGTCACCTTGGCCCTAAGAGCTAATCACGGCAGACAACCAAGGAATTTTCACCTTGACCGCAAGCGGTGCCAGCGAGCAAGCGCTACCACCCCCGAGCAACACTACGATGACCACCGCAGGTCAATTCAAGCCGTTCAATGCAAGCACTGAAGACTGGGACAGCTTCGTTTCCAGGTTCAGTTTCTACGCCACAGCGACCACGATTACTGATCTGGAGGTGAAGAAAGCTACCTTCTTAAGCATCTGCAGAAAAGGCATATTCGATGTGGTCAGGATGTTAGTGGCACCCGCGGAACTCAAAGCGACCGAGCTTACCGCGATCACTGACAAGCTGCGCAACTATTTTACACCCAAGCCATCCGAAATCGCGTGTAGACATGTGTTCCTTGAACCGACCAAGCTGAATATGTGGCTGCACTCCACAAGACTGCAAGACAGTGCAATTTCGCAGACCTGAGTGACTGGCTCCATGACCCGCTAGTATGTGGCCTACTAAATGAGAAACTACAACGACGGCTGTTTGCAAAAAAGGAACTTATGTTTCCAGTAGCTTACGAGGAATCCGTCGCTGCTGAAATGGCCAAACAATCCACCAGAGATGTGAGACAGTATAGGACACCACCAGAGTCCCGGAAAACGCAGCCGGTGCATCGGGAGAGTATGGAAGACACCGATAGCGAGGACAACATCGTTCATCATACGTGAGCAGCAGAAAGCCCCAAAAGCTACCATCGGCAGACTGCCCCTAAAATGAACTGTGCCAATTGTGGGGGCAATCATGAGCGTCAGAAGTGTCGTTTCCATGATATCCAGTGCCAGGAATGCGGCAAAACAGGACATATTGCCTGAGTGGGCTGTTCGTCAAAGATCAAGAGGTCACTCCACGCATCCCTGAGCAGGTACCGCCCTCCGCAAAAGTACCAGCCAACAAGGAAAGCTGATTGTCATACGATGCGCAAATGCCTTCACCACTTGACAGTGGCGGAACTGCATATGAAGAACAAAATAAAGGTAACAGTTGTATTAGACAACGTTCACTGCGAGATGGAGGTCAACTGGGAGTCGGCGCTCACCATCATCTCCACACAAACACTTTGCCGCTTGTTTCCTAGATGGAACAGACGTTGGCTGGAGCCGTGTGACCTCCACTTGGACAATTTCCAGAAACAACGGATCCAGGTTGCGGGAATCGGCAAGTTCATGGTGTGGTTCAAGAACTTCTACGGCCGCTGAGGGCCATCGTGGTCAAAGGACACCAGGACAGTCTGTTAGGACTTGATTGGTTTTATTTATTTATTTATTTATGCTTTCAACTTGTATCCCGCTCGAACCCCGAGGGGTCTCTGAGCGGCTTACACAATTTCATTTATCTCTATCTATGGGGTGGGGACTGCCCTACCGGCACCCAATGTTCTTCGGCTCGGCTTCGGCTCCGGCTCGGCTAGGCTCGGCCCGGCTTTGGCTCGGCTTTTCTTCTTCTTCCGGTGGTCTTCGGAGTCGGCTGTTTTTTCCGGCGGGCCCATCTGGCGCATGGTTCGCATCAGCCCGGCTCTGGCTATGTCCTTTTGGCTCCGCTGCGCCTGCGCTTCTACGTTCCTGCACCTTCTGGCTCCTAACGTTATAATTCAGTCCTTAACTGCCATGGTGGTTGCATATACCTTGCTGTTTCTTACTGTACTGCTCTATGAGATTTTTAAAAATTATCATTATTAATTTATACCATGCCTTTCTTGCTGAGACTCAAGGCGGATAACAAAATCATGACAACCATGCAGTCAGACAATAAGCAATGCAATAGGACTACAATTACTGAACCAGAAAACGAAGGAACAAATGCCTTTTAAAGGTAAGGCAGTAAAATCCACTTGCAAAGTGTGTTGAAAGTGAATTGAAAGGGCTGTGTGTGTGTGAGAGAGAGAGAGAGAGAGAGAGAGAGAGAGAGAGAGAGAGAGAGAGAGAGCGCGAGAGAGAGAGAGAGAGAGAGAGAGGATTTTCTGCTCCTAACTCTGCTTTGCTAAAAAAAATTGCAGATCTTTGGCAGAAAAGTGGCTATTAGCCACAGGGTATAGATAGGAGCTGCGGTGGCTCAAGTGGTTAAGACGCTGAACTGCAGGCTGTGGAAGGTCAGTAGTTCAGCAGTTTGAGACCCGGGTGCCGCATGATGGAGTGAGCTCCCGCCTCTAGTTCCAGCTCCTGCCAACCTAGCAGTTCGAAAGCAAGAAATTGCAAGTAGATAAATAGGTACCGCTTCGGTGGGAAGGTAACAGTGTTCCGTGCACCTTGGTGTTTAGTCATGCCGGCCACATGACCACGGAAACATCTTCAGACAACGCTGGCTCTTCGGCTTTGAAACGGAGATGAGCACCGCAACCCTAGAGTCGGATTCGACTGGCTTTCGAGCAAGGGAACCTTTACCTATAGATAGGAACTCTCAGTCTGGGGCAAGTGATGCTCTGTATTTGTATTCTTGGTGCTGGGGGGGGGACAACAGTGGGAGAGCTTCTAATGTCCTGGTCCCACTGGTGGACCTCCTGATGGCACTGGTATTTTTGGCCACTGTGTGACACAGAGTGTCGGACTGGGTGGGCCTTTGGCCTGATCCAACACTGGCGTCTCTTATGTTCCTATGTAAGCGCCCCACTACAATGCAAGAAAGCAGAGTTACCAGTCTTCAGGTGGGTCCTGGAGATTTCCCAGCGTTGCACCTGGTCTCTAGATGACAGGAATCAGTTCTCCTGGAGAAAACAGTTGGTCTGAAGAGTGGGGCTCTCTGGCATTGTACCCACTGGGGGTCCCTCCCCCCCCAAACCCTGCCCTCCCCAGGCTCCCCTTGCGAATCTCCAGGAATCTCCCCCTCTGGAGTTGGCAACACTAGCTGGGCTGCCGAAGGTGGTCTGTAAACGAAATGAATGACATACCTGTGGATCGTAGCAGTAGGGTTGCCCAGCTGCGGGTTGGGAAATACCTGGAGATTTTGGGGGTGGAGCCAGAGGAGGGCGGGGTTTGGGGCACGATGCCACAGAGTCGAACTTCCAAAAACAGTCCTCTTCCCCAGGGGAACCGATCTCTCTCAAACCTCCAAGGGAAGTCTAGAAAACTGATTGAGGGCCGAAAGTTAAAAACATGAGTAAGTGTACAAAAAAGTGTTTATTTCAAAGACATATAAAAGCCTAGCAGGGGCCCAAATAAAGCCTCATAAGATGTTCAGAGTTACAAATACACACACAAAAGGACAGTGTATGACCTGACGCGTTTGTCAGCTACTTCTGACACAAGGCCAGATATATTTGTGGCCCCAAATAGAAACTTTTTGGTGTGTCATTCAATTCCATATTGGAACATTCAGATTTTGGTCCGATTTACTGCAATTAAGCTGCAATTGAACTGCGGTGGCTCAAGTGGTTGAGATGCTGAACTGCAGGCTGTGGAAGGTCGGTAGTTCAGCAGTTCGAGACCCGGGTGCCGCATGACGGAGTGAGCTCCCGTCTCTAGTTCCAGCTCCTGCCAACCTAGCAGTTCGAAAGCAAGAAACTGCAAGTAGATAAATAGGTACCACTTCAGTGGGAAGGTAACAGCGTTCCATGCGCCTTGGTGTTTAGTCATGCCGGCCACATGACCACGGAAACGTCTTCGGACAGCGCTGGCTCTTCGGCTTTGAAACGGAGATGAGCACCGCAACCCTAGAGTCGGATTCGACTGGCTTTTGAGCAAGGGAACCTTTACCTTTACTAGGCTTTTATATGTCTGAAATAAACACTTTTTTGTACACTTACTCATGTTTTTAACTTTCGGCCCCCTATAAGTTTTCTAAACTTCCTTTGGAGGTTTGTGCTTTGTTGGTTTAGAATTCCCCCCCTCTTTTGGGGGGGGGAACTCTGATCTCTCTCACCTGGAGATCAGTTTAGCAGGAGGTCTCCAGCCACCTCCTGGACGTTAGCAACCTTACATAGAAGGGGGGGGAATGTCCAGTTAGGGATGCCAGCCTCCAGGTGGGACCTGGGGACCCCCTGGAATTGCAGCTCATCTCCAGACTACAGAGATGAGTTCCGCCAATGGATGCTTTGCAGGGTGGACTCAGCAGGGCTATTTTTGGACAGGAACGCACAGGAAAGGCTGGCTCCCTAGTTGGCCACGCCCAGCAGGAACTCATTAGCATAATAGGCCACACCCAACAAGCAGACACTCATTCGGATTCGCTACATTAGGGGTGTGTGGCCTAACATGCAAAGGAGTTCCTGCTACAAAAAAAGGCCCTGGGTTTTGACAACAAACAAGGTAAACAGAATAAGAAGCGAAAGGTGGGTGTGGCTGGATGACCACACTTCTGGTAACATGGAGGTGTGGCCTAATGTGCTAATGGGCTGTGCTGTCAGGGGTGTGGCCTAATATGCTAATGAGTTCCTGCTGTTGGGTGTGGCCTATTATGCTAATGAGTTCCTGCTGGGCTTTTTCTACAAAAAGAGCCCTGGCTGGACTGTATGGCATTGTACCCCTCTGAGGTCTCTGCCCTCCCCAGGATCCATCCATAAATCTCCCCCTGGATCTGGCAACCCATCCCCTCCTACTGGCCAGGTACGGTTGCCAACCTCCAGGCAATGGCTGGAGATCTCCGGCTATTACAGCTGATCTCCAAGCGACAGATATACCTGGAAAAGACGGCTGCTTTGGAAGGTGGACTCACTTTGTACCCCACTGAGGTCCCTGTCCTCCCCCGGCCCCCAGATCCCCAGGAGTTTCCCAACCTGCATCTGGCAACCCCTAGCCCATCCTTCGACTTTCCTTCTATACTTGGGAAGTGGGTAAAATAGAAAACTGGGGTCTCCTGGCCCTTTAAACACGCCCCCCCCCCTCGCCGCGCCGCCGCCCCCGCTCCTTCCACGTTCCTGCGCTGACCGCTCTGCCAAACCTGACCCGAAGTCTCCCCCCGTCCCCCGCACACCATTCCCCACCCCGCCTCCTTTGGCCCATGATTGGTTGGAACGCTTCCCGGCCCGCCTTTCCTGTGGCTCTCAGCCAGTCGCGAGAAGGCGGCGCGAGCAGCAGGGGCGGGTGCGCCGAGAGCGAGAGAGAGGCTGCTGGAAAAGGAGAGAGGAAGAGTTGCAAATCCAGGTTAGCAAAGGGGGGAAAGGGAGGGGGGGAGCAACGAGACTAGGGGGACCCCCCCAGGATTGGTAAAAGGGGGTCCTTGGGGGGCCAAATCTTGCTTTTGGATTTGGGGAGGGGGG
>NW_015174852.1:90384-129531 GCF_001447785.1 Gekko japonicus
GGAGAGCGGTTGGGGGGGGGGGGAGTTTCCAGCTCCAGCGCCTGCCAGCCCGAGCGGGCGATGCTTGGCTGGATGGACCTGTCGCGTGGACTGGCAGTTTGGGGTGCTTTAGAACTGCTGCAGGAGACGGGGATTCTGAGCAGGGACGTTGTGGCTCAGTGGAGGAGCGTTTGCTTTGCAGGCAGGCAGGTCCCAGGTTCAATCCCTGGCATCTCCTGTTAAAAAAAGGTCTGGCAGTAGGTGAAGTGAAGGGGCCTCCGCCTGAGAGAGCCGCTGCCAGTCTGAGTGGGCAATACTGGCCTTGATGGACTGATGGTCTGGCTCAGAGTAAGGTGGGTTTATGAACTCATTGTGTTGTACTGGAGAGGGGCCGGTGGCTCAGTGGCAGAGTGTCTGGCAGGGCTCTTTTTGTAGAAAAAGCCCAGCAGGAACTCATTAGCATAATAGGCCACACCCAACAGCAGGAACTCATTAGCCTATTGGGCCACACCCCTGACAGCACAGCTCATTGGCACATTAGGCCGCACCCCCATGTTGCCAGAAATGTGGTCATCCAGCCACACCCACCTTTTGCTTGTTATTCTGTTTACCTTGTTTGTTGTCAAAACCCAGGGCTTTTTTTGTAGCAGGAACTCCTTTGCATGTTAGGCCACACACCCCTGATGTAGCCAATCCTAATCAGTTTCTGCTGCTGGGTGTGGCCTATTGTGCTAATGAGTTCCTGCTGGGCGTGGCCAACTCGGGAGCCAGCCGGAACTCCGTTCCTGTGCGTTCCTGCCCCAAAATAGCCCTGCTGCTTGGCATGCAGAAGGTCCCTGGTTCAGTCTCCAGCATTTCCACTTTAAGGGATCGGGTATTGTGTGATGTGAAAGACCCCCAGCCCCGAGACCCTGGAGAGCTGCTGCCAGTCTGAGTAGGCAATACTGACTTTGATGGACCGATTCAGTAGAATGCAGCTTCATGTGTTCAGCGCTGCACCAAGACGAAAAGGCATTTTACTTTTTAAAACTTTTAGACAGTCTCTCCTGGCTCTGAATCTAACCCTGCAAAAGCAACCTTTGATCCCCATGTTCCTTGGTTTATTGAGATATTCTGGTTCAAGATACACGTCAGCTGCTGGTAAAACAATTCATAAGGCTCTTAACCCTTCATTAGTATTACTTTTGGTCAGGGCTATTTTTGGGCAGGAGCGCACAGGAACGGAGTTCCGGCTGGCTTCAGAGTTGGCCACGCCCACTAAGGCCAAAACCTCTCCATGCGTGGCTACATAGGGAAGGCCTCCAAGGCGGGCGGGCCGGGGGGGGGGTTGGAAGGATTGGGGAGGCTTTTAAATGCCTCCCCATGCCTTCCCCGGCCTGTCAAAGGGCCAGTTTAAACTGCCTTCCCTTCGAGGGGGGGGGGCCTTGCCCAGGCTTGAAGCTGGGGAGTGTGGGGGTGTGGCCTAATATGCTAATGTGCTGCACTGTCAGGGGTGTGGCCTAGTATGCTAATGAGTTTCTGCTGTTGGATGCGGCCTGTTAAGCTAATGAGTTCCTGCTGGGCTTTTTCTACAAAAAAAAGCCCTGCTTTTGGTACTGGCATAGCTTGTTTTGTGGGGTTATCGCAGGAATCCCCAACCTTTCAGAGCCTGCAGGCACCCTTGAAATTCTGACACACGGTGCTGGGCATAACCACAAAATGGCTGCCGCCGGAGGCGGAGCCACGCACACAGAAGACGCACAACTACAGGGGAGAACTCGGGTAATCTTTATAAAATGCACTGGGAAAGAGGAGTGAGGGTGAGTAGACCCAATGCAGTCGTGGCAGGCTGGCACCTGCCGCTGAAACAACTTTATTTTAATCTGCATGGCAAATTGAATCTCCAGAGGCCAATCAGAAGCCCAGGTGGGTAAGACCCCCTCCCCACCTGGCCCCCCCACTGGCCCCATGGCGCTCAATGAGTCCCACTTTGGGGACCCCCGCGTTATCAGGTTCTTGTTGAAAAAGTGGCTGCATTCACAGTGGCAGGGCCCCATAATCCCTTAAGACGCTGAGCTGCAGACCAGAAGGTCTGTAGCTCGGCAGTTGAAGACCCGAGTGTGCCGCGTGACGGAGTGAGCTCCCGTCTCTAGTTCCAGCTCCTGCCAACCTAGCAGTTCGAAAGCAAGAAATTGCAAGTAGATAAATAGGTACCACTTTGGTGTTTAGTCATGCCGACCACATGACCACGGAAACGTCTTCGGACAGCGCTGGCTCTTCAGCTTGGAAACGGAGATGAGCACCGCCGCCCTAGAGTCAGATTCGACTGGCTTTCGAGCACGGGAAACCTTTACCTTGTAATCCCTTAACCCAAACTGGCTGCTGCAATATCTTATGATTATTCCCCAATGCTTTCCTGTTGCTGAACAGTGTTGTAAAATGATGAACACCAGGATGGAAGGCAGGAGCAAGCTACGGTGTATTCTGCTCTATTCTCTTCTACACCATGCTTGAGTAAACCTGGAGGGCCAAGAGCTTTCACGCTTTCTTCCCAAATTAATATGAGCGCTGGTTAAAATAACTGCACCGCACACCAGGAACCAGTTTGGCTAAGGTGTTCACAAGCGTGTGTTTTCCACATCCTTACTGCGCTGCTGTTTTTTGGGATCCTGAGGGGGGAAGCCCTACTGTTAAACCAGCCAGAAGGCTCTAAGACAGTGATGGCGAACCTTTTAGAGACCGAGTGCCCAAACTGCGACCCAAAACCCACTTATTTATCGAAAAGTGCCAACATGGCAATTTAACTTGAATACTGAGGTTTTACTTTAGAAAAAACAACTCGTACATTAACTTAAGTTGATCCAAACAAAGTAAGGGAAGCAATCCCAAGTGCTTTCGTTTACTTAAAATTATTTGTCAGAGAATGCGACACTTGAATGATGGTCTGGGCCTGGTTGAGGTGATGGCACGCGTGCCCACAGAGAGGGCTCTGAGTGCCACCTCTGGCACCCGTGCCATAGGTTCGCCACCACTGCTCTAAGAGATGGATCTTTTATCTTAATTGGGCAAACTCTGAAAACTGGCGTTTCTTCATGATGAAACCAACTGAAAAGTAGATTTCGATGGGCAGCTGTGTTGGTATGAAGCAACAGAACAAAGTTTTGAGCCCAGTGGGACCTTTACGACCAACAAAGTTTATTTTATAGGCTTCCATGTGCACGCACACAAAAGCTTATACCCAGAATTAAGCTTTGTTGGTCTCAATGAGAGCCAGTTTGTTGGTCTCAAAGAGAGCCAGTTTGGTGTAGTGGTTCAGTGCACGGACTCTAATCTGGGAGAACCGGGTTTGATTCCCCACTCTTCCCTGTGCAGCTGCTGGTGTGACCTTGGGTCAGTCACAAGCTCTGGCACAGCTGTCCCTGAAAGAGCAGTTTGTGTCAGAGCTCTCTCAGCCCCACCCACCTCACAGGGTGTCTGTTGTGGGGAGGGGAAGGGAAAGGAGTTTGTAAGCCGCTCTGAGACTCCAAGTGAAGGGCGGGGTATGAATCCAATCTCTTCTTCTTCTTCTTCTTCAATGCTGCCACTGGACTCCAACTGAAAAGTAGCAGCTTTAAAAGGGGGATTGGACAGATTCACAGAGAGGCCCATCAGTGGCTGACTAAAGGGGACCTCCAAAAACAGAGAACACCAGTGTTCCCTCTAAGCTGAGTCAGTGTGAGCTAGCTCACAGATGTTTAGCCTCCGGCTCACACATTTTCATCTCCGGTCAGGAAGGAGGGCTCCAGAGCAAACTAATTTATGCAGCAGCCCAATCGCTAACTCACCACTTTCATGCCGGTAGCTCCCAAAGTAGGATTTTCGCTCACAAGACCCCACAGCTTAGAGGGAACATTGGAGACAACCTGTCCTGGAATCCCGGTACTGCGAGGTAAGATCATGAGGAGACCTTGTCCTCTGTGCCTGGTTTGTTGGCCATGCATGGAATAGGGTGCTGGATTAGGTGGACCGCTGGTCTGGTTAAACAGACTCCTGGCAAGGAAAGGGTATTACCCTTGTAACAGGCAAGGCTAAGGGGGTGATACTGGATGCGTCATTACCTTGTGGAGGCTCAGGTCACCGCAATTGCCAAATCAGCTTTTCCCCACCTACTGCAGGTGCGGCAGCTGGTTCCACATCTTTCCACCCGCGACTTGGCTACAGGGATCCGTGCAACAATCTCTTCCCAATTGGACTACTGTAACTTGCTCTATGCGGGACTGCCCTTGTATCAGATCTGGAGATTGCAGCTGGTGCAGAATGCAGCGGCACGTGTGCAGACCGTGATGTCTTTGCGGGCACACCTTCAGCCTGTGCTCCACGAACTGCACTGGCTGCCGATAGAATTCTGGGTCTGTTTCAAGGCGCTGGTGCTTACCTTTAAGGCCTTGAGCAGCCAGGGACCAACATCGTTACGGGACCCCCTCTCCCCATATGTGCCCCTTTGAACCTTGCACTCCTTAGATCAGCATTTACTGGTGTTCCCCGGCCCAAAAGACATCCATCTGGCCTCAACCGGGGCCTTTTCAGCCCTGGCCCCAACCTGGTGGAATGAACTCCCACTAGAGATGAAGAAGAGGAAGAGATTGGATTTATACCCCGCCCTTCACTACCCAGGGGAGTCTCAGAGCGGCTTAGAAACTCCTTCCCCTTCCCCTCCCCACAACAGACACCCTGTGAGGTCGGTGGGGCTGAGAGAACTCTTGACAGAAACTGCTGTGCCGGAGTTATGGCTTGCCCAAGGTCATCCAGCCAGGTGCAAGTGGAGGAGTGGGGAATCAAACCCGGTTGTCCCAGATTAGAGTCCGCGCACTTAACCACGACACCAAACTGGCTCTCACGACACCAAACTGGATCAGGTCCCTGAGGGACTTTTTACAGTTCCGCAGGGCCTGCAAGATGGAGCTCTTCCGCCAGACGTTTGGTAGCAGACATCAAATATCATCTGGCCTCTCCTGTTGCCACTCTGTTACCATCTGTATCATCGATCATGGTCTTCAGTTTTCGAGGACGCAGAATGATAATCGCCTTGGTTTATGCAAGGTAGGGGCACTTACAATCCGGAATCCCTTATGGGATTTAGCCCTTTCTGCTTCTAATTGTTTAACACCATTGTGATGTGGTCTGGCCACCATCATTTAAGGGTTAAGTTTGCAGTTTTAATCTTGATTGTATTGTTTTACATGAATGTTGTAACCCACCCTGAGCCCACTTGTGGGGAAGGTGGGATAGAAATTGAACCAACCAACCAAACAGTACTTTGAGAATACTTTGCCGAAAGGCCGTTTTACACACATTGGTAGGATACGATTTGAGACAAAGGGGGAAAGGGAAGCAAGTGGGGTGGGTTTACCCTGCTGGTAAGTTGCAGTAGTTTCCCATGTCAAGTGGCGGCAGTCTTATGGCGACCCCTCGTAGGGTTTTCAAGGAAAGAGACCTTCAGAGGTGGCTTCGCCATTGCCTGCCTCTGCGTAGCAACCCTGGTCTTCCTCGGTGATCTCCCATCCAAGCAGCATCCAGGGCCGACCCTGCTTAGCTTCCAAAAACAGCATTAAAAACGTAAAGGTTTCCCTTGCTTGAAAGCCAGTCGAATCCGACTCTAGGGTTGCGGTGCTCATGTCTGTTTCAAAGCCGAAGAGCCAGCGCTGTCCGAAGACATTTCCGTGGTCATGTGGCCGACATGACTAAACGCCAAGGCGCACGGAACGCTGTTACCTTCCCACCGAAGTGGTACCTATTTATCTACTTGCAGTTTCTTGCTTTCGAACTGCTAGGTTGGCAGGAGCTGGAACTAGAGACGGGAGCTCACTCCTTCATGCGGCACACTCGGGTCTCGAACTGCTGAACTACCGACCTTCCACAGCCTGCAGTTCAGCGTCTTAACCACTTGAGCCACCGCAGCTCCTAAAATCAGCATTACAACATTGTATTAAAAAAAGGTAAAGGTTCCCTTGCTTGAAAGCCAGTCGAATCCGACTCTAGGGTTGCAGTGCTCATCTCCGTTTCAAAGCCGAAGAGCCAGCGCTGTCCGAAGACGTTTCCGTGGTCATGTGGCTGGCATGACTAAACACCAAGGCGCACGGAACGCTGTTACCTTCCCACCGAAGTGGTACCTATTTATCTACTTGCAATTTCTTGCTTTCGAACTGCTAGGTTGGCAGGAGCTGGAACTAGAGACGGGAGCTCACTCCTTCATGCGGCACACTCGGGTCTCGAACTGCTGAACTACCGACCTTCCACAGCCTGCAGTTCAGCGTCTTAACCACTTGAGCCACTTGTATTAGGTTAAGCCAAATAAAATGCCAGTAAGAGAAATGGCTTTTTAGTACACTGAATGCTAGAAATGATGAACAGAGGAGAGATCATGGGCTGAGCTATACAATCATAGAATGTTAGAGTTGGAAGGGATCTTGCAGGTCATCTAGTCCAACCCCCTGCACTCTGCAGGAGCATAGCCGAAAGATAGCCCTACATACCTACAACATACCTGAAAGAGGGTCATCCAGCCTCTGCTTGAAAACATCCAGCGAAACGTACAGGAAAGTGTACACGATGGGTATTGAGGAGTTTTAGGTCGCACAGTAAACCAGCTTGCCTAGCCAGGACAGGTGTGTTCAGTCTGATTTGACTATTCTTGCAATGTCCAGTTACCGCTAAGTTTTTATGAGCAATAGAAAAAACAACAAGCCGTTTTCTCTTGCAGAGGCCGGCGTAAACAATGAGGCTAAATGAGCGCTTGGCAAGGCCCTTTCAAGCCCCCGCCGCCACCCGAAGATTCCCAGGTAGCCAAGTGGCCTGGTTCAGAAACGGGCCATCCGATCTGGAGGACTCCTCAGAGGAGGAGCTGGACGTCATGGAACTGCGAGCCAGGGGGAGAGAACCACAGAGGAGCGACGCTGGCCGCCATAAAGCCGGAGATGTGGTGCTGCTGGAAAGAGAAGTGGCCGAAGACGACAGTTTGAATAAGCTGGCCCTCCAGTACGGCTGTCAAGTAAGAAGCAGCTTTGCCTCTGTTTTCAGCCACAGACTGAACAGGCCTAAACGTTCAGGGCGTTACAGACTCAGGGAAGCCACTCTGGTTTGTCCGGTTCACCCGCAGCAAGACAGCGTCTGGTCACAGGGCTGGGACTCAGTGGGAAAAGCCACTCCCAGGTGCCGTGACCTAGATCTTTGTGCAGTCGAGGTGTCACCAGTCCCTTCAGATGACCAAGCACTCAAAGAATTAAAAAAAACAAAGGACTGTCATTGGTGGGAGGGACAAAAGCAAAAAACAGTGAGAGGAACAAAAAACCCCCCACACCCCAGTTTGAAATTTAGTGAGAACAATATGAAAAATCAGTCAGAGCGAGAGATGTAAAATGTCTGGAGACTTTAAGGGTTTTGGATATTTTTAAAGTGCAAGTTTTGGGGAAATCTGAATTATAGGTGACTAGGAGTTTTGGGAAGAAATACAACGGGATCTAGAAGGAAGCTGCAGATGAGTGTCCCGACTGTGGCTGGTGGGGCGGCAGAGGGAAGCGGAAAACGGAGGGAGGCAAGCCATGTTTCTTTACATAAGAACGTAAGAGACGCCAATGTTGGATCAGGCCAAAGGCCCATCCAGTCCAACACTCTGTGTCACACAGTGGCCAGAAATACCAGGTGCCATCAGGAGGTCCACCAGTGGGGCCAGGACATTAGAAGCCCTCCCACTGTTGACCCCCCCCCAAGCACCAAGAAGACAGAGCATCACTTGCCCCAGAGCCCCTATCTATACCTTGTGGCTAACAGCCACTGATGGACCTCTGCTCCATATGCTTATCTAATTCCCTTTTGAAGCTGTCCATGCTTGTAGCCGCCACCACTTCCTTCTGCTTAGCTATAAGGCAGGGCTGTCTCGAGTCCTTTTGCTGCCCCAAGTGGGTAGAATGGGAGGACAGCCTCATGGTAACAGAGATGGTTCTCTCCACCTCTGACTTATTTTTTGAGGGGGAGGAGGGTGTTATGCAGTCACAGCTAAGGTAGAAAAGCACCTCCTCCTGTGCCATGTTTTCTGGGTTCCAAGGGTCTGGAAAGTAGTTCCATTGCCGATTACACGGTTGCCAACTCTGGGTTGGGAAATACCTGTAGATTTGCGGGGTAGAGCCTGGGGAGGGCAGGATTTTGGGTGGGGAGGGTCCTCAGCAGGGTATAATGCCATAGAATCCACTGCCCAAAGCAGCCATTGTCTCCAGGAGAACTGATCTGGGTCATCTGGACATCAGTTTTAATAGCTGGAGATCTCCAGGTGCCGCCTGGAGGTTGGCTTATGTTAATTTGGGGCTATGCAGTCACAGCTAAGGTAGAAAAGCACCTCCTCCAGTGCCATGTTTTCTGGGTTCCAAGGGTCTGGAAAGTGGTACCATAGCCAATTACACGGTTGCCAACTCTGGGTTGGGAAATACCTGTAGATTTGGGGGGTAGAGCCTGGGGAGGGCAGGATTTTGGGTGGGGAGGGACCTCAGCAGGGTATAATGCCATAGAATCTACTGCCCAAAGCAGCCATTGTCTCCAAGAGAACTGATCTGGGTCAACTGGACATCAGTTTTAACAGCTGAAGGAAGCCCTGACTGCTACGTCACATTGGCTGTCATACGGGGGCCACCTCAGCAGCATATAAGGACACAGAGTCCACCATTTTCTCCAGGGGAACTGATCTCTGCCATCTGGAAAGCAGTTGTAATTCTGAGTGATCTTCAGCCCTCACCTGGAGATTTGCAACCATGGTTTCCCCCAACAGACACTAAGGGGAAATTTATTTTGGGGGGGGGGAGGAAGAGCAAACTGTTTAGAATGTTAGAGGGAAAGGCCAGTGAGGCCGCACATGCAAATGACCTCTGTGTTCCGAGGCAAAGGCGAATCAGGCTTCATTGAAGATGTTCATTAATAGAATTAGCCAGTAGAATTCATGTTCAGGGGCAGTTTTTAAATAACTGGGGGGGGAGGGGAGGGCTGGTAGCTTGCTGCCCTACTTGAGAACTCAGAAGCATTTTGTTGGGCTTCTGTTGGAAACAGAAAACGAGGCTAGATGGACGCTGGGTTTAATGCAGCAAGCCAACTGCAGAGCTCCTACCCTGCTTGGGTTGGCAGGGAGCGGCTGTCTCAGCCTGGGGGTCCCAAACAGCAACCCCTAATGAGCACCATGGGAGAGACCACCTAGACCGTATGGAGGTTTGACTTGGGAGGGATGGCCAACTCCATCTCTGTGTGTACTCGGGCTTCTGTTTCTTCTGTCCCCTTTTGCTCATTTCTCGCTCAGCCCCACAGTTGCTGGACTGCACTTTAGGGGCACGCGTCTCCTGTTAATGAGTTTCATCATAAAGCTTTCCAGTGCCAGAAACAACAAAAGCAATCCCACAAAGCGACCGGCTTGGGACTAGTTATACTGAAGTACAGTTGAAGTCAGTTAGACCAATTCCAGGGTGGGCTTCGGAACACCTTCTGAAAGACGGCCGAGGAAGCCTTCCTCTTGGTGCGCCCTGACAACTAGACTGCTGTGTCAGCTGGGAGAGCAAGGTTTCCTAAACACCATTTGTCTTCTTTTGGAAGATTGGGGCAGGGCTGTTTTTGGGTAGGAATGCTCAGGAACGGAGTTCCGGCTGGCTCCTGAGTTGGCCCCGCCCAGCAGGAACTCATTAGCATAATAGGCCACACCCAACAGCAAGAACTCATTCGGATTGGCTACATTTGGGGTGTGTGGCCTAACATGCAAAGGGGTTCCTGCTACAAAAAAAGCCCTGGGTTTTGACAACAAACAAGGTAAACAGAATAAGAAGGGAAAGGTGGGTGTGGCTGGATGGCCACACTTCTGGTAACATGGGGGTGTGGCCTAATGTGCTAATGAGTGGTGCTGGCAGGGTGTGGCCTAATAGGCTAATGAGTTTTGCTGTTGAGTGTGGCCTATTATGCTAATGAGTTCCTGCTTGGCTTTTTCTACAAAAAGAGCCCTGGATTGGGGGTACGTGGTTTGGACAGAAGAGCCTCTGCTTCGTATGCAGAAGGTTCCAGGTCCAGTCCCCAGCCTCTCCAGCGGAAAGATCACGGTCACTTGCCGATGTGGAAGACCTCGGCCAGAGAACTTGGGAGAGCTGCTGCCAGTCTGAGTAGGCAATACTGACCTTGAGAGACAAAGGGTCTGATTCGGTAGAAGGCCGCTCATGTATGTTCAAGGGGGGTGCGAAAGAACTGAGGCCCTGGAGAGCCGCGGCCGGTCTGAGTAGACAACGCTGACCTTGACGCTCTGGTGATCTGATTCCGTATAAGGCCGCTTCATCTAGTCATCTGATGAATTTAAAGGGAAAGGAAGGCTCAGATTTTTGGAGAATTGAATGTCCTGCTTTGATTTTTGGAGAATTGAATGTCCTGCTTTGATTTTTGGAGAATTGAATGTCCTGCTTTCCCCAAATTTTGCCGGTAGGTTGTCCCACCCCCCCTTCATACATTGTGACCCTAGCTAGGAACACAGGTGATTAGCACCAGAACCCCTGTAAGCCGCTCTGAGACCCTAGCCATGGGACAACAGCGGGATATCAAGTCTAATGTAAATAAATAAAAAATAAATAAATCTAGTCATCGGATGGATTTAAAGGGAAAGGAAGGCTCAGATTTTTGGAGAATTGAATGTCCTGCTTCATCTAGTCATTTGATGGATTTAAAGGGAAAGGAAGGCTCAGATTTTTGGAGAATTGAATGTCCTGCTATATTCAACACCCACCCCACCCCAGCCAATGAGTTAGATCCTAAGGGACACTAGCAAGAGCTCTCCTTAAGGGAGCTCTTGTCTCCCCAGTTTGTGTAGTGACACCCTGAACTGGAAAAACTGCTCATGGAGGTTGGAGGAGCTCCAGGAACCATGTATGATATTGGGGTGGGGGGGGGTGGGAGCTGCAATTGGAAGGGGGAAATCCGTGGGAAAATCAGAGCCTCTCTCCCCACATGTCTTTTATGAGCAATTTTGTTTTTTGCTCATGCGAGGGCATGTTTGAATGTGAGCTGTTTTTAGGGAGGGAAATTGCACGCAGTTTCCCCAAATTTTGGAGGAGTTTATGCTCCCCGTTTTTTTAAAAAAAGCCATTAAATCATCACTAGGTGTTTAAATTAAAATGTGAAATATATTGAAGAACAGTATTCAAGAGGTGGAAGAAAGTCTAACATCCTCAGAATTAGAAGTTGGTGGGGTTTTCGATTCTCCCTATAGGAGGTGACTAGAATTTGGCAGGCGTTTAGCTAAACATGCGGTGCGCAGAAGTGAAGACAGCTCTCTAAAAATCGCCGTGAGCACTAGCAAAACTACACATTGTTTCAGTTGGTCAACTTCATTATAGTAATTCTGCACACCAATGCAAAACGTCCCCCAAATCAGTGCACAGTAAGATCCTGAAAGTAAACTTTGGGCCACAATTCAGAAATGGCATGTATTATGTGGTCAATATTAAACTGTCTCTGCAGAGGCGGATTGGCACAGGGAATGGTTGTGTGGGATTGTAAACCGGTGGTTGAGCCTGAATAAAACTTCAGCCCTTTCACTTTTCAGCCCTTTCAGGTGTCTGGAAGTAACCCTTTGGCCTTTGCCATTGTTTGCTAGATTACTAGACGGCGAGAACATGATTGCTACTCGCTGAGTATTTCAGTAGAATAACGGCCACATATTTTTCTGTATCGCCTTGAGTAAGAGGGCTAGAGCCCTGATTGTTTATGAGAAGTTGAAAGTTCCGGAAAGAATCCCGGAATACCCTTGGAGAGCTCCAGACGTCTCCACGGCGACAGACGCTGTACATCGCCCTATCTTACTTGGGGTGATGGTGGTGCCATTTCTATACAATGTGGGGAGAAAGCACTTACTCCGGTAATGGATTTTTCCATTTTCTAAATTCTTCAGGTTGCAGATATCAAGAGGATCAACAACTTCATCCGGGAGCAGGACTTGTACGCTCTAAAATCAATCAAGATTCCCGTTAAGGTCAACGGCATTTTAACTGAGACAATCGAAATGTCTTTGGCTCCACAGAGCTCTGGCTTGCTACCCACTGAGCTGCCTGGATCTTCAGGCGCAGGGAGCATCTCTGCAGACGGCGAGCAAATCGATCAGTATTTCCGAGGGATTGACCAGAATATTGAAGAAGCGGCGCAGGCCGAAACTTGCTTCAGCCCAGACTATTACATTGAAACGCCAAACGGGTCGCCTCCAGAGCCGAAAGAGCCCAGCAGTGGAGCAGACTGTGGGATCCAGTGGTGGAACGCTGTCATTGTGATGCTTTTGGTAGGGATTGTTTTACCCGTGTTTTATATCGTTTACTTCAAAACGCAAGCGTCAGGAGTGGCTGCCCACGCCTCCAACACCACCGTTTCTGTCAACGGCTCGTCGCGTGGATCGGCGACAGGCGTCTCAGTATCCGTTTTGGGGGCTGGCCACCCGCCCACCTCGCATGCCCCTAAAACAAAAGCGGTCATCTTGCCAGGTGAATGACTTCTCACGCCAGAAAAGAGTTGCGAAGAGGCTCGTAAGTGGGCGGAACGGAACTCGAAAAAAAGATGCTGAGGAGAAATAGGACTCCCGAGGCCCAGCAAGACAGGCAGCGCCACTGCCATGTATTTAAACACAGTTCTGTCCCAATCAGGTAGAAAAGAAAAAATGAGGGTTTACCACCCTTCTAACAGCAAAAGTGGGTGTCTATCAGCTGTCCTGCATCTCTTTCTCACAAACACAATTCCTTTTGGTTGTTAAAATGGGATACCACCCTACCGCACTTCTGTTTCTGTGCCATCGGGCCAAACCACTGTTTAAACAATCAGATTTACCACTGTTGTCTCTGGTTTGTTTCTCATTGCCTCTTTTCAGTCATTTCTGGCTGAAGAGGAGGCTCACACCATGCTTCGAAAAACTGAAACTAATTGTTTAAGAGGCGGTTTATTAAAACCCCTCTTTCGCCATAACGGGGCCTGCCTATCAAGTCTGTGTTTACATACATTGCAGCCACCTGCCTCTGTGTGTGTGTGTGTGTGTGTTTTTAATAGAACACGGATTGATCTTGAAGATCTACCAGCATTTAGAAGTATCGTCCAAGGGCACGGAAGGGTTGTTTTTTTGGAAAGAGGGCTCACACCCCTTGCCCCAGAGCCAGTTTGGTGTAGTGGTTAAGTGTGCGGACTCTAATCTGGGAGAACCGGGTTTGATTCCCTTTCCTCCACTTGCACCTAGCTGGATGACCTTGGGCAAGCCGTAGTTCTGATAAGAGCGGCCTTGAAAAACAGCAGTTTCTGTCAAGAGCTCTCTCAGCCCCACCTCCCTCACAGGGTGTCTGTTGTGGGGAGGGGAAGGGAAGGGAGTTTGCAAGCCGCTCGAAGACTCCTTTGGGTAGTGAAGGGCGGTGTATAAGCCCAATCTCTCTCTCTCCACATAGGAGTGGGAAAAGGAGGAAGAGAAGATGCTAACTTCCTGTAGATCTTCTCTCTGAGTAGCTTTCCTGCACTGGCTAAGCAGGCCAAAGCAGTCACTTCTGGAGCAGACAAGGAGTTGGTGCTTTCAAGAAGACCAAATGCAGCTGCTTAAAGGGTAGGGGGAGGTTTGGGGATGCTTCCCCCCACCCACGCACAGGCCAAGGCATTATGAGGTCCAGCTGAAACTTCTCCTGAGCCTCGGTTGGCTATTGGGAGGTGGACCAGCCATTGAACTTACATGGTGAAGTCCTGATGAGATGCCAGGAGCTAGGGTTAGCCAACCCACAGATCTGTAGGGGTCACAGGTGTGCAGTCCCGCATTGCTGGCACCGCCAACAAGTTCTGGGCCACATGGCGTTCTGCAGTGCTGTTTTGCAACACCACTGGGCCTAGCCCCGCTTGCTCTTGGAGCCATCTTGGGGGCTGTGCCTCAGTGGTAGAGCATCTGCTTGGCGTGCAGAAGGTCCCATGTTCGATTCAAGTACTTGAAGGGCTGTCATACCGAGGATGGTGCGGAGCTGTTTTCTGTTGCCCCACAAGGTCAGACCAGAACCGACGGGTTGAAATTAAATCAAGAGTTTTCGGCTAAACATTAGAAAAACTTCCTGACAGAGCGGTTCCTCAGTGGAGCAGGCTTCCTTGGGAGGTGGTGGGCTCTCCTCCTTTGGAGGTTCTCAAACGGAGGCTAGATGGCCATCTGACAGCAATGCTGATTCTGTGAATTGAGGCAGATCCTGAGAGGGAGGGCAGGAAGAGTTGCCTCAGTGCTTCGTTCTTGTGGCCCTTTCTTAACCGCCCAGGGAAATGCTGATCGCCACTTTGGGGTCAGGAAGCAATTTCCTCCAGGCCAGTTTGGCCGGGGATCCTGGAGGTTTTTTTGCAGTTGTTCTGGGCATGGAACAGGGGTCACTGCGGGTGTGTGTGGGGGAGAGATATTTGGGGATTTCCTGCATTATGCAGGGGGTTGGACTTGATGACCCTGGAGGTCCCTTCCAACTCCATGGTTCTATTATTCCTGGTATCTCCAGTTACAAAGGGCCCGGCAGTTAGGTGGTGTGAAAGACCTCTGCCCGAGACCTTGGAGAGCCGCTACTAATCTGAGTAGACAAGACTCACTTTGAGACACTAAGGGGTCAGACTCAAGTGTAAGGCAGCTTCATGTGCACATTTTAACTTCCTAGTCCACCTGGTATCTCCATCTTCTCTGAATCCATCCTTTGCTCATTCCACTAAGAGGATAAGGACTCTTGATTCACATTTAGAGTCCAGCGGCACCTTTAAGACCAACACACGAAAGCTCATTCCTTGAATAAACCTTTGTTGGTCTTAAAGGTGCCACCGGACTCTAAATTTGTTCTAGTGCTTCAGACCAACACGGCTGGCTACCTAGATCTATCTCGATTCACGTGTTCACTCTGTATGCAAGTCTAAACCTCAGAGCTGGTCTAAAACGTGACAGAACGTTGGCACATTCCTGATATAGGGCATGAAACGGCACCAGTTCCTCCCACCCTCTCCCAAGGCTTCCCACACCGGAGAGCAGCCAGGCGGGTTACCTGCCTGTCCACACAGCTGATGTGGGCTGCTGCAGATCCCTTGCAGCATTAAGCCCGTCTCACTCTGCCCTCCATAAATTTATTTATTCCATTTTTACCCCTCCCTCCCCGCAAAATATCAGCACTTAGTACGAAGGAGGGAGACAGACATGCGTACTGTATAAACAGCTACTCCAGAGTTTAGCTTTAATGCCCATGGAAACGGGTGAAAGTCGACTGTAATGGAAAACTGCTCTAAAAAACTGTAAATCTTGAGGCCAAAATAGACACACCCTTTGATACATGCCAGAGCGCTAGGCCTTAATTTCCATTTCACTGCTCTTGTAACTACCCAACAATGCGCTTTTCGTGGAGAGATCTGGCTGGGAGAAGGAAATGGTTCCCAAATGCATGACTCCTTAGTAAGAAAATAAGGGCAAATGCAGCTTTACTGCAGTATGAAGAAGCCTCTTCCAAAGACAGGACAGTGTGATTACAGGGAACCTCAGGGCAGGGAACAGCTGCAGGAGATTTTTCTCTGGATCTGCTATAAACATGTGGAGACACGTCCAAGGCATAGATACAAGACAAGCAATTCAGAAGCAAGGCAGGGCACATTAGCATGATTCCTGGTAGGAAAAAAAGGACAGCTCCTGCCCTGGAAAGCCCCAAATAGCCCCGGTCTCGGAAGCTAAGCAGGGGCAGCCCTGGTTGGTACTTGGCTGGGAGATCACCAAGGAATGCCAAAGTTGCCATGCAGTGACAGGCCATGGCAAATTGCCTCTGCTTCTCTCTCGCCTTGAGAACTCCACGAGGGTCACAAGTCAGCCACGAATTGGCGGCACTTTCTAGCACACAAACTGCGGAAACTGACTTCTTGAGATTGTAACTGATCTTGTGCTGGTCGCGAACCATAATAGTAAATTTGATTTGATTTGACTTCTTGAGAATCTTGGCTTTCATCTAAGTTTCTAGTCCTTAGTGGTTTTGACGTTTAGGCTTCAAGGTGTGCAGAAAGTGTCCAGTGAAGTATCTGAAACTAAAACAATAACAATAAATTTCCTGGGTTTCTGTGCCCTGCATGGCTAGCTTCCCAGAAGGCCTGGCAGAACGAGAATTGTACAAATACTAGTTTATGCAGGTTACAGAATTCAGCTTTTCTCATCGCAGATATTTTTTCAAGCTGCAGAGTTCACAGGAAAACTTAAAATAGCTTTTCTGAGATGCAAAGGAAATATTTTTCAGGTGTGTCCACGGCAGTGCCATGTTCGCAAGGGTTTATTGGTGTGCTGCGGAGAAACCCTTTGCTTATCCAAGCCATTTCAGAGTTTCTCAACTCGACCCCATCTCAACACTGGTTCCAAGTGCTACAGCCAGCCACTCCGTTATAGAAATGTGAAGGCCCAGGAAAAAAACAGAAAAATTCGGGGGAAAACCGTTCCCCCCCCCGTTTTTTTCCTAAAGCCCTTTTTTTTCCCGAAAAATTGAAAAAAGAAAAGAAAAAAAATTGATTATGGAACGTTTCATTTTAACATGATGAATAAAATATTTTAAGACAAGGTGTTCAAATATTTTCCAAATCATTTCTAATATATATATATATATATGGTATCAGATTGATCTAATTTCTGTGCACTGAGGATAAGCAAGTCCTAGGTTACAAACTGAACTCTCCAATGCAAGAACAAGATGCATTTCTTCCTTTAGGAGGTGCGATTGTCAGAAGAAAATAAAAAAGTTTCAGTTTTGTTTTTGCATGTGGGAGGCTATTCTGTTTGTGATAATTGTTTGGATACACTATATTTTTAATATGCTAGTTGTGATAATTTCATGCCAAGTAAAAATGTCCATAGTCATATTTTATGTTCCTAAAGTAACAGAATGACTTTCAATCTAGAAAAGACAAAAGAAATGCTAATGTAGCATTTTTTTCAATTTTTCTGAAAATTTCCATTTCCCCCCGAAAAAAACTGGAAAAAAAAACGGTTTTTTTCCTGAGCTTCAAAATTTCCGGAAATTTTACATCTCTACTCCGTTACCTAGATTTTGTTCCATGTGCTCACATATTGCTAAACCACACAGAGGAAAGTGAAATTCAGGGAACAGCTTGTAATCTTGACGCACTTCAGCAATTGTCTTAAGCCTTCATTGGTTGGAGAGAAAAAAGTTGACTTGTGGTTAGGAGCACAGCAAGGGTGAAATTTTGGGGAAGAACAGATGGACACAGGATGCCACACACACAATCTGCTGAACACCCCCCCCCTTTCCCCTATGCCTTCTTTTCTTCCTTTCTCAGATCTGATACAATTTTAAACCATTGGGGGGGGGGATTCCATTTATTTCAGGGGTACAGAAGCTACAACCAGTCAGTGGAAATGGATGTTGTGCCCGTTTTAGTAACAGCGTTTCTTTGGAACAGAATTTGGATGTTTCAAAAACTACTTGTGGAGAAAATAAACATACCTCTCTCTTGCCAGCTCTCATTTTTGTCTCCCTCTGTGGACTCTAGCTCACAGATCTCTTCAGCTGATAAAGTAGTCCTTTCTCAGTGAGCATGAATTCACACAAAAACTGGATTTAGAGGCAAAAGAAGCCGACACAGTTGTGGAAGCTGGGGAGATGGTGGTGGTGGGGGAATAACAGTGAATTGATTTTTAAGCGTCTGGAGCTACACTCTGAATATTTTTAGCCCAAGGAACTTGATGAATTTTCAAGAGCCACTAATAAATCCAGGCGGCCGTCACCCGCCAGGAAGCAAAGCTCACACACGGCTGAGGGCGAGAGCGAGCTTTTCTAAACAGGATGATTCAGTCCAAAGAAACCCAAGTACTTTTCAGAGTTTAAAAAACTAGGCCAGGAGAAAGTGTCTGCCATTGACAGCACGGGAACATCCATGGCTAAATCGGAGACACAAAACGTGCTCTCATTAACAAGGCATATTCAGCATCATGAACGATATTTGCGAATCTACTAGCTAGCAGGCTTTAAGCCACATGAGCTACCAGGTGCACTAGGGAAGAGGATGCGGTTCAGACGTAGAGCATCTGCTTTGTGGACAGAAGGTCCCTAGTTCAGTCCTCGGATATCTCCGGTGAAAAGAATCAGGTACCTCCACCTGAGACCCTGGAGAGGGGCTGCCCCCCGCCAACCTGAAAAACAGCTCTGAGGGGTTGAACAGACAATACTGAGCTTGACAGAGCAAGGCTCTGACTCTGGAAAAGGCAGCTTAGTGCGGTCCCTGCTCAACAGAAAAAGCACGACTCTCATACTAGAATTGGCACTATCGTTGGGCTTACTTTGCCCACTGGTCGTCGAAAGGTGGACTGAGGAGGTAAGACAGTGGTTAAAAAAAATTCAAAGCAGGTCCCTTGCTGCAAGTTGAGGACGAGAACGTGAGAAGAGCCCTGCTGGATCACAGCTATGGTCATCATCTAGTCAAACATCCTGTCTCACACAGTGGCCGACCAGTCGCCCTGGAGAGCCTTCTCCAGATGTTGCCCTCAGTGCTGGGAAAGATAGGCTCTCCAGCGCAAAACAGGACCACTGCTCCTCAACGGTTGGAGCAGGATTACGAGTGGGTCGAGCGGCATACTTTGCAGGGTTGGGTCGGCAGGAAGAGGAAGGGGGCAGATGCAAAGGAAGCCAGGTCTGCCCCTAAACAGCTAGTTTCAGATGGGTAGCCAAGTTGGCCTGTAGTAGAAGAGGAAGATTTGACTCCAGTAACTCCTTGGAGACCACCAAGATTTCCAGGGCATAAGCTTTCAACAGTCAAAACACCTTTCATCAGGTATCTGAGGGAAGGGAGCTTTGACTCTTGAAAAGTTTACACCCTGGAAACCTTGCTGGTCTTTAAGGTGCTACTCAAGTCTAGCTCTCTTGAACGGCAATTACTAAGAATTTCAGGAAATGCACCATTATACTGAGTTAACTGAGCAAATCTGCCAGAATTCCCTCCTCCATACAGCTACCACAAGAAACTCCGCTTTTGCACCTCCGTGTAGAAAACCCAAGGAGAAAGACAGTAATATGCACTGAAAACATCAGAAACAGGGTCCTGTGTTCTGGTGAACCAAGTCTTGGGTCTGAAAAGGCTGGACATCACTACTTCAGTTACCTAGATGGCAAAGATTTATTTTTGACTTCTGTCATGTTATTTACCTGCCCGGAACTTATGAAGTAGGGTGGGATATAAAATACTTGCAAGCAATGTTCCCTCTAAGCTGTGGAGTCTTGTGAGCAGAAATTCTACTTTGTAAGCTACTGGCATTAAAGTTGTGATCAGGTGCTTTGGCTACTGCATCAATTAGTTTGCTCTGGAGCCCTCCTTCCTGAGCTAAGACAAAAATCTGTGAGCCGGAGGCTAAAAAACTGTGAGCTAGCTCACACCAACTCAGCTTAGAGGGAAAACTGCTTGCAAGTACACCCTTTGCTGTGTTGGCCAGGAGATCTTGACAGGACAGGACAAGACTATCTTGTTCAGACATGGGGAAAATATAGCAAAGCACGACACACAACATTAAGAAAGCGTCGAGTTCTAAATATGAGCGACTCTGATGCACACAGTAAAAGCCAGTATTTTTACTTTAGTGAATACAAGATACAAATATTTTACAACAACTTCTAGCATTTTCTTAACCATTTGATAAAAAGTTCACTAGAATATTTATTGTATAATGAAGGGGGGGGGAGAGAAACCACCACATTCGGGGGCCGGTGGGGGGGGGGGGGGGTTAACTTAATTTTTTTTTCCTTAAAGATTTTTCTGAAAGATGGCAACAAAATCCATATATATATATTAAAAAAGCTTTTCTTTCTTAAATATAGCAAAGCAGTGTTTCTTCTTGCACAGCAAAGTGAGGAAAGTATCTAATAAGAAGGGGTTTTTTTCCTTTTAATGTCTTTCACATTCTAAATTTCAGACTTCTTCCCGTGGCTGATCTGGCAGGAGTCGTTAACGTTCCTTATTTACTATATATTTCTTGTGCGCACAGCATACATGCCAATGCATTAGTGTCCTTTACAGTGAAAGGTTAAAGCATTTCCTGCGTTACTCCTTCCTTCAAAAGAAAACCCGCTATTCATGCCAAGTCGGTCTTTGCGATGTTAGAAGAAGCAACAGTTGGGTCAATGCCAGCAAATCGTTATTTGCGTAAGATGAGCGATGTTATGGCAGCCTCAAACCTGATTTACACCACTTTTTTTTTTTAGTTGTCAAGACATTTGGGTAGGGGCTTTAAAAAAACAAAACACAAACACAAAACACTTTGACTTGTTTCATTCTATGAAGTCGTACAGCTCCCTGACAAGCAACCTGCACCCCAGCTGTTAGAGAGGGGAGGCCATTGTTTCTTTGAACACGCTCCCTGGCCAATAAATTCCCTGCACGTGGGAAGTCACCGCACCATGACGAAGCTTCTCTTCTTCCTCACATCCTAGAGGAATGTCACACAGGAGCACTTTTAAGCAAGGGCTCCCCTTCCCTAAGGTGGTACTGGCCCAGAGGCTGTATACCACGTGCTCCCTGATCACTCAGTTCAGAAGCAGGGGACCCCCCTCCCTCCCCAGGGCTGGCAGCTAAAGAGCTACTTGAGGTATGCCAAGGGACCACGTGTGCCCGCCCCAGGAGGACCTTTCCGTTTCTCCAAACGGCTGCCCCCCCTCCTATGACCAATGTTCCCCCTGAGCTGTGGAGTCTTGTGAGCAAAAATTCTAGTTTGTGAGCTGCTGGCATCAAAGTGGTGAGCGAGCCACTGAGCTGCTGCATAAATCAGTTTGCTCTGGAGCCATCCTTCCTGAGCTCAGACAAAAAATCTGCCAGCCAGAGGCTAAAAAACTGAGAGCTAGCTCACACTAAAATTAGAGGGAACACTGCCGATGACTATTGCTTCTTCTCCGTTTCAAAAGTGGCTTACTGTGCAACAAGGGGCTACCATTCGAGAACTAAGCCCAGAACCCCGCCAGGCACCTGGGGCCAGGTGGACACGATTCTTTGGATTCTGGCCTAGGTGTGTTGCAATGGCCACCGGTACCAGATTTATTGTGCAAATTCCTGTTGCCTGGTGCAGAAGAACTGCTAGACATTAATCGTTCCCCTGGCGCCACTGATAACACTACCCTAAAAGGGTGTTTTTTTGTCCACCATGGACCCAGCTTACCTGGGTGCAAAAGCTAATATTTGGTATGAAAGGGTCACAAACATCAGGCAGTGGAGAAACACTGGCTCACCCACTGGCCAAAGGAAAGGAGGCCTCTGCCGTTACACCAGCACAAGCCATCCCGGATGCCACTGCAACAATGCTTGTCTGCAGGATCAAGGTGGAAATGTTTTCCAAAACGCCTGACAGAATTACATTATTAGTGCCGCCGCCGCCGTCGTTTTTTAAAAAAAGAAATCCGTTTGTTTTTTTTTGTTTTCGTGATGCAAAGTTCTTCCACAGGAGACCTCTGGACAGCAGGGCCAGATTCTGGAACAAGGTGATGAGCTGCGCATTAACAGTCGGAGAACTGAACTTCGGAATATTTAGCTGGCTTGATTCAAATATTTTTTTAAAAAGCAAAGAAGAAGAAGAAAAGCACAAGCTGCCAGGTTCAACGTTTTTGTTTTTAAGGGCGATGGAACTCCTTACAAAACCTGCATAGGAATAAAGACTTATTTGAGATACAGTCAGCACAGCCATCTTGTTAAGGCACACAAGAAATGAGACAGTAAATGTGAAGATGAAAGAACTCCCATTCCGATGTACAGCAAAAAGCTCACGTGGGTTGCATCAAGGACGACAGAGAAACAAGATCATCTGGAAGCCTCAGAAGGATCCGTGAAGTGGTGGGTTGGTTTGCTGGGTGGGTGGGAAGGGGACCGGCGGTGGAGGAGACAGGAATTCTGGGATGTTTCTACATCAGCAAGATGGAAGCAGGTGTCCACTCCTAATCTCAGTTCCTTGAACCGTTGACATAGGCTTCCCAAGTCCCCCCGGGGGGCAGGGAAACCCCCGCCCCAGAGGCCCGTCCCCCACTGCCAGCAGATCGGGCCCCGGGGGGAACCCCACCTTGACGTGCGCGTCACCCGGAAGTGACGACCATGCCGGGCACGCTGGGGGCGGGGCCACGGTCATCCGAGGGAAAACTCTATGGTTTTTCCTTGGATGGTTGTGGCCCCGCCCTCAGCACGCCCAGCGTCGTCACGTCACTTCCGGGTGACGTGTGTGCGGTGCGCGCGCACTCCAGCCATGGACCAGGAGTCCCCCGGTAAGAAGAAATTTCCACTTGGCAACCCTACGTTGAGGAATTATAAAGGAAAAATACATCCAGGACACTTATGCATTTATGGAATTACTTGAAAAGCAAGAGCCAACTATCAAATATTAAAAACCCACCATTATATACAGTTTTTACATAAGGTGGGAAGGGAAGTGGGGGGGGGGGAATAAAACAGGGAATGGCCTTGACATTAAAAGACGGCTGGATGTTTCATTTAAAGATAATCCCTACAGGTATGCGGAGGGGGGGAAATCAGGTGGAAAAGGTCCCACCCTTCGCCACCCTAACTTCCAAATCTCTCCATTATTTTTAATACCACTGTTACATTGATCCAGGCCCATAAGGGGGTTCAGTTTTAAGAGCTAGGGACTCTACCGGGGGGGAGGGTAATTAGGTCCTCTTTAAAATTGGTTTCTACGTAGTAACACGTTGCACCTCATAGTCCTCAGAATCACAGGACCTAGGATGGGAAAACACAGCTGATGTTTCGTTCTGAGGAAACTCCAAACCCCTCTGATAATGAAGAAGAAGAAGAGATTGGATTTATACCCCGCCCTTCACTACCCAAAGGTGTCTCAGAGCGTCCAGCCAGGTGCGAGTGGAGGAGTGGGGAATCAAACCCGGTTCTCCCAGATTAGAGTGCACGCACTTAACCACTACACCAAACTGCCTCTAATGAGAACAGAGTCAAATTCTTGGTCCCTCAAAGGGGAAGTTCAAGCTTGGCGGCCCTCGTGAATAAACTGCCACATTTGTGCAGATCAAAGCCCTGATAACAAGTTACAAGGGAATGCACACACAATCCATGTACACTTGCTATCTCTTTATGTGTGCAGTCTCCTGTTTATGTGCATGTCTCATGTTACATTCAACGCATGCACATAGGCTTGCCAAGTCCCCCTGGGGGGCGGGAAAATCCCCGCCCCAGAGGCCCATTCCCCGCTGCCGGCGGATCGGGCCCCGGGGGGAGCACCACCCCGACGTGCGCGTCACTCGGAAGTGATGCGATGACGCCGGGCACGCTGGGGGCGGGGCTACGGTCATCCGAGAGAAAACTCTATGGTTTTCCCTTGGAAGTGGCCTCGCCCCCAGCGTGCCTGGCGTCGTCGCGTCACTTCCGGGTGACGTGTGTGCGGCGCGCGCACTCCAGACAACAGCCGGGAGTCCCCCGCTGCGGCGCAACGCCCGACTTGGCAACCCTACATGCACGGCTGAACATGTGACTCAAGCCCCACCACTTATCCAGGTACTGGTCCCCCGTGTCATTTGTAAAGTGAACACCTTGGCTCTTTCTCACAAACACATGTATACATGTATGTGCAGGTCGTACCTGCCTTGACTAACATGCAAACAGGGCTACAGTGACCACACGTACATCCCACACAAGGAGGCATGGGTTTTTTTAAAAAAACAAATGGTGCTAAGTAACGTGCCCGCATAGCCACCACTCTGAATCTAAAGGGTGCCCCCCCACCCCCCCCAGGGTGAGTTCTAATCCAGGTCCTAACCTAGAGGTCAACAGTTTTCAAGTGTTAATAATTTGAGACGTGTCTAGTAGCCACAAGAATCCAATGAAATCAATTAACCTGTTGTCTTCTATCACTCCAGCATGAGATGGAGGTGTCGGGGCTCCTTCAGAGAGTATTACATTAGAACGTGCCCCGGTTTATATGTACTAAAAACTGTTTTAAAAAATCGACTTATTAGACAAATACATCTTAAAATTGTATGTGGATACACGCTTACAGAGTCCCCTGTTGTGTGGCTCCCACAGGTATAGTGTCCAAATAATACCTAGTAAGAGTAGGGGGTTGCAGGATTAGGCCTATCCCACCAGGGGGGAGGGCAGATAATCTCTCTGCAGAAATGAGAATCGAAACGTTTCTTCAAATTATGATTTGCAGCAAAACCCACACACCACTTCAAAAAAACCTCCTTTTTTGCTTCTCTGATGCATATTTTCCAACGCAAGCAATAGGAATCGCTTCCTCCCCCACCCCCTCCCAACAATAGGCAGTTTTTAATATAATATAATATAATGCCTTGAGAGATTATATTACAATGACTTTTTCTATTTCTGCAGGATGGAACTCGACACCAGATTTGCGTGTGTGTCAAGATGGGGAAGAGTGTCACTTTGCTATCTATATACATATATTTATATATGTATATATACACATATATGTATATATATTTATAAAATGTATAATGAAGTTTTACCATACAGCACAAAAAAGAGTACAGTTCAACAGCACACATTCACCACCAGGGAGGGGAAGGGGGGGACAACCCCTTTTTAAAAAACCCCTCTGCAAAGAATCCAAGTAATATTACTTAAAATCCAAAGGAAGTACAGTATATTGAACAAAATAGTAAATATTAAACAGTGAATACTCTACTTAATAAGGACCTCGCCTTTTCTGTGTTTGTTTTTTTTTCAAGTTGGCGTCAATCCACAAAAATATACTTTTTTAAATCTGGTGAACGTACAATACATAGATAGGTAACTTACACCAAAAGGTGATAATATATTTAAGATGCTATATACACAAAGTTTGGCTCAACTTTTAATTTACATATAGAATAATAAGTATTCATGGCTTATTTTTCCCCAAGGTTCTGCCTGCAAGTTTTTTTCCTTCCTCTCCTGAAAACAAACGAAGGAGTAAAAAAACCCAAAAAATTAGAACTATACTCTACAAAAAAGCTACCCCCCCCGCCCCATACAGCTTTGGCTTATATAAATAATTCATAGCAGAATGTGTTCAAAAAGTAAGGTATATAATTTTCTATATAGTCTTCAAGGAGGGTATGGTTTTCTTTAATAAAAAATAGACACGAGCTAAAACTGGTTTTATACTTTTTAAAAAAAAAAAGGCAGGAGGAACATAAAAAAGGAAACTTTTTCGACAAATCCCAATTATAACTTAATATATTAAAATTTTATTTTATGGTTTATCTCCTAGGCTAATATTTTCTGAATATTTCATGCGAGCTCTTTATGTCCTTCTTCATTTGCGTTTCTTTTCTTTAAATCACTTTTGACCTCAGTATTTTTTTTTGCATGTGCAAAAATCAGGTTTTTGATTGGGTTTTTTTTAAACTAATGCCAGCCCTTCTCCATGCACTCTCTGCAAGAGAGACCCATGCTAGATTGGGTAATATAAAGGTCGTTCTATGTACAGTATTGCTTTCTTTTCGTACTGCTCTGCTGCTACAAAGCGGACTACAGGGAACCAGACGGCGTTTGAAAACACACACAGGAACAACTACGACAGGCGAGCCTTCGCGGTTCCGCCCTCTAATTTGGTAGGATTATATACGGGGTATGACGTTTCTTTTGCAAAACAGGTTACATTATTCTCAAGGAATGAGTCCCCGGTGACAGCCAGACTAGACCAATACCTATGAGGATTCTTCTGTCTTATATTTATATATGTGTGTGTGTGTATATATATATCTATATATATCTTTTTCTTGTTGAACCACAGGGCATCTGCAGCTACACAAGGAGTTTGTTATTAAGTGCCTGCTGATTTTTGTGTCTTGCTACACACACTCACACATATATATATGTATACAAAGATATATATGCATGTATGTATATACATATAAATATTCCTTTCCCGTCCTTGTTTATTAATTTAGATATGTCAGGACTGTTCGTAGAACTCAAAGGTAGAAACAGAGGGGAACAGGGCAGCTTATGTCACCCAGGCGTCCATTCGCATGCGCTTTACTGTCGGGCTCTCCCTGTCTTCTGAATTTGGGGGTCTTCCCAGGCCAACGGGGGAATGGAAGTCACTCCTTGGGTCCTCCCGATCGCTGCCGTCGTACGAACTGCTGGAGCTACTGAGACTGTCAATGGGAGAGCGGCCCATCTCCTGCCGCGCCTGTTGCTGTTGCTGCTGCGCCTGCTGTGGCTGCTGCGGGAACGTGGACGGGGTCATGCGGTCTCTAGGAGGAGAAATTGGTTCGGACTTGATGTTGATGTTTTGGTTGGTGTTAATGGATAAACTGGAACCCTGAGATAACTGGCCTCCAGCCCTAGGGAGATTCAAGATGGGGGAAAGGAAGGGAGAAAGAACAGTTAACGAGTCGCTCATCGTGGCTGTAGCGTGAGAACCCTTCAGCCCGACAATCAAGGAAACTGGGATCTAAAGTCTAAGAAGGTGATCAGAGAATGGGAAGCCAGAGAAAGACAAAAGGTGGATGAGACTGAGAGCAAACACCACGACACGCACACAACCAAACACACCCTGCTTGCCTGAAAAAAGACTACAACCAGGGGTCGTTTCGTAGAACTCATTAGCATAACTCATTAGCATATGCCACACCCCCTGACATCAGGGGCCCGGCGGTGGACCTGCAAGGCCGGTGGGAGTGCGAGGAAGCCCCGCCAAGGCCCTCCCTGGCCCCAGGCAGTCAGAGGTGGGGAGAGGCGGGGAGGAAGCAACTTACCCTCCCTCTTCTCCTGCCTCCTCCTGGCTGAATGAGGGCCAAAAGCGGGGCGGCCGGAAGCAGGGGGCGGGGCTTCCTCACCCGGGGGAACTGCGTTCCCCCGCGATCCCCCCCGAAATGACCTCTGACTACAACTGCTACACACCTGCAACCCCGTGACTGGTTGGTATTACGAGCTAACCTAGGATACCCTGCTGACCTAACAGTGTCACTATTGTTGCGGGGTCGCTACACAGAGGCAGGCAACGGCAAACCACCTCTGTCCGTCTCTCGCCTTCAAAACGGCACATGGTCACCGTAAGTTGGCTGTGGCCTGACGGCACTTTAAAAAGGTAAAGGTTCCCTTGCTCGAAAGCCAGTCGAGTCCGACTCTAGGGTTGCGGTGCTCATCTCCGTTTCAAAGCCGAAGAGCCAGCGCTGTCCGAAGACGTTTCCGTGGTCATGTGGCCGGCATGACTAAACACGAAGGCGCACGGAACGCTGTTACCTTCCCACCGAAGTTGTCCCTATTTATCTACTTGCAATGTCTTGCTTTCGAACTGCTAGGTTGGCAGGAGCTGGAACTAGAGATGGGAGCTCACTCCGTCATGCGGCACCCGGGTCTCGAACTGCTGAACTACCGGCCTTCCACAGCCTGCAGTTCCCAATTATGGGGTTGCCAACCTCCAGGCAGGGCCTGGAGATATGGAAGACTTAAAAAGAGAGGTCAGCAGCAGCACTTTGGGGCGCCGCCTTTGCCTTGAGTTGGGGGCGGGATTCTGAAGGCCGTTTTGGATCCACCTTTCCCGCGTGGAGGTGCTCAAAAAAGCATGCAATGGCAGCCCAGCCCTTCTCCCTCTCTCTTCCCCAGGACTGAAAAGCACCCACCCCACCCACTACTTACTCACGAGTAAACCTGCCCGGGGTCTGGCTGCCAGGCTTCCCCCCCTCTGGTGCAACTCTAAGGTTCCTCCCGGGTCCCTCCGGTCGTGAGGCAAGAGCCAAGCCGCCCCCGCAGAGAACTTTTGGCTCCCCACCCCGCTTCGCTCGCCCGCCTTTAACCCTTTCCGTGCTGCAGAGGAAGCTGAAAGGCTTCCTCCTCCTGCTGCCCTCCCCACGAGGCGCCGCGGCAGGAATTCAGCCAGGCGGGCCCGAGACAGCAACACCACCTTCTAATGCAGCTGGACGGGGCTGCTCACGAGTAAAATCTCCACGGGGCAGCCTTGCGGGGGAGGGGGGTGTTATCTCCAGCATGGAAAAGGTTGAAGTGAGCGAGCTGCGTTGCTGGGGAGGCCTAGCAAGGACGGGGGGGGGGGGGGTTTCTTCCGGGGTTGGACGGGGGGGAGGCTTTGCTCTTGCATCAGGGCCAAAGAGACAGGGAGGGGCTTCTGATCTGCAACAGGAGGGGGGGAAAGCTCTTCTAGCCAGATCCTTGGAAGGTTTACTCATCGCAAGTAAGTCACGGCCAACGAGTGCGGGGGGGGATAAGCCTTTCAGTCCCCCTGGAAGAGAGAAATGCGGCCGTCGTGTGCTTTTCGATGGGGAGCCGTTATCAAGCAGTAACTGAAAAAGGGAGCTGCATCTCAGGAAAGCACCTCCTCCTCCCTGGCCACGGATTCTGCGCGTCTCTCGGGTGCGGCTGCTGGACTCTCCGGCTGTGCCGCGCTCCATCCTCTCTTGCCCGCCCCCTCCAGCCACCCCTCAGTGGGGTGCCCGACTCCCCCCCCCCGGCCGCCCCGAGCGCGCCACGGGCTCCCCACGCCACGCCGAGATGCAACAGCTGAAAGCAACCAGGCGGGGAGGGCTTTTGGCGGAGTGGGGGGCGGGTGCATTTTGGCGCCCCTAAGGACTGGTGCGCTCCCCTGTGGGGAGGGGTATAAATCCAATCCCCTTCTTCAGATGGACAAGGAGTGGCTATACAAGAGCACGACACTTCCCTACAAAGTTCTCCCCCCCCACCCCCAGCAAGAACTCCTTAAAAGTAATAAATGCAGCACTTCAGTGAGGAAGCCGCCCACAGCCATCAATCCACTGAAAGCTCAAAAGAACACTCTGCCCAACCGAGCAGGATCAAGCCCGAACACAGCCCGTTAGCTAAGTGGGGATGCCCAGCTGGGTGTAACTTGGCGTAGAGTGCTGATCCTCCAAGAGTTATTTTCTTTTTCTTTCTGCATGCCTACTTACACAAGAGAGCTGAGGGCTGCCTGTCCTAGATGATGCTGTTGCCAGGCAGATACTTGTCCTAATGACAGCATTCCTGGGGAGTTAAATCCCTGCAGGGCTGACAGGTCTGCACTAGTCAAGGAGTAATCTGGAAAAAGAAAGGGGGGGGAGAGAGAGAGGAGGGAGACAGAGAAGTTAAGTTTAATGCTACGTTCGTCACAAGGTTATACAATTTCCATTCCAACAGAAGACCCAGCGGCTAATCACTGCCAGCACCGGCCTGAGGTCAGGCACTCAGTGGGAAACTGGGAATCCACCCAGGTGGTCCTGATGCCCTTTGCGAAAATCATCCGCGGGGTTCTCACCTCAAGGCCAAGTTTGGGTTTCTTACGTGCCTCCGATTGGAACCTTCGGGGGGCCTTCTTTGGGGGGCCGCCGCCTTTTGAGGCTGGACGAGTGGCAAACTGAGATCAGCTACCAAGTTTAGTTTATTGTCTTAGCCATTGGCCATAACAACACAAAATAAATCAAAGCACAACCAACAGTATACATCAGTAACTTACAGTAAGTCCTAGACCCAGTCTTATCTTTTTCGCCGCCAGTGCAAACAAAGCCATTCTGCTAGTAACATGTGCATCAATATCAGAGAGCAAGAAAACGGTCAAATCCTGCTCTGAAATTCCATTATACAGAGGTACAATAGGATAAATAAACCTTTGCCTAAGTGATTCGTGCCATGGACATCTCAGAATGTAATGCTTGACATCATCCACTTCACCCATACCACAGAGGCATATTCTGGAGGCGGCAGGGGCACCCCGAAAGCGGCCAATACAAACCATTGAGGGTATGACGTGGAACCTTAGGGCGGTAAAAGCCCTTCTCAGCTCCAGAGTAGTTAGTTTCTCAAGATATACAGTCCTGCAATGATCTCTTTTAACGATCTTATACAAGGGGGCTGTACGGCAACTTACCAACAGGTCGGTTCAAAAGCCCAACCTTAGAGTGGCGAACTGAGAAAGGGCCTCTACTCAGTCATGACGCCAAAATCATGGGATCCCCTCCACAGGGAGATCTGCCTGTCCCCCCTGCCGCTGTTGTCTGCCGGTAGGTAAAGACTTACCTGCTTCATCGGGGATCCCCCCACTGACCCAGGATTTTTGTCTGGGGAAAAGGGGTGCCGGAACTCTCAAGAGGGAAGTGAAGTTTTCCAGTCTGTATACTAAAGACTCATGAACTTCTAAACGTTTTCTTTTTAAAAAAAAATTGTTGAAGAGGTTGTGGAACTCTGTTCTGGCATGTTCCCCCAGGAGAAAAAAGCCCTGCACTGACCTATCTAGTGGCTCTTTTTGTAGCAGGGACTCCTTTGTGTATTAGTCAACAAGAGCTTACAGAGCACTTCTTACAGGGGCTACTGTAAGCTCTTGGAGGATTGGCTACATTAGGGGTGTGTCGCTTAATATGCAAATGAGTACCTGCTACAAAAAGAGCCCTGAATTTAACTTTAACACATTTTGTTATTTTGTTAAATTGTCGTTTTCTAATTGTTTTTACACTGTGTATTTCAAAATGTTTTCCGTTTTTCGGCGCACTGAGCACCCAAAGCTGGGTGGCGAGGCAGCACAAGAATGTTTTAAGCAAATGGACAATAAAATTCATCCTCATGGCTAAGGCCATCAAGCTTCAGAAGTCTGTTGTTCTCGTATAGGCCTGGACAATCTACTTTAGACAGAATGGATGAGATACACATACTTGACTGAAACTCAGAACCTTCAGCTTCCTGCTTTTCAGAAGCCGGGTCGTTCAGTCTAAAGAACAAAACTCTGCTAGTTCACTGGAAGCAAAACAAATCAGGGATGTGATCAGAGCAGACGGATCTGGAGCGGCAAATTCCATTTAACGAAGGGAGAAGTGGCAACAGCTGACCTGAAAGAATCTAACCTGGAATGGCTGGCGAGCTGTCCCAAACATAGCAGCTGGTATCCGACAACATCTGCTCACAGAGCGGGGACTTTCCTTCCTTCCCCAACTGTCAAAGCCCCAAGTCCCCTGAAACGTTGCTCTTGGGGCTCAAGGGACCTCAAGAACAGCACAGGAAGAAGGAGACGAAGAGGAGGAGGAGACTGGATTTATACCCCGCCCTTCACTCTGCGTCTCAGAGTGGCCTACGATCTCCTTTCCCTTCCCCTCCCCACAACAGACACCCTGTGAGGTGGGTGGGGCTGAGAGAGCTCTTTCCAGAACTGTCCTTGAGAGGACAGCTCTGACAGAACTATGGCTTGCCCGAGGTCACCCAGCCAGGTGCAAGTGGAGGAGTGGGGAATCAAACCCGGTTCTCCCAGAGTCCGCGCGCTTAACCACGACACCAAACTGGCAAACGTGGGGGTCCACAGTCGGGGTGGGATGGCAGAAACCACCACCTCCTCTACCAAAAGTGCCTTTAAGTCTTCTGAATGGGGTACAAGCGCCTGTGACGCTCCTCTCCACCCCCCAGAAGTGATGAGACTGGCCACGAGTGATGATCATACAGGGATCATTTTCTTTAACAATGTGTGGATTTTGATGACTTGTTCTTGGTTTCTAAGGCATACTGCCACCCTGATTTCAACCAGTGGCGTCACAATTAATTCTGCCACCCATTTTTTTGCTCAAGGAAGCGCATTGGACAGAGGCTTTCTAGGATGAAAACCGGAACAGCGGCAGAAACGTTGGCCGCACTTGCAGAAAAGGGCAACTCGAAGGATAAAACGGTTGGAACACTTTCCCTATGAGGAAAGGTTAAAGCGCTTGGGGCTCTTTAACTTGGAGAAACGACAACTGAGGGGTGACATGATTGAGGTTTACAAGATTATGCATGGGAAAGAGCAGGGAGAGAAAGAGGTACTTTTCTCCCTTTCTCACAATACAAGAACTCGTGTGCACTCCATGAAATTGCTGAGCGGTCGGGTTAGAACGGATAAAAGGAAGTACTTCTTCACCCAAAGAGTGATTAACACTTGGAATTCACTGCCACAGGAGGTGGTGGCGGCTACAAGCATGGACGGCTTCAAAAGGGAATTAGATAAGCATATGGAGCAGAGGTCCATCAGTGGCTATTGGCCACAAGGTATAGATAGGGGTTCTGGGGCAAGTGATACTCTGTCTTCTTGGTGCTTGGGGGGGGGTGTCAACAGTGGGAGGGCTTCTAATGTCCTGGCCCCACTGGTGGACCTCCTGATGGCACCTGGTATTTCTGGCCACTGTGTAACACGGAGGGTTGGACTGGATGGGCCTTTGGCCTGATCCAACATTGGCATCTCTTACGTTCTTATGTTCTTGCAAGTTGGAGATGATGTAGATTGACTCACGGGGACATGAAGGTACAGGGACATGTGGCAATTCAAATATACCAAGGGAACTGCAGATGCACTCCCTGAGAGAAAGATCAAGTTGGAGGACACTTGTAGGACGTTGGTCCTTATGACCAGCACAAGAAACAGGACCAAGTGGCTTCGTGTCTGTTCCCCCCCCCATCCTTTTAAAACCACCTTTCATTTGACACACTGTGGCCCCAGTCACACGGGCTGGATATTGGGGGGGGGGTGGCTGTTTGCCCCGGAGCGAACTACCGCGCGGCAGCTGGATCAAACGTCCCGCCCAATGTCCCACTGACGTCCCGTGGTTGGGGGGAAGTGCCGATCATACCTCACTCCTGCGGCGCGGTTGTTTTTTTAAACCCAAGTGTTCGCATGCGCCATTGGGTGCTTGTGCGCACCCGTGGAGACTTGACCAAAAAAAAAAACTTTTCGCGACGGGACATGGGTGGGTGCCAGATGCCACGACCTACCACCGGAAACATGATCTGACGCCCGCCCTTGCCCCGCGGTTTCTGGAAACTAGTACCTCGGAGGTACTAGTTTTTTACAGCGCATCTTCAGAGTGAAGCCTCGGGTGAGCCACGGGAGCTCTACGCTTCCCAGATGTGGCGGTGAGATTGCACCCGGAAAATCCACCTATCTTCCGTTTCTCTAGCGTGCCTAATGCTCCGTGTGACCGGGGCCTGTGAAGGTTTAAACTCAAGGCATCCTTCTTAAAAGTTTAAACGCACACTAGCGCACAACAAAATTTGTTTCGCCATGCTTTTGTGGGAGGAGGATGTTTTTTAATACCCTGACTGGATTATTAGGTTTTTAAATACAGAATACGGTGCTTAGATAGTTATCGCCACTGAGTCACACATAGGAAGTTATTTCAGTCCATTTCAGTCCATCATTAACACTTGTGTGTATGTGTGTGTGTGTGTGTGTGTGTGTGTGTGTTTTCCTTTGGGGGCTGGAAGGAGAGAGAGCTGCAAATGTTTTTCTGCACTTAATCACTCTGTGCGATAGCTCTCTTAGTTTATGACCTAGCCACTGGGGAACAAAAGGGATTTTAAAAAAAGTAATCTGGTGAGAGCTACAATATACATATCCGGGTAGGGAAAAAACCCCTCCACTTAAATTTGAATGCCAATCCTAGCCAAAACTGTCTACAAACCCAAGGTATCTGGTATCAATGATATTTTTGTAGTAGCAGCAATCGGGGGCTTAGTCAAAGCATACAGGGGATCACTTCAACCTCTTAAAGTACTATCTTTATCCATTCCTATCATTCCCCCGTTTCCCCTGGGATTTTTAACTGCAGCCTGAGTCTAGCCGCCTAATACAACGATCGAGGGGCCGACTGCGAGAAGTGAGAAAGCGCAACCACGGTGAACTCACTGACGCTAGCACTTTATTATTGTCCTGTGGTTTAAATGGTTTTAGAATTGTTTTAAATTGTTGCTGCTTAGTCTATCTGGTCCATGGGGTCGCGAAGAGTCGGACTCGACTGCGACTGAACAACAACATCATCTATATTTTATGTTTTATTGTAAACTCGATGCTGATTTTATGTAAGCCGCCCTGAGCTGGCCTTGCTGGGGGGGGGGGGTAGAAATTCAGTAAATAAATAATCCACTGTGCCAGCAAATAGGTACCAAACCCTACGCCAGCACAGTGGAATGGGTCCAGACATCCTCCAACTGAAACAGCTCTACCAACAATGGAAGAGCCAGTATGTCGTCGAAGGCTTTCACGGCCGGAGTTCATTAGTTGTTGTAGATTTTCCGGGCTGTATGGCCGTGGTCTTGCCATTGTAGGACCTGACGTTTCGCCAGCAGCTGTGGCTGGCATCCTCATTATCTCGTAGGACTCAGCCCTACCCCACCTTCCTGAGTAGATATAAATTGCCTGCCTACCATTTTTCTTCTACCTTCCTCCAACTCAAGTGTCTCTTCCATTGGTTGTTGCAGATTTTCCGGGCTGTATGGCCGTGGTCTTGGCATTGTAGGACCTGACGTTTCGCCAGCAGCTCTGGCTGGCATCCTCATTATCTCGTAGGACTCGGCCCTACCCCACCTTCCTGAGTAGATATAAATTACCTGCCTACCATTTTTCTTCTACCCCTAACCTCCCACTTCACTGAGCAATTCCTAAAGCCTTCCTCCAACTCAAGTGTCTCTTCCATTGGTTGTTGCAGATTTTCCGGGCTGTATGGCCGTGGTCTTGGCATTGTAGGACCTGACATTTCACCAGCAGCTGTGGCTGGCATCCTCATTATCTCGCAGGACTCAGCCCTACTCCACCTTCTTGAGTAGATATAAATTACCTGCCTACCATTTTTCTTCTTCTCACCTTGACACAGAGAGTCCTCCATCTTTCTGTGTTATACCTCTGAGGATGCCAGTCACAGCTGCTGGCGAAACGTCAGGTCCTACAATGCCAAGACCATGGCCATACAGCCTGGGAAAATCTGCAACAACTAATGGAAGAGACACTTGAGTTGGAGGAAAGCTTTAGGAATTGCTCAGTGAAGTGGGAGGTTAGGGGTAGGGAACCACCACGACCACGAAGTCTGATACTAACTTCAGCACTGATGAGAGATTTTCTAGAGTGCCATATGCTGCAGATTGGTATGGTGGCCCATTATTCAAAAAATGCATACGTACCACTATATCGCTGAGGTCCTACATCTTGTGTGTGTTTCGAAAGAAGCAGATTTGTTGCTTAAAAAAAATAAATGTTAGCTCTCTCAATTTCATTGTGATTCCTTGATCTAGGTCGCAACCCTCCCTGAGATTAACTTCAGGGGCTAATCCACTGCTCAAATTAAAATCTAGGAATATAACATAGGAGAAAAAATGGAACACAGATAACAGCCAGAACTGGCAAAAATACAGCTTCCTCACTGAAGAGCTGCTCAGCACATTACACAGAGTGAGGATCTGCTCTACACAGGCTTACCCTTGAAGTTGATCTGCAAATTACAGCTGGTACAAAATGCGGCGGCGCGCCTGCTGACGCCGATGCCCGTGCGGGCCCACATTCGGTATGTGCTCTGTCAGCTGCACTGGTTGCCGGTCGAGTACCGGATCTGCTCCAAGGTGTTGGTAATTACCTTCAAAGCCTTATACGGCCTGAGACCAACATACCTAAGGGACCGCCTCTTCCCGTATACGCCTCGGAGAGCGTTACGCTCTGAGAGTCAACATCTCCTGGTGATCCCTGGCCCAAAGGATGTCTGCTGAGCCTCGACCAGGGCCAGGGCTTTTCCCGCCCTGGCCCCCACCTGGTGGAACACGCTCCCTATTGAGATCAGGGCCCTGCGGGATCTTATGCAATTTTGCAGGGCCTGCAAGACAGAGCTGTTCTGCCAGACCTTTGGCTGAAGCAGTGGGCGCCCACATATGTCCCGCCCCCCCAGGTTGCGATCTCCCACCGACTGATAACCGGCCATACCTGGTTGCATCAATGGGCCGGATCCTTCCTACGGTGTGGGGATAGGAAAATCTCTGCTGAGAACAGGAAAATCTCAGCGAGGCACACCCGGAGAGGCTCCTGTCCTTACAGGGAGAGGCTCCTGTTTTCACAGGGAGTCATAGGGAGATTGGCAACGGGAGATTCTTAGCTGAGTCTGCATAAGTCTGTTGTTTTACTGTAGAACACAATGAATTGCTGAGAGCGAATAAGTTTTGCAACATTCAAAGACAAGCTTGCTGTGAAAAGAACATTCTGTTTTTCTAGGGAAATGTAACACTTTTGCTGTACCATGAATGAGACTGCTTTTCCTTCTGTTAATAAAGCGCTTGCTGACAGGCAGTTCAGACAGATCAGTTGGGACAGAGAGAGAGAGACGAACTGAGCTTGTTCAGAGAGCTTGTACCTAGCTCTGTGTGTTGTGTGATTCTTGAACCCTACCAAAAGTCTACACTACGGCAAGCATGACTACCGATTTTATATGTTTTATATATGTTTGAATTGTGTTTTAAATTTTATTGTATAGTAGTCATGTATGGCTGCGAGAGCTGGACTATAAGGAAGGCCGAGCACCAAAGAATAGATTCTTTTGAACTATGGTGCTGGAGAAGACTCTTGAGAGTCCCTTGGACTGCAAGAAGATCAAATCAGTCAATCCTAAAAGAAATCAACCCTGACTGTTCCCTGGAAGGCCAGATAATGAAACTGAAGCTCAAATACTTTGGCCACCAAATGAGAAGGGAGCACTCACTGGAAAAGACCCTGATGAGAAGACCCTGATGCTGGGAAAGGTCGAAGGTCAAAGAAGAAGGGGACGGCAAAGGATGAGATAGTTAGACAGTGTCATAGATGCAACGAACATGAAGTTGAGTCAACCTAAGAGGACGGCGGAAGACAGGAAGGCCTGGCGTGTTCTGGTCCATGGGGTCGCAAAGAGTCGGACTCAACTGTGCGACTGAACAACAACAACAAAACCGTTCTAATCTGCCCTGAGCCTGTTTACGGGATGGGCGGGATATAAATGCGGAAAATAATAAATCAAAAAAATAAATAAATATGTACCATGCTTTAGAGAGCCACGACTAGCCTGTCTCTCATCACAGTTTGGAAGCTAAGCAGCGCAGGCCAACGGCTGGTCCTTGGATGGGAGTCCACCACGGAAGACGAGGGGTGGCTATGCTGTGCCTGGCGATGGCAAACCACTTCTGCTCAACTCTTGCCTTGAAAACCCCACAGTCCCCTGATTGCCATGAGTCAGATGTGACTTGACAACAGACAGTTATTAGTGCGCTTCAGACAGCCACTGAGGTTCACGTTGAACGCCCCCCCCCCCCAAAACACAGAATGCTGGCACGTTGGAGAAGACTGTGTTAAAAGGTTCAGAATTCCCTCCATCTGCAAACAAACAGCGGGGGAAAGGGCCAAAGCTGTGCGATGCTTACCAGTATTGTACGCCGTTGGCATGGCAGAATAGACCAGTCCCTGTGGGGGCAAGCTTGGCGTCGTCACCGACACAACCGGCGTGGCGAGAGGCTGCGTCGACTGTGAACTGCTTAACCGTTGGGTGTTCTAAAATTGGTTCAGATGCAAAACAGAGATCAGAGACAAGCAACAGCAGCAAAACCGCAGCTAAAACAAATGCAGAGTTTAGAGCACTTCATCCTTGCATGTGGATTTCCCCACAGAATGTACACGAAGCAGGTCCACACCACTGGGAGGAGGGAAATTTAAGCCTATTTGTGGGCGGCCGCTTTTCCAGACTAGAGCGTTGGGCTCCGCTAAGAAAGGAAGCTGGGGGCTGTCCTCAGACAAGTTACACTGAGCCCCATGTGACTGTTCTGCAAAAGCGGAATTGTCACCTGCTTTTGGAAGGCTTCTGTGTGAGAGAGAAGGGCTAAGTGCTAACACAGATACCCTGTTTTGTGCACATTTTTATTAACCCAAGTGTCCTGAAAGGACGAGTGTGCCCTAACCCTTTATGGAAAGAGCAATCCAAAGACTGAAGATTCTGGAGACGACCTCCTGGTATCAACTGCAAGCCAACATCAGGATCTGTTGTGGAGGATTCCCCCCCCCCCGGTTTGTTTGTCTTCTGTGTGTTTTAAAGACTCAACACGGCTGAAAAAGGGGCAAGTGTCTGTAATGTACTTGGAATTCAGCCTGATGAAAGCGAACCTTGAGGCCAGCCTAACCCAGGAAGGCACTAGCAGCTTCCTGGGATATCAAAATTCAAGAGATGCTGGGCTGCCCTGCAAACACTTCCTCCAGGGAAAGGGAAAGGGGACAAACCGTTGGCCAGTGCTTGCCGGGCCTGGAGTGCACGGACTCCCTCAACTAGCCATCTCAACCTTTGGCACCCTCTCCCTCTCTATTCACTTATGAAACAGGGCAGAGGAGGTTGCAAGCAGACACTCTGCTGAAGTAGCAACAAAGGCACTGAGTAATAAAAGATGGGGGGTGAGAAAGGAAAGGTAAAGGTTCCCTTGCTCGAAAGCCAGTCGAGTCCGACTCTAGGGTTGCGGTGCTCATCTCCGTTTCAAAGCCGAAGAGCCAGCGCTGTCTGAAGACGTTTCCGTGGTCATGTGGCCAGCATGACTAAACACCAAGGCACACGGATTGCTGTTCCCTTCCCACCGAAGTGGTACCTATTTATCTACTTGCAATTTCTTGCTTTCGAACTGCTAGGTTGGCAGGAGCTGGAACTAGAGACGGGAGCTCACTCCGTCATGTGGCACTCGGGTCTTGAACTGCTGAACTACTGACCTTCCACAGCCTGCAGTTCAGCGTCTTAACCACTTGAGCCACCGCAGCTCCTGAGAAAGGAGGGGGGGGCAAACAACTGAGAGCAGTCAGGACGATAACAATCCAGCTTAAGCCGGTCCTGGTTTGCCTCAATTCCACTGACAAAGATCTGACCCATTTACTTTGAGAGGAGGACTTGTTTTAAGCTAGAGGCACAATTCCCTTGCAGGAGTCAGTCCTGCCGCCAGGGGGCCGTCTCCTCCTCTAACATGCGAGTTACGAACCGCTCTTTGTCCTTGTCTAGGGAACCTGCAGGACGTCATGGATTATACGTTTGTGAGTTTGAAGACTTGACAGGGGAAGTGGATTCCTGTGTTTCTTTTGCCACGGGCAGACTACTGCAGAGACACCAGTCCCCAGCTGTACATTTCTTTCCACTGTGCACAGGCAATGGAACACGGGACCTCCCGCTACAATGGGCAGATTTCTTTTAATGTGTACCCACAGAAATGATACCATGTAAAGCAGCATTCGCTTGCAAGCAGCCCTTGGCTGGGAGGGCAGGGTACACATTTGGGAAAAATAAATAAATAAATAAATAAATAATCAGTTCATCTGAAAATCCCCACTATCTATTAAGAAAACAATTCCTTTCACACAACAGACCGTGAGCCTGAGATGTCATGTCAAATTCTCCCTTTGAGGGGTGACATGATTGAGGTTTATAAGATTATGCATGGGAAAGA
>NW_015174852.1:129723-131120 GCF_001447785.1 Gekko japonicus
CAGTGGGAGGGCTTCTAATGTCCCGGCCCCACTGGTGGACCTCCTGATGGCACCTGGTATTTCTGGCCACTGTGTGACACAGAGTGTTGGACTGGATGGGCCTTTGGCCTGATCCAACAATGGCATCTCTTATGTTCTTATGTTCTCTAAGCTGTGGAGTCTTGAGCGCAAAAAATTCCACTTTGTGAGCAACTGGCAAGTTGTGAGCGAGAGATTTGGCTGCTGGGTCCATTAGTTTGCTCTGGAGACTTCCTGCCTGAGCTAAGGCAAAAATGTGTGAGCCGGAGGCTAAAGAACTGTGAGCTGGCTCACACTGACTCAGCTTAGGGGGAACACTGGCTAGGACGTGAAATCTGGGGCTTCAGCATGAGAACCATCATATGAGAAATGCATCAAATCTGTATGAGAAACACCCTCTTATCGACTTTTGCAACACAGCTAAGAAACAGGGATTTTGAACTTGGGATGTGTACTGGGGTGTGTGTGTGTGAGTAACTAGCTCATATGAGCCACTGGGATAAAAATGGACTGGGACATGGGTTCCAGTGTTCCCTCTAAGCTGAGTTAGTGTGAGCTAGTGCACAAGTTTTTTAGCCTCTGGCTCACATATTTTTTTCTTAGCTCAGGAAGGACGATGAAGAAGAAGAGATTGGATTTACACCCCGCCCTTCACTACCCAAAGGAATCTCAGAGCGGCTTACAAACTCCTTTCCCTTCCCCTCCCCACAACAGACACCCTGGGAGGCAGGCAGGGCTGAGAGAGCTTTGACACAAACTGCTCTTTTTCAAGGACAGCTGTGCCAGAACTATGGCTTGCCCAAGGTTATCCAGCAGGTGCAAATGGAGGAGTGGGGAATCAAACCCGGTTCTCCCAGATTAGAGTCCGTCCACTTAACCACGACACCAAACTGGCTCCAGAGCAGACTAATTTATGCAGTAGCCAAACCGCTCGCTCACAACTCTAATGCCAGTAGTTCACAAAGTAGAATTTTTGCTCACAAGACTCCACAGCTTAGAGGGAGCATTGCAAGTGGGTTCCATTCGCAGCTTGTCCGAAGACTGACTGATGTGTCACTTTCAGTTTCCTATCTATAAAGGGAATAATTGTGACCTAGTTCAGCTATGAACGTAGAAGAAGTAAAACAGTTATATGACCCAAGTCCTACAGACAAGGTATGCTATAATCACATAAACAGGCTGTATATTTATCCAGGGCTTTTTTTGTAGAAAAAGCCCAGCAGGAACTCATTAGCATAACAGGCCACACCCAACAGCTGAAACTCATTAGCATATTAGGCCACACCCTGCCGCCACTGCTCATTAGCATATTAGGCCGCAACCCCGTGTTGCCAAAAGTGTGGTCATCCAGCCACACCCACCTTTTGCTTCTTATTCTG
>NW_015174852.1:131294-136551 GCF_001447785.1 Gekko japonicus
CATTCCTGCCCAAAAATAGCCCTGCTGCTTGGGAGCTAGCCGAAACTCTGTTCCTGTGCGTTCCTGCCCAAAAATAGCCCTGTTTATAACCTTAACGAATTTTTGTTGTGCAACTAAAAAGTCTAGCAACCTAGCTACAAAACACCGCAAGACAATATGGGAGACCAAGCAGTGACTTGATTAGCAAAATTCTGCGAAGTGTTTTCCTAGGGAAAAGATATTTCTCCCTTAGGAAGGTGAGCACAGGTGCAGCATAGCACACCGGCCTCTGAACAATCACTAGTAGTTAATATACAGGTGTGTGTAGAGACGGTTTGTTGATAACTTCCACTGCAGCTAAACTCTTATATTTTTACATTCCTTTTTCTGACACAAAATAAGCATTCACCAAACAAACTGATACACAGCAATCCCATGCTTTGCATGCAAAGAGAGCCCCGTAACAGCAACAGGTCTGTGCTAAAAATAAAGTGTAAGAATCACTTGAATTATTATTATTTTTAAAAAAATCAGATTTCCTTTCAGCATAGCTGGGCCACACTATTGCCTTTTCTGAAATGGAAAAAGAAAACCCTAACCGTGCTCCTAACAAATACAAATCATGTGCATGCTATCGTTTGTTTGTTTTTTAAAGGCACGCTGATTAAAAACAAGCACGCCTCTGACTAAGGTGATGTGAAACGTTTGGGGAAGGGTCTTTTCCAAAGGCATACAGATGGCAGAGGGGGAAAGGAGGAAAAAAGTAGCTTGCAATTGTGGACTTCTTTTGGTAAACAGGGAACCCCCTTGTGGTTCGCTTCTCTTTCAGAGCATGAAATTAACTTCATCTCTAGAAGGGTGATCTCACCCGGAATGATGTAATCGCCAAGAAGGAAAGCAGCAGCAGCAGCACAGGATCTGCGTTACAATATGCGGAACTTCGTGAGTGAAGTCCCTTCTCTAAAAATACTTGAGAGGCAATAAGGCACCTTAGAAGGAAGATTCCGAGTTCTCCTTGGTGCACAGAGAGTTGCTGTTTGAGGTCCCACTCCAATGTTCCCTTAGAAGCTTCGGCCCACAACCAATGTTAACCCTTCTTCTTCTTCTTTTTTTGGCTAGCAATTACTACGTTTTTTACAGATTGACACAAAGACTGCAATAAACCAAGAAGGGTTTGCGGGTTTCCTTTTTTCCTACGGCAAAGGGAACGTTGGTCTAATGTATTAAACACACAGTTAAGAGGAAAGCTCTCCAGATTTCGTTGTCTCATACCAAGTAGGAACCCAGACTCACCAACTCCAATTCATCCTCCTCCGACTGTCCTCAGCAAATAAGAGGGATAATAATAAAGTTACTAAGAATAGGGTGGCTCTCAAGAATGAAAGAATCATGTCTGTGCTTGAAGAGTTAGCTATATTTAGCACACTAGCATTTTGAGTTTACAATGCCATTCAGCAAGCAGGGCTGTTACCACGTGCTTGTTTTCACGTGGAGGCTTCTGCACTTTGGCCAGTCTGACCCCCCCCCCACTCCTCAAAACACCCTGCCTACCAGCCCTCCAGAGCCCACGCTGTCTTTACTGCAGTCACAGGGAAAACTCATCTTGGCAACCGAAATCCTGACTTTGACAGGGCAACACTAGTTCTGTTAAAACTCCTTTGGGGAAGCCCACAACTCCCGAACGAAAACTCAGAAGCGTGCCTGGCGGTCTCAGTTGCGCACTGGCAAGTTCAGAGCCTTGGGCGACTAGGAGGGGAAGAAAAGCACAGAGAAATGGCCTTTCCGCACTGCAGGGTTGCGCTTCACAGCCCAACAACCGGCAGAGCCAGAAGGCTCAGGGATGGAAGCTCGGCCTTCAAGCTTCTTGGATCCCCTGTCTTGGGTAGCTCAGCTTTCAGTAAAACTCTCTGGTGTTTCCAGCCCTTACAGAAGAAAAAACAAAACCAAGAAAGGCTCGAAAGCACACTGCTGTACTGGATGCGATCTCAGAAGCTAGGCACAGCAGAAGCTGGATCCTGCCGTTCCAAGACCAAGGCATGGCAGTTGCTCAGACCGCCCCCCCACCCCCGAGGAAGGCATTACTTTTAACAGTCACTTGGGAGATTAAAACCTCTTTGGCTGATTTAAAGCAACACATTAACCACTAAATCACAGGGCTGCTTGGTGACCAGACACTCCCTTAAAACACTCAATCTTTGCAGGGCACAGTCCTGAAAATGTAGGGCAGAAACGGAGATTTATGTGTTCCAGAAGGCACAGTGCCCCGCACAGTTGTTCATGCCATCCAGCGACGCCAGAATTCGTAAACACTCAAATGTACACAACATGGTGAATGTGTGTCGTTTATACGCCAGTAGTGGACTCCAGCTTTTCTTGGTGCAGAACTTTTGTTAAATTGCACACGGCCCTACGCAACGGGAAGGGCTGCTGGCTGGACCAGTGCCGTCACGTCGCAGCCGACTTAGGGCAGTTTTCAAGGCAGGAGACAAACAGCCGTGCGTCCGGCAGTGCCTGCCTCTGCATGGCGACCCTGGACTTCCTTATTGGTCTCCCATCCAAATACTAACCCAGGCCGACCCTGCTTAGCTTCCGAGATCTCATGAGACTGGACTAGCCTGGGTTGCCCAGGGCAGTGCAAATCCAGGAAAGGCGACTTTACAACTCACACGGGATGTAACTGGCAGAGAAATCTGTCACAGGATGTGTTGGCGAGAGTGTACCAAGACCTCTTGAACAGTGCCGGGATTAAAACAAACAAACATGTGATTGTTCCTATAAACATGACCAAGGAAAGACCTGCTCCACACCCCTTTTTTTCACCGGAGATAACTCTGTTCTCTGGGAAAAGTGGAGGCCGAGATATTCCCTCATGATTTCACTGCACACGATCCTTCTCGTGGGTAGGACAGTCAGAAATTCGGTATTCAGGGTAAGAGATCCTATACGCAAATAACTGCAGAATTACAAAGCCCGGATAGTACTTTATCCAGACAGTAAGAGAAACGAGAGAGGAAGTGTGCCCTCTGTTACAGGCATCTAAAAATGCATTTGGGGGGGAAACTGCTCTACCTGCGCAGATGGGCCACCGGGGCAGATCTCACTTTAAAAACACACAAATCGAGAAATTAAACACTTACCAAAGGAGGCATCATGCCTTTGCTAGATGGAGGGATGACGACGCGGAGATCTGGCTTCCGATTGTTCATGTTTAGGTTGCCCCCACCAGGGGGAGGTGGAGATTTCGTGGGCATCACTTTGTTTAGATTATTCCCGCTGCCGGTGCTGCCAAGCAGGCTCGGCGAAGCTCGCGAGTTGACGAAACCATTTCCTACGGTGGAAGAAAGCGGGGGGGGGGGGGGGGAGAAGTGGCTGTTCGCCCCAGAGCAAAATAAAGCGCGGTAGCCCGATCACACAGTCCCCCGAGTCTCCGTGCTTCGTGGCTAATAGCCACTGATGGACCTCTGCTCCATATGCTTATCTAATTCCCTTTTGAAGCTGTCCATGCTTGTAGCACCCACCACTTCCTGTGGCAGTGAATTCCATGTGTTAATCACTCTTTGGGTGAAGAAGTACTTCCTTTTATCCGTTCTAACCCGACCGCTCAGCAATTCCATGGAGTGCCCACGAGTTCTTGTATTGTGAGCAAGGGAGAAAAGCACCTCTTTCTCTACCTGTTCTTTCCCATGCATAATCTTATAAACCTCAATCATGTCACCCCTCAAAGGGAGAATTTGACATGACATCTCAGGCTCACGGTCTGTTGTGTGAAAGGAATTGTTTTCTTAATAGATAGTGGGGATTTTCAGACAGATGAACTGATTGTTTATTTATTTTTCCAAATGTGTAACCCGCCCTCCCAGCTAAGGGCTGCTTGCAAGCGAACTCCGCTTTACATGGTATCATTTCTGTGGGTACACATTAAAAGAAATCTGCCCATTGTAGCGGGTGGTTCCGTGTTCCATTGCCTGTGCACAGCGGAAAGAAATGTACAGCTGCAGGCCCAGGGACTGGTGTCTCTGCAGTAGCCTGCCCATGGCAAAAGAAACACAGGAATCCACTTCCCCTGTCAAGTTTTCAAACTCTGACAGCGGCTTTTTAGGGCATGATTTACCAACTTAGCGGCTGAGGAGTCGCAACAGTTAGGAAGGTGTTCTAAAGCCATCTGTTCTTTTAACGCAGTATTCACAGTTCCTTTGGCACCCGTGTCTGACACATGGTCCTTTCCCCACCCTCACCCTGCCAGAAGGGGCACGGGCCCTACGTGACTCTTGAAGAGCTCGCAAACACTAAGCAGCCCACTGAATATCAGCTGGGCCAATCAAAACGTATTTACTTTTTCCTTTTGAGAAACACCACCGGACCTCATCAATGGTTTATAACTGTGGGCTGGACTGCAGCCAGGCGTCCGTAACGGTAAACACTCCTGGCTTTGGCAAGCTGACCCTTGTGTGTACAGGGAGGACCACAAAATGCAGAGGCAAAGGTTTATTTCACGGGAGCCACAGTTCGCTGACCTCAGCCAGCCCCAAAAGCGGTAGCTGTTTTGTTTAAAAGGACAACATCTCCGACGAAGGGGGGTCCAAAACACATGCTTGCTTCATCTCTCCGTCCCAAACGGCAAGATGCGAGCCCAGGAACACTTTATAGACCAACAAGGTTTCCAGGGGAGACGCTTTCAAGACTCAAAGCTCCCTTGCCCTGACCTGGATAGCCCAGACAAGCCCGATCTCGTCAGATCAGGGTCGACTGTGGTTAGCCCTTGGATGGGAGACTTCCTCGGAATACCAAGTCCGGAGGACAGAGGCAGGCTTTATTCAACCACCTCTCTGAATAGCCTCCAGACCTCCCCCCCAGGGGGGGCAGTCCCCAGAGGTCAACGTGACTTCCAGGTGCGCATCCACGCACAAACACACCGAAAAGAGAATAGAATCGAAGCTCCCTTTAATCAGAGCCTTGACTCGTGAAAGCTTATGCCACAAAAATCCTGTTGGTCTCGAAGGTGCTACTGGAGTCCTGCTCTTCTGTTTTATTTTATTTTTTTTATTTTATTTGACTTATATCCCGCCCTGCCCCATAAGCAGACTCAGGGCGGGTTACATCAGATTTGATAAAAAAAATACAGTGTACAAAAAAAATAACACAATTAAAACAGCCAGAAAATTCTACTAGAGGCCAATGCAGCTACTACCCACCTGAGAACGGCATAGAAGCCGGGGCTTGGTTTGGACACAAGCGAGGAGACTCTTACCGGGGGGGGGGGGGGTGGCGGTCAGACAAG
>NW_015174852.1:136930-144894 GCF_001447785.1 Gekko japonicus
AAGAACAGCTGTGCCAGAACTACGGCTTGCCCAAGGTCATCCAGCCAGGTACGAGTGGAGGAGTGGGGAATCAAACCCGGCTCTCCTGGATTAGAGTCCGCGCACTTAACCACGACACCAAACTGGCTCTTCTGGACCAACGGGCTCTTCTACACCAAACTGGACTTCATTCTTGCCCTTCTACAGACCAACACAGTCACCTTCCTGAAACTTATGGCAGGTTCACACATACATTTAGGTAAAGATTCCTTGCTTGAAAGCCAGTCGAATCCGACTCTAGGGTTGCGGTGCTCATCTCCGTTTCCAAGCCGAAGAGCCAGCGCTGTCCGAAGACGTTTCCGTGGTCATGTGGCCGGCATGACTAAACACCAAGGCGCACGCAACGCTGTTACCTTCCCACCGAAGTGGTACCTATTTATCTACTTGCAATGTCTTGCTTTCGAACTGCTAGGTTGGCAGGAGCTGGAACTGAAGACGGGAGCTCACTCCGTCACGCGGCACACTCGGGTCTCGAACTGCTGAACGACCGACCTTCCACAGCCTGCAGTTCAGCGTCTTAACCACTTGAGCCACCGCAGCTCAACAAATGGCTGCACACTGGGGGGGGGGCAGTTATACACGGTTTATAGAAGCAAAATGCAATTCCGCAGTACGCAATATACTAAAACGAACTGAGGTCTTTTGAGAGTGCCTGGAATCGGAACAGCTCTTTGCACAGAATTCTTGGTGCCTGTTGCATTGTCCCCTTTTCCAACAGCTGTGTTTATTCCAATCTGCCATTCATCAACATGTTGTCCAAAATCACAACTCAGTTAGATTCCTTACCCCAACTGAATGTGATATTTTCTGTTAATAAGCTGCAGGACAGCACAGGCATGAACAATCTACTATTAATTGAATGCGAGTACTCCCCTGTGCCCTATTTTATTACAGCAAGTTCATGTTAAATTTAGAGGCATGCAAAAAAAAAAATTATTGGCTCTGCACTCCGTGTTCAAGTCTCCAGAGCTAATGAGCTAAGAATTATAAGTTAATGAAGTATGTTAATAAGATACAAGAGAGGCTTTCAAACCTTCCTGCTTTCAGAGAATACTTCCCATGTAAACTCACTGGCTAAAAACACCTGAGTATTTTCTATGGAATCCCTGTCCTTACAGCCAATGCTGGAGCATATTTGCGAGCCCACGCTGGCCGGGTCTTCTGGCCTTCACCCGTCACTGTATGCGAAGACAGATTGGGAAGGCAAGTGGCAGAGGGAAAGTTGTTCACCTTTAGTGGGTTTGCTTAGGAGCCCAAAAGTTCCTGAACAAAATCTGAAAGGTAGTGGGACAGAATAACGCTTCCTGGATGAAACCACACATGCATGAAGTCTCAGTGTACACTTTTTTGGTCCTCATGACATGTTTTACAAAACAAGCAATCTAGAATTGAAGTCAGTGGGCTTAGAAATGTGTGGCTCTGCTTAGGACTGCACTGAAAAGCTTTTACACTCTATGTGGACAAATTAAGCAGGCAGGATCCTGATAAGCTTGCCTGGTCACCATGCCAAACGGGACAGAATATGGCATACAAGATAGAGTCTGATGCCTCAAACGGAATCAGTCATGCCCATGGCTGCACAGAAAAGCACAACGGGTAGGCCTGCTTAGCTAAAATGGCAGTAGATATTTCAGCAGTCATTGGAAAGGGTTCAGTGACAGCTACCACTGACTGGTTTATTTTGTTGGAACCTGTGCAGCAACTTGTTGTTTTTGTATGCTATCTGTTTGCTGGGTCCTTGTTGTATATGTTTTACAAAACAAGCAATCTAGAATTGAAGTCAGTGGGCTTAGAAATGTGTGGCTCTGCTTAGGACTGCACTGAAAACCTTTTGCACTCTATGTGGGCAATTAAGCAGGCAGGATCCTGATAAGTTTGCCTGGTCACCATGCCAAATAAGACAGAATATGGCATACAAGATAGAGTCTGATGCCTCAAACGGAATCAGTCATGCCCATGGCTGCACAGAAAAGCACAACGGGTAGGCCTGCTTAGCTAAAATGCCAGTAGATATTGGAAAGGATTCAGTGACAGCTACCACTGACTGGTTTATTTACTTATTTGTTTGGATTTCTCAGTCACCTAATCCCTGTAAAACAACAAGGCTCTAAGCAATGTACATCATTTTAAAAACAATTAGAAGAATGTTAAAAACAAGTAAAAATCAATACATAAATCTCAGATGGCACTAATACACACACACACACAGGGCTATTTTTGGGCAGGAACGCACAGGAACGGAGTTCCGGCTGGCTCCCGAGGTGGCCCCGCCCAGCAGGAACTCATTAGCATAATAGGCCACACCCAACAGCAGGAACTCATTCGGATTGGCTACATTAGGGGTGTGTGGCCTAACATGGGGGTGCGGCCTAATGTGCTAATGAGCTGTGCTGTCAGGGGTGTGGCCTAATATGTTAATGAGTTCCTCCTGTTGGGTGTGGCCTATTATGCTAATGAGTTCCTGCTGGGCTTTTTCTACAAAAAGAGCCGTGTGTGTGTGTGTGTATTCCCCTCCAACCCACTCCGGGCTGTGCTTTCTTCTCACTGGTGGGGAGGAGGGGAGAGAAGGCCAAAAGGCGGGTGCAGAGAAAAAGAGAAGGGTGCCAAGGCCCTCAACCAAAGGCCTGGCAGAAAATCTATGCCTTGCAGGCCCTGTGGAATTGCATTAAATCCCACAAGGCCCTGGTGGAATTCAGCAAGGAGTTCCACCAGGCTGGTGCCAGGGCCAAAAAAGCCTTGGCTGTGGAGGACGACAGCCGGATATCCTCAGGGCAAGGAATCACCAGTAAGTTGTTCCCTGCAAAATGTAATGCTCTCCCAGGGACATACCAGAGGAGGTGGTCCTGAAGGTATGCTGGTCCCAGACCATGCAAGGCCTTAAAAGTCAGTACCAAAACCTCGAACCTGACTCAGTATTCAACTGGGAGCCAGTGTGATGGCACAGCACCGGTTGTATATGTGCCATCCTTGGCGTTCCCGTAAGGACGCACGCCACCACATTCTGGACCGGCTGGAGCTTCCAGGTCAGTCTGAAGGGCAGGCCAGGAGGTGACCGTTGCGTGGATTACAGTGGCTAGGTCAGAGCGTGACAGGAAGGGGGCCCAATTGCTGGCACAGATGGAAAAACGCCAGTCTGGCAATATTCATGACCTGGGCCTCCATAGTTAAAGGGGCATCCAGCGTCACGCCCAAACTCTTGACAGTTCTTCAGTCCCTGTCTCCTTCCCTGTGAATACACCTCTCCAACTTTAAGTGAGCTGTGGAAGGTCGGTAGTTCCGCAGTTCGAGACCCGAATGTGCCGCAAGATGGAGTGAGCTCCCGTCTCTAGTTTCAGCTCCTGCCAACCTACCAGTTCGAAAGCAAGAAATTGCAAGTAGATAAATAGGTACCACTTCGGTGGGAAGGTAACAGCACCTTGGTGTTTAGTCATGCCGGCCACATGACCACGGACCACATGTCTTCGGACAGCGCTGGCTCTTTGGCTTTGAAACGGAGATGAGCACCGCAATCCTAGAGTCGGATTCGACTGGCGTTCGAGCAAGGGAACCTTTATCTATCTATATATATATATATTGAAGCAACCTCAAGAGTACAAAAACAGGATATAAATGGTTTTAACTAAATGCATTTTGCAAAAGAAAGGGGAAACTCCCACTCAAGGGCAAAAATCTTGCATTTCCCAGCCTTCTGCTGTAGCTGCTCTTTAGCGCCTTGCCTTCAGGCATCTCCTTCCCCTTCCTCCTATGCCTGACAGTTAGGCTGAGCCGGCAGTCACGGCCTGTCTCCCTCAATTGAAGTATAGCTCTTAGCCGCAGGCACAATACAATTAAAAAAAAATGATTCTAGTTTCAAATCTTGTGATTTGTATGTGCACAATCCTAGCCCTGAAAACCCCCTTGCATCTCTTCTAAAAAGCAAGTTCTTAGGGAAGGTCGGTAGTTCAGCAGTTCGAGACCCGAGTGTGCCGCAAGACGGAGTGAGCTCCCGTCTCTAGTTTCAGCTCCTGCCAACCTAGCAGGATGCACGATGACTGTAGCTTAACAACAATATTGCACTATATGTGGGTAGGATATATATGTGGGTAGGATAAGGGAATAGGAAAAGAAGAGGTTACAAACTGGATTGGGATTAAGTTTAATTTGTTAGTTATATAGTTTGGAATGTAACTTCATTTTTGCTTTCCCCCCCCCTTGTGTAATGCATGAAAAGGAGTATAATGTATAAAGATATGAATCATTTTTATGAAATATGAATTCCAATATTGCACAAACAAAACAGTCACAGATATGAAAGGACAGTAATTTTAACCAGGCGATCATCCACCTGTTGCAGAGGATTGATGGATGGACAGACGAACAGAGCATTTCTTTCTGGCCACAGAGAAAAATCTGTAGAACCTAATCCCCAAAATGAGGAGCCATAAAAAGATCATTGGCACACACAGTCAACAGATAAGACAGTACTTACACAACATATCCATTTATTTTTAAGAATTTGATGCTAAACGTCTAACGCCCCCCCCATCTGCGCTCTTTCAGTCTATTTAAACAAGATGGTTTTGAAAGCCTGCCAGGGGGGTTCCCGGTCACCCAAACAACAGGAACAAAGTTGCCTTAAAACCAAAAACAGACCACCACTGCTTCAGCTAGCACTGTGGCCCATTCCAGCCACGTCCTTTGCCCAAGAGACGCGGCGATCCAGTGTCTATGGACTTATTCACATTGTGCAATGACATGACTATCTCATTTATTTATTCATTTATTTGACTTCACCTTTTCCCACATGGAGGCCCCAAGCCACTGATGCTCTCCTCTCTTCCATCTTACTTTCACAACAATCCTGTGAGGCAGGTTAGGCTAGAGTGGGTGACTGGGTGCTATCCGAAGCGTCCCCGACCAGAGTGGGGATTTGAACCTGGGCTCTACCACATCCTAGTCTGTCACGCTAGCCATTACAACACCACATTGGCTCTCACAGGCAAGAGTGCATCGCCATAACCTTTTCTGCACACCTACCTACTGTTCTGATGTAACATATGGTTCAGACCACCAAAGCCAGGCCAGAAGACTGGAACTGCCCCAAAGGCTGATCGTAACAAGTTCCTTTGCCCAGGAGACGCAGCAATCCAGCGTCTATGGGCTTATCCACGTTGTGCAATGACATGACTATCTGATTTATTTATTCATTTATTTGACTTCGCCTTTTCCCACATGGAGGCCCCAAGCCACTGATGTTCTCCTCTCCTCCATCTTACTTTCACAACAGTCCTGTGAGGCAGGTTAGGCTAGAGTGGGTGACTGGGTGCTATCAGAAGCTTCCCCGACCAGAGTGGGGATTTGAACCTGGGCTCTACCACATCCTAGTCTGTCACGCTAACCATAACAACACCACATTGGCTCTCACAGGTGAGAGTGCATCACCATAACCTTTTCTGCACACCTACTATTGTTCTGATGTAACATATGGTTCAGAACACCAAAGCCAGGCCAGAAGACCGGAACTGCCCCAAAGGCTGATCGTAACAAGAAGGTGAAAGATGAAGCATGTCGATCTGAGATCTTAGTGAAGAGCGTTCGACTTACAGGGGCAACTTTACTTAAAATTGCACTGTAAAGCTCCTTGGGAACGAAGAGTCTCAAACTACAACCAGCCTTCGTAAGTGAAAGAAATAATTATAGAAGGAGATGATAGTTCAAACTGACACTGTTATAGCTTGCCCACACCTAATTGGCCAGCGACATTACAGAAAAATGCGGTTCCAACCGGTACAGTTTATGCCGGCAGAAACGCCCCGTCTGAACGCACCCAGCGTGTCAAGACAGGTCCACCCACACTGGCCTCTGGCAGCCCAAATTCACAGACGTGGTGAAAACAGCTCACGTATCTACTCCATGTGCTCAGCTGTTCAAAAAGCAGCACACAGTGGAATGGGAAAGGGTCAGAGTGAAAAAGTTCACACCTCACCTTAGAAGCTTGCAGTCTTGGTTTAGGGAAACCTGCCTTGCTCTCTTGGAAGGGTTATAAACACATTAAGACGCTTACTTCTGTCAGCCAGTCAACTCCTGTAAGACAAAGGCTAATGTTCCACGGTCCTTGCGTTCACTGATATATGACTGCGCTTCCAGCAACGTTAACTGTGCATTAGGCGTATGACTGTTTGCGCTCATTCACTAAGCTTCCAGCAACGTTAACTGTGCATTAGGCCTTGCTTGCAATGCCACAATCTGCTGCTTTAGCAAAGTCCATTAGAGACTGCACCCAGTCAGGACAGACACAACTGCTGCGAAGAACCGCTTAGACCTTGTATATTTTTCAGAAGAGAGTGGTAGAGCCCAACGCATTATACTGATCCCTCATGGGTTCCCTCCCCACCTTCACACATATCCAAAAATAATTTAAAAACCCCTCCTGTTTATAGGCTTATGCGATCAGACCCCTTGAGTCCATGTCAACCTGCTGGCGCTAACTAAGGCCACTCAGAACATTTTATTTCCATCGGGTGAATAGAATCATATACTCAGGGAATTACATGACTGTAAGCCTGGTGGAACATGCTCCCATGTGCGATCAGGGCCCTGCAAGACTTGTCATGTGCAGTATCTGGCGAAGGTCGGGGGGTGGGTGGGTTGTGCCTGAGTGCTAACAGAGGTTTCTGCTCATGGAGTCTCCGAGGAGAAGTTCAGGCTTCCCTTTGCATGGCATGGCGTTCCTCTGCAGCGTGCTTTTACTGGCTTCTGTGTGCTGCCTGTGGCCAGGGTGCCCGGCTCATCTCTGCTGCGTCACAGGTGGCAGGTAACCCATAGATCCATCCTTGGTCTGGCACATCATCTCAGGAGGAGGCTTCCCTCATCTGGGCACGTGTTCACAGTCCAGGCAGTTGGCATCAGCTTTGTGCGAATTCTGATTAAAACGTGCTGGCCTAGCCAGTTTGGTGTCGTGGTTAAGTGCGCAGACTCTAATCAGGGAGAACTGGGTTTGATTCCTCACTCCTCCACTTGCAGCTGCTGGATGATCTTGGGGAAGCCGTAGTTCTGGTCAGAGCTGTTCTCTCAAGAGCATTCCTCGAAAGAGCTCTCTCAGCCCCACCTACCTCACAGGGTGTCTGTTGTGGGGAGGGAAAAGGAAAGGAGATTGTAAACCGCTCTGAGACACCTTTGGGTAGTGAAGGGAGGGGTATAAATCCAATCTCTTCTTCTTCTTGTGGTCCCCATAATGTCCGTGTCCTTGGCACACTTATTGCACGGTCCAGTTATTAGTTATGGCTCATAAGTCCATAAGAGCATTAGAAGCTCCTTGCAGGGCAACAGTCTCGGTTTGAAAAAGACATGGGGGAGATAAGAAAACATTTCGCGCGGGGGTGTGTGTGTGTGTTGAATTCTTTGGTTACTATCTCCAGGGACCAATTGTATGTCTGAAAATTGATCCACCTGTTTTGGAAATGTAGAAAGTGTCCCCTCTCCCTGGAATTTGTTTGTAGTCACACTTTAGATGGCTTACTGTCCCGGACTGTTTTGTCGGATCCGTTTGTAAACTGTTCGTTAAAACGGTTGTTGAAGGATCCTCCTCTGAAGGATGGTCTAGAGGAGCTCCAATTTTGTCTCTTGTGTTCTTTACTGAATCTCAGTAGGTCTCGTTGGGAGTGAAATAAGTAGTTCCCAAAGGGTTTCCTGTCAGAACTGCTTAGGGTTCTGGACATCACATACTTTTTATATCTGGTTTCAATGACGATTGTGTCCAGAAACTCTACAAGGAGGAGGAGGAGGAGAAGAGCTGGTTTTTATCCCCGAGGGAGGCCAAGTTAGCCATCACCAGGGCCGGAGCTTTCTCAGTGGCGGCCCCTACCTGGTGGAACGAGCTCCCGGAGGAGATCAGGGCCCTGCGGGACCTTTTGCAGTTCTGCAGGGCCTGCAAGACGGAGCTCTTC
>NW_015174852.1:144954-194414 GCF_001447785.1 Gekko japonicus
GGAGCCCTCCCGCCAGGCATGCAAGTAGGGCCCGCCGCTACAGCAGGCTCCTACTGCAGGCCGTTACAGCTGAGCCTGGCCCGTGGTTTTAACAACAAATGGACTAAGAGCAGAAAACATCGCGGGACATCTGGGCAGTGGCAATTTATTCCTGTAATATACCATCTAGACTAATTTAATCTGCTGCCAGCACTTTATAATGTTTTATTGTATGGTTAATGTTGTGTATTTTAATGTATTTATGCTTTTATGGAAGCCGCCCTGAGCCCGCTCGCGGGGAGGGCGGGGTATAAGTTTGATAAATAAATAAATACTCTGCTTTTCTCTACCCTGTGGAATCTCAAAAGTGGCTTCCAATCACATTCCCTTCCTCTCCCCACAACAGACACCCTGTGAGGTAGGTAGAGCTGAGAGAGCTCTGAGATACCCAAGGTCAGCCAGCCGGCTTCAGGTGGAAGAGCGCAGAATCAAACCCAGTTCTTCAGGTTAGAGTCCTACTGCTCTTAACCACCACACCAAACTGGCTCTCCAGTGTTGCATCTCCAGTGAATGAGGTGGCTTTGAGCACTCTGCTGGCTCCTTCCCCCAGGCAGTGATTGCCGGCTGGAACAAGCTGGAGAAGTCTTCTGGTCTTGAGACTATTGAGGCAGTCACTGAGGCTTTGGTGGTGAGAGCAGTGGCTTCACGTGCCTTTCCTGGGCAAGTCAGGCTTCATGTCCATGCCATCCCTAATAGTGCCTTCGCCATCTTCAGACAACGGCCCGGATGACTGTAGGGCTGCTACTGGAGCATACACAACTAGTACCGGAAAGAACTGAGTGATAAAGGATGTTAATGCATACAGTTTCCTGATAAAGCTAAGAATTGCCAGAAATAAAGCGGATGTTCCTGAAGCAACAACAGAAAACGGAAGATGGACCTGAGAAAGTGGAGGTGAACAAAGAGAAGAAGAAGAGGAGGAGGAGGAGGAAGAGGAGGAGGGAGAAGGGGAGGAGGAGGAGGAAGATGGGGAAGGCTGCAATACCATCTCAAAAAGTCTGGCAAAACTCTTTAATTCTGAAGCAGAACTAAAAATTAATTTGGATTTTGATAAGAGGAAAGGAAATTGCAAAATAGCTTAACTCTGACAGCCAGTTGTCTATTTTAACACATCAATTCTATGATATTTACACTTAAGCTAAAGAGATTGTGATTGCTTGCTTGTCATTTTTGCATTAGTAATCTTCATGTTCTACTACTATGTTAACAGAGACGTATCAATAACTTTATATGTCTGTATTATGGATCCTTGTTTCTCTTATTTTAGGGTTTTCCATTACCCTGACCCTGTAGTTTTGTAGATTGGGGGAAAAAATTAAAGACGAATAATTGCCTGTTGGCCATAGGTTGTTGCCCGTTCAGCCTTTCCCACTAGACTAGCTCTAGGGAAGAATTCTTTGTCCCCTTTGGGTCTGCCCTTGGCCGCTGGTGAAGAGGGATCTGGGTCTTCTCCTAGGTAGTTCTCTTGCAGCTCTAAGGCTGCCCTGGTCTTAGTTAAGACATAACGATAGTCCTCAGACTTAAAGAATCTTCTGGATTGTTCAGGGATTTCTATTTCTTCCTCGTCTGAAAGAAATTCCCCCTTTCCTCCTTTTCACCCACTTGACTGTATGAAAGGGGGTCTGGGCCCCACTAGGAGTTATCTCTCTCTCTCTTTTCCTGAAGTAATCCTCTTTCCTAGTTGCCTTAGTGGGTCTGCTAGGTCTCCCTAGCCAGTTTGGTGTAGTGGTTAAGTGCGCGGACTCTAATCTGGGAGAACCGGGTTTGATTCCCCACTCCTCCACTTGCACCTGGCTGGATGACCTTGGGCAAGCTGTAGTTCTGATAAGAGCTGTCCTTGAAAAAGAGCCGTTTCTGTCAAGAGCTCTCTGAGCCCCACCTACCTCACAGGGTGTTTGTTGTTGGGAGGGGAAAGGAAAGGAGTTTGTAAGCCGCTCTGAGACACCTTTGGGTAGTGAAGGGCGGGGTACAAATCCAATCTCTTCTTCTTCTTCTCCCTCTGGAGGAAAGAGCTCCTTCCATGCCTTTCGTCTCACCCCTGGCAGAAATTTGCAATCTCTTCCCTCATGTTTGTCTAAACAAAGCTATAAAAGCTTTAACACTATTACAGCCCCTTGGAGAGTTTGGGCTTGTGGACTATTTAGGATAGTGTTTCTTTTAAGAATTATCATTCTGGGGTTTGTGAGACGTTATGATGCACATTACATTTTCTTGAAATATTGTATGTGTTTATACATTCAATAGATATAAAATCAGAGGACGGCATGGGGGTTCCCAATCCTTGTGCATTACTTACAAGTCGACCAGATCATTGAAAGTTACTCATGAGTAGACCTCATCATTTTTAAGAATTATCATTCTGGGGTTTGTGAGACGTTATGATGCACATTACATTTTCTTGAAATATTGTATGTGTTTATACATTCAATAGATATAAAATCAGAGGACGGCATGGGGGTTCCCAATCCTTGTGCATTACTTACAAGTCGACCAGATCATTGAAAGTTACTCATGAGTAGACCTCATCATTGTGTTACCCACGAGTAGGCTGCGAGAGTTGGACTATAAGGAAGGCCGAGCGCCAAAGAATAGATTCTTTTGAACTATGGTGCTGGAGAAGACTCTTGAGAGTCCCTTGGACTGCAAGAAGATCAAATCAGTCAATCCTAAAAGAAATCAACCCTGACTGTTCCCTGGAAGGCCAGATAATGAAACTGAAGCTCAAATACTTTGGCCACCCAATGAGAAGGGAGCACTCCCTGGAGAAGACCCTGATGCTGGGAAAGACTGAAGGTCAAAGAAGACGGGGACGGCAAAGGATGAGATGGTTAGACAGTGTCATAGATGCAACGAACATGAAATTGAGCCAACATCAGAGGACGGCAGAAGACAGAAAGGTCTGGCGTGATCTGGTCCATGGGATCGCGAAGAGTCGGACTCGACTGTGCGACTGAACAACAAAAAAGACCTGGATCATTGCTGGAGGCAGACCCAATTGCCACTGCTCCTTGTTAAGAAGGGTAGCTTTGAAGGTTTTTCTCTGGGTCCTGCAACCTCTGCATGGCTTACAGATGTGGAGAAAATCACTCCACAGCCTCCTCCAGGTTGGTTGGCAAGATGCATGCCAGGGGCCGGCTCAGACATGGCTGCCATGGGTACTGCAGAAAGGGAGGAAGGGCACCTCTTTTAAGGTGCGCTTTTGAGGCTCCCATTTCCTCGTCTCAGGGATGGCTGAGAGAGCATGGATGGTCCATGCAGAGCGCACCAGCGGCACTTAAGCCAGGACTGGCAGTGAGAGGGCTTCAAGCTCTCCTTCAGAAAGAAGCCGTTGCTATCTTCATGAGGATCCATGAGTACCTTAATGGCCCTGGGAGGCTATTAAATCGATACGGCAGCCTGTTGAACGCTGCAGTCCATAGCTTAGGGAACTTTCCCTGAATTCTTAGTGAGAGCATGTGAGACAGGGAGGAAAGACAAGATACACGAGGAGGAGATAAAAGGTTAAGAAGCAAGCAAACAGAGGATCTAGGAGTAAGTATTAGTAAGGAAAGGGGAAATGGATAGGCAAGAACAGCCTATTCCCACTGCTCTCCCTGTCAAGGCAGGAAAAGAACCGAGGAGATAGGTGACTCCCACCAAAGAGACAGGAAGTGAAAAAATTTGTTCCTGCCTCCTTGAAGGAAGGGGTGGGACTCACCCACCAAGATGTCCTCTGACTCAGAGGGAGAAAGGCAGGCAATAAATACATACAAATAAATAAAAGTGGACACAAGCTCAACAAGATTGGGGACCCCTGCACTAAATATATTCACGTGAAGCAGGGGTCATTTCCTGCAGGAGCGCACAGGAGTGGAGCTCCGGCAGTAAAGAGCCCAGGGGGCGGGCACAAGCAACAAGCCCCGCCCCCTGCTCCCAGCAGCCCTCAGTCAGAGAGAGAAGCAGCCAGGTAAGTTGCAGAGCTCCCCCTGGCCCAAAACAGTCCAGTGGCACCTTTAAGACCAAGTTTTATTCAGGTACAAGCTCTCCCTCCTCTGCGAGGACAGATCTGCACATTCCCCCCCCCCCAATAGCTAGGAATCCAAAACAGTCCAGTGGAGCCTGAGCAGTGGGTGTTGCCTTTGGACACACTTCCAGTTATTTCAGGGTGTGTGGCAGGTTCTTGAAAGCCACCAGGTTCACCTTCTCTTAACTTCTGTTTATCTTAAGAGGAATTACATCTGTTCAGGGCACTGGTCAACGAAAGCAATTCTTACGAGTCTTTTACAAGCCATGCTGGAAGCTCGTGGGTTAAAGCCGTTCAGCTTTTGCATCCACACCCAGAACCAGTCATTTCCTGGAGCCCCTGATAATAAGGAACTATCAGTCTTCCAGAGAACATTTCATACCCTTTAATACACTGTCAGACAAAAGTTTCCCAACTGAATTCTCTGTGCAGAACCGAAGCCACAGAAAGCAGATGATCGGCAAGCACTCCGCCGGTGAGAAGGCCGCTTTTAGACAAGGCTTTAGAAGAAGAAGAAACTCTGTTTAGAAAGGCAAGCTGTGTACTCCATTGTTAAGACAGTCTCTCTCCTGTCTCGCAAATGATTTCTGCTAAAGCCGCCATTCTCACCTATGGGGTCAAGCCCTATACGCAAGCCCTCATACTGGGAAGAGCCATCAAGCCATCAAGCCATCCTTACTAGACGCAGACTTGGTGGGAGACCAAGAATACCGAACCATAAGCACAAGTGAAAGGGCAGCTGAAAGCAGGGGAATTTTTTCGCACAAGGTCAGGAGCCAGAGGCAGATAAGGATTAGGAGATGATGTAACTCCCAGGCAACTTTCCCAAACGAAGTCTGGGTAACCCTTTATATGCCAGCTCTCACTGGCCCTGCACCACACACACACACACACTCTCTCGGATTAGAGCTAGCAATTTACACCTCTGAAAACAAATTGGGTGTTCTTTAAGGCAAAAACTGGCTGTATCTGGACAAGTGCCGGAGCTGCGGAGCGGCTGTGTATTGCACTGGGGATACATGTATTTTATTTATAGAAGACAGTATTTTATCACTTGCAAAAAGGTGCTGTTCAAATATACTTTCCTTACAAACAGCGGTGTGACTGGACTATGTGGTGTGAGCCAAAAGGCTAGACAGAAAACTATGTACTTTTAGTAAAGGTAAAGGTTCCCTTGCTCGAAAGCCAGTCGAGTCCAACCCTAGGGATGCGGTGCTCATCTCCGTTTCAAAGCCGAAGAGCCAGCGCTGTCCGAAGACCTTTCCGTGGTCATGTGGCCAGCATGACTAAACACCAAGGCACACAGAACGCTGTTCCCTTCCCACTGAAGTGGTACCTATTTATCTACTTGCAATGTCTTGCTTTAGAACTGCTAGGTTGGCAGGAGCTGGAACTAGAGACGGGAGCTCACTCCGTCATGCGGCAACCCGGGTCTTGAACTGCTGAACTACCGACCTTCCACAGCCTGCAGTTCAGCGTCTTAACCACTTGAGCCATGTATTTAATTCATTGGTACCCAGCCTTTCACCCCAATAGGGACCCAAAGTGGCCTACGCTGTTCTCCTCTCCTCCATTTTATCCTCCCAACAACCCTGTGAGGTAGGTTAGACTTACACTGTGTGACTGGCTCAAGGTCGCCCAGAGAGCTCCCATGGCATGGGTGGGGATTCAAACCTGGGTCTCCCAAATACCAGTCCAACACTCTTAACCACTGTACCTCACTGGCTTTTTACTTGTTGGGACGGAAACAAAATGGCAAATATAACTGGTGGTGGAAACTGCTGCCAAGACACAGCTGAGCTAATGGCGTCTCCGTAGGGTCTTCAAGACAAGAGGCAAACACAGGTGGGCTGCCATTGCCTCCCTCTGCATAGCAAACCCTGGAGTTCCTTGGTGGCAGCCCTGTAGCTGGGATTTCTTTGGTGGAGGGGGGGCACGCTCTGGGGGCTCTAATTAAATTAAATTAGAATTAAAAATTTAACTAGTTGCTGCAGTTTTTCCGGGTTGTACGGCCGCAGTCTTGGCATTGTAGAACCTGACGTTTCGCCAGTAAGTGTGACTGGCATCCTCAGAGGTATAACACAGAAAGATGGAGTACTCTCTGTGTCGAGGTGAGAAGAAAAATGGTAGGCAGGTAATTTATATCTACTCCAGAAGGAATTCCCCAGGCTATGAACATGCTAATGTTCTACAAGATAATGCCCTACAAGATAATGACTTGGCCCTACCCCACCTTCTGGAGTAGATATAAATTACCTGCCTACCATTTTCTTCTCACTTTGACAAAGAGAGTACTCCATCTTTCTGTGTTATACCTCTGAGGATGCCAGTCACACTTACTGGCGAAACGTCAGGTTCTACAAAGCCAAGATCACGGCCAAACAACCAAGAAAATCTACAGCAACTAGTGAACTCTGGCCTTCGACAACATATAAATTTAATTAACAGAGCAGGAAGGAAGGAGGCTTACCGCTGGAGGGGACCCCTGGACTGCTGCTTCTCAGCACCGGCCGAGTCCACAGCGGCACTGCTGTCTTCCCTCACTCAGGTCCAGCGGGCAAGCCCCCGAAAAGAGTCTCTCAAAAGTCCCACCATCTAGCTGCAGCCCTGTTTGGTGGTCTCCCATCCAAGCCCTAATCAGGGCCAACCCTGCTTAGCTTCTCAGACCTGATGGCATCTAGCTAGCCCCTGCCATCCTGATGCCCAGTGAGGTACCTTAGAAGCAAAGCAGAATGGTCAAGCACTTCCATTCAACAGCTAAAGACTCCATTACTGTTGTGTTTTAATATTGTCTTTCTTGTATAACTGCCCCCCCTCCCACAAGTCTGTGGTGCAACATTTAATTCTGACATCCCTGCCTTGTGTTTCACCTGATAAGAATCGAGACCTGTCTCTGGGAAGCACTCTTTGTCCTTGGTATTCTTCTGAAAATGAATTATGGCTTATTTGCTGTCAACCTCACGCTGACAGCAGAAAAACTGGAAGCTCAGTGGCTTGGAGAAGTCGAGGCAATCTGCTCTCCCATGTAAAAATAGCAGAAGAGAGTAGTCAAATTTCTGAGCTTTCCATTCCCCGCTATTATTCAATTATTTAGTTTTTAAAAACCCACCTCTCCTACAAGGAACTAGACCTCTAAAGTAGCTCAGGCTTGCAAGCACACTTTCTGTAGAAATCGCACATAAGCACACTGCCGCCTTATCGACTCAGCCTTAATAGGCACAGACTACCTGAAATCAGCTGCCTTTCAAAAAAATCTCCCTGGAAAGCAAGTTCTGCATTTGTGGAGCATCAAGTCCAAGGCTTCTTATGCATCCTTGTGTCTGAACACAGCGTGCAGAAGGACAAACTGACTCCCAAATAGCTAGACGGGAGAAAGGAGAGGGGGACCAAGGGCAGATGCTGTGACGACACAATTTATTTTGGGCCACCTGATCTGAGTTCATGATCTGAGTTCAACGGACAAGCATCTGTTCCTCAAATTAATGCTATAGCTCACATCACCCACACACTGTTGTCCTTTGCAAATCGTTTCCTCTCCCCATTTACAATTCCTGAAGGTTACCCAACCCACCAGCAGCTCATCAGATACTGGAAGCTAAGCAAGAGTCAGATGTGGTTAGTACTCAGATAGGAGACCATCAAGGAAGACCAGGATTGGTAAGCAGAGGAAGGCAATGGCAAACCACTACCAGGATTGGTGAGCAGAGGGAGACAATGGCAAACCACTCCTGTTTATCTCTTACGCCTTGAGGAGTCGCCATGAGACAGCTGCAATTTGACGGCACTTAATTATTAATTTTTGGAACTGCGGTGGCTCAAGTGGTTAAGACGCTGAACTGCAGGCTGTGGAAGGTCGGTAGTTCAGCAGTTCAAGACCCAGGAGTGCCGCGTGACGGAGTGAGCTCCCGTCTCTAGTTCCAGCTCCTGCCAACCTAGCAGTTCGAAAGCAAGAAATTGCAAGTAGATAAATAGGTACCACTTCGGTGGGAAGGTAACAGCGTTCCGTGCACCTTGGTGTTTAGTCATGCCGGCCACATGACCACGGAAACGTCTCCGGACAGCGCTGGCTCTTCGGCTTTGAAACGGAGATGAGCACCGCAACCCTAGAGTCAGATTCGACTGGCTTTCGAGCAAGGGAACCTTTACCTTTAATTATTAATTTATGCAACCACCCAAAAGGAACCACTTTGTTTATGGATCAAGTTTCAAAGCTGAAATAAAAGGGTGTGCACTACACCAATGAAGACCTTAGGCTAATTTTTCCCCCATTGTGTTTCAGGTCTTTTGTACTTCACCTTGGGCACTTGAAGAATAAAAGTGACTTATGAACGGCTCTTTTACAAAGTCACTAATCTGTTACCAGAATAAATAAAAAGTCAGGTAAAATTGATACCTGGCTTTGGCAGGTGTCTAGCAAATATTCATCCAACAAACTGCCAAGAGTTAAAAAAAAAAAAACCCCAACACCAGCTCAGTTCTTTTTCCAGTCTAGCTCCTAAGCGTCTTGCATGCAACATTTATTTTACTGGAACACCAGTATTATTTACATAGTAACCACATGAAACACAGAGCGAGTTCCCCATCAACTTAGGACACATTTGCCATTCAAATCTGGCAGCTGTCTATCTACAGCACACCACACCCTCTCCATTTATTTTAACTTTTCTAGGACATCTGGTGGTACTGAGTAATCATCCCTGAGAAAGACTCGCTATATTTGCCTTGGGATTGAGGGCCTCCAAAGTGTTTATACCATGATCCAGTGCCAAGCAAACTATCATCTCTTTCAGGCATGGTAAAACCTAATCATTGAATACCTGTGATGTACTCAAAACTACCTTGAAAGTCACATCCCACTGACAAGTGCATATGTGCATCTACATGAAACAGTGACAATAAATGTTGGCCTGGATATGGATGAGTGTGGCTAGAAAACACTTGAACTATTAACAGCAGTAAGAATTAAAATACAAAGTGTTGGAAATAGCGGGAATGGACAGAGTAAATACAGAGTTACAAAACAAATCAGAGGAAAGCTTTTGGGATAAATGGGGAATAATATACAACTGGCTGAGGATAAAAAGGTAGAAATAAATGGAAACTAGGCTAGTTTAAGAAGTTATGATAGAGAAAACAGGATAGGTATGAAGGTACAAGAACAGAAAACGTAACTTGTCATATGAATTGTAGTTGATGTTAAAATATGTTCTTTGGAGTCATGTTGGCTAACTTGTGTTACTATATAAAATGGAAAAACCAATAAACACAATGATTAAAAAAAAAAAGAATCCTTTACCCAGTGGCTTGATCATATTGGGAAATCACATTTGCTGTTCTAAGCACTGGCTAACGTTGGAAGAGAATTAGTCTAAAGTGCCTACAATGGCTTTATTTTACTGAAATTTTTTGGCCTGCCCATCTAAACATTCCAGAGTGACTTAAAGTAAAATCCTAATTGAACGAAATAAAACCAATACCAGCTCATCCCAATATATTGCTAAGCATGCTTATGGGGGTGGGTTTACATGGCCATCAATCACTAGATAATGTTGCCTTCTATAAACTCTTTAACTTACAATACCACTTAAATTTCCAGAAGCACTACTACCCTTTTCTTCTGCTCTTTGCCATCCTCCAGACCAACATATTCAGATTAAAGCTGAGAACGGCATCTGATTAACTGCCCTGCTTTTATATTCTCACAAGGGAAGAGTGGTTTTCTTTGCTTCTGTATGCTAGTATGTTTTGCTGCATCTGGAAGCCTGCCTTCCACCCTACACTTCCACTATCTAAAATCATAGAATCATAGAGCTGGAAGGGACCTCCAGGGTCATCTAGTCCAACCCCCTGCACAATGCAGGAAATCCACAAATACCTTCCCCTCCACACCCACAGTGACCGCTGTTCCATGCCCAGATGAAAAAAAACCCCTCCAGGTTCCCTGGACAAACCAGCCTGGAGAAAAATTGCTTCTTGACCCCAAAGTGGCCATCAGCATTTCCCTGGGCATGTAAGAAAGGTCCACAAGAACTGAGCACTGAGGCAATTCTTCCTGCCCTCCCACTCATGATCTGCCTAAGTTCACAGAATCTACATTGCTATCAGATGGCCATCTAGCCTCTGCTTGAAAACCTCCAAAGGAGAGCCCACCACCTCCCAAGGAAGCCTGTTCCACTGAGGAACCGCTATATCAGGAAGTTCTTCCTGATGTTTAGCTGAAAACTCATCTGATTTAATTTCAACCCATTGGTTCTGGTCCGACCTTTCTGGGGCAACAGAAAACAAGTCTGTACCATCCTCAATATGACAGCCCTTCAAGTACTTGGAGATGGTTCTCACATCACCTCTCAGTCATCCCCTCTCCAGGATAAACATCCCCAGCTCCTTCAACCTTTCCTCATAGGACTTGCTCTCCACACCCCTCACCATCTTCATTGCCCTCCTGTGGACACTCCAGCTTGTCTATATCCTTCTTAAATTGTGGTGCCCAGAACTGAACACAATACTCTAGCTGAGGTCTAACCAGAGCAGAGCAAAGTGGTACCATCACTTTGCGTGATCTGGACATTATACTTCTGTTGATACAGCCCAAAATCGCATTTACCTTTTTAACAACCGCATCACACTGCTGACTCATATTCAGTGTGTGGTCTACTAAGACCCCTAGATCCTTTTCACACATACCAGCCAAGACAAGTCTCCCACATCCTATATTATGCATTTGATTTTCCTACCTAAATGCAGAAATTTACATTTGTCTCCATTGAAATTCATTTTATTTGTTTTAGCCCAGTTTTCCAGCCTGTCAAGATCATCCTGTATCCTGACTCTGTCTTCTACTGTATTGGCTACCTCTCCCAATTTAGTATCATCTGCAGAGTTAATAAGCATTCCCACTATCCCTTCATCCAGATCATTTATGAAGATGTTGAACAAAACAGGACCTAGGACAGATGCTTGAGGCACTTCAGTTGTCACTCCTCCAAGAAGATGAGGAACCATTCACAAGCATTCTTTGGGTGCGATCTGTCAACCAGTTACAGATCCACCTAACAGTCATAGGGTCCAAACCACGTTTTACCAATTTGTGAACAGGAATATTTTTTGGAAATTTATCAAAAGCCTTACTGAAATCAAGATAAACTACATCTACAGCATTTCCCTGATCCAGCAAAAGGTAGTAACTTTCTCAAAAAAAGAGATAAGGTTGGTCTGACATGACTTGTTCTTGAGAAACCCATGCTAGCTCTTAGTAATCACAGCCATCCTTTCTAAATGCTCAAGGACTGTCTGTTTGATGATTTGTTCTAAAACTTTCCCAGGTATAGATGTCAAGCTGATGGGTCAGTAGTTACCCGCATCCTCCTTTTTCCCCTTCTTGAAGATGGGTACAACATTTGCCCACCTCCAGTCTTCTAGCACCTCACCTTTTCTCTAAGAAGTCTCAACAATAATGGACAGAGGCTCAGAAATTTTACCCCGCCCTACCAGCCGAGGCTGGCTGCAAGTTCTTTTAGTACCCTTGGATGCATTTCATTTGGCCCTGAGGACTTAGTTTCATTTAAAGAAACTAGGTGTTTATGTACTACCCCATGCCGATCCTAGGCTGCAACTCCCTTCCCTCATCATGTGTTCTTTTTTTTGCCAAAGTAAGCAACCGTTCCTCGCCTCCATTTTAAGACTAAATCAAGCTTGAGACTAGGGCTTTCCATCATGCCCTGAGGGAAACTCCAAAGCTTGCTTACTACTTTGTGGCTACTGCTTGTCCTAATTTTAAAAAACACTGCACTACTAGATTTTTCCTAAGGCCCAATATGGCTATCTACATTATTTCTCTGTGAAGCTTTAGTTCTTCTTACTGAGTAGCATTCACCACTATTGAGCAGTAACCTAAGTAACATAAGGTTTCTAGTAGCTTCCAAGGTACAGTAAGACCAGTGGCCTGACTCCTAGTGCAGCCCAAAAAAAGTCCTCAATGATTCGTTATTTCCTAATTGAAGTTTCATACAGCTAAAGGCTGCACACAGCCTGACTCTGCTGTGCTTCCAGATTACTTATTTATCGGGGATGACAGCTCAATATAATCACTCCAAAGTGCTGGAGAACCTGATGGGTACTTCAAACGAAGTGATAAGTATTCTTTGTAACTAATGAAAAGTAAAGACTTTAAACTGTCAAGCTTTTCGCTTTGGTTAACAAAGTGTCCAACATTCTCAATACCATCAAGGTTCCTTATTTATTTATTTAATTTTATGCCATTTATACCCCACCTTTCTCCCCAGTGGGGACCCAAAGCAGCTTACATCATTCTCCTCACCTCCGTTTTATCCTCACAACATCCCTGCGTATTAGGTTAAGCTGAGTGCGTGTGATCGGCCAAGGTCATGAACATGAGGCTGCCTTATCAGAACATCAGTTCCTCATAGTCAGTACTGTCTACTCAGACTGGCAGTGGCTCTTCCAGGGTCTCAGTTAGAGGCGTTGCACGTCACCAATTGATCTTTTTATCTGGAAATGCCAGTAATTGAACCTGAGACCTTCTTCATGCCAAGCAGATGCTCTACCACTAAGCCATGGTCACCCAGCAAGCTTCCATGGCAGGCTGGAGATCTGAACCTGGGTATCCTAGGCCTTGTTGCTGTTCAGTCGCACAGTCGAGTCCAACTCTTCGCGACCCCATGGACCAGGTCACGCCAGGCCTTCCTGTCTTCCGCCGTCCTCTGACGTTTGCTCAATTTCATGTTCGTTGCATCTATGACACTGTCTAACCACCTCATCCTTTGCCGTCCCCGTCTTCTTCGACCTTCAGTCTTTCCCAGCATCAGGGTCTTCTCCAGTGAGTGCTCCCTTCTCTTTCATGGCTGCTGTCACAGTCTGCGGTGATCTGGGATCCCAGGAACGTGAAGTCTGTCACGACTTCCACGACTTCCCCTTCTATTTGCCAAGGAGTGATGGGGCCAGATGCCATGATCTGAGTTTTTTTGATGTTGAGCTTCAAGCCCACTTTTGCACTCTCCTCTTTTACTCTGAGCAAGAGGCTCTTAAGGTCCTCTTCACTTTCTGCCATCAGAGTAGTATCGTCTGCATATCTGAGGTTGTTGATCTTTCCCCCAGCAATCTTAATTCCCGCTTGTGATTCATCCAGGCCAGCATTTCGCATTATGTACTCTGCATATATATGGCATAAGGCCATCCTAGGCCTTAGTCCCGCACTTAACCACTATGCCACACTGGCTCTCTTAATGACTAGCTCTGCTAGCCAGTCTTTAAACTTTACAGCAGAGCCATGAGATGAACCCCCAGGGAAGCAAGACCCATGTTGCCGCTGTAACGTCCAAGAAAAGTGCTAAGAGTTAGGTCTGAAATATTACTTGTTTCACACACACACAAACCCCCCCCCCCAAAAAAAAAGAATGCCGGTGTACTGTTAGAAATGCAGGTGGGTTTGTCATCAGTTCATCTTCCAATTTTAGCAAATCTTTCTTCAGAACATGCTTGGCGGGCTATTTGTTGGGCTGCAATTTAGATTTCCAGGATGACAAAAGCTAATTCCCACCTGCCACCGGGTGTCAAATCAGCAATTGGCAAGTCACAGCAACCTGGAAGATTCCCATGCCCTGGCTGTTCAGCTACACAGCATCACTTAAATGCCTTCAGAGTTCTTGGAGGGGGTGGGGGATTCATCTTGCAGGCTCACAAGCAAAAGAGTTACAGCCACACGTTTAAAACTGTCACCGAAGAAATATGACCTAGGCACAAAGTCACTGCTGGTGGGCTCAAAGCCGCATTTCCCAGCCCCAATAGAGTGCTGAGAAGCCTGTGAAAGTAGGTTGCAGACTTTCGCCATTTTACTGATCAAAGTGAATTTTTGCTTGGATGCCTCGAGTAAAATTTATAAAATAGGCAAACTTAAATGCATGAAACCAATGGCTGCCAAAAACCTAAGGTCCAAAATCCACACAACAATAAATCAATAGGTCATCATACCAACATAAATTTGGGTCTGTGGGTCACCGTAACAAACAGGTTGGTCATCACTGGTTTAAAGGATGCTGGAATTGCCATCTTCTACTAAAGATAACAGCTCTGCAGAGCTGAGATGGCAAAGAGGAAAGTTCCCCAGAAGAATCTTCCTTCAGCCACGAGCTTCCTAAAACTGCCTCAAGCCAAGGAATTTTCACAAGGCCCAGCTCTGACCTGCAATACGCAGAGAACACTGACAACTGCCAAGGTTACTGCAAGGCTACAAAGCATGTATCTGAGCACTCTCTACTTATTGCACCCAAATGTGCATGGAGCTACAACTCAATTGAGGCAATATGGCTAGGACTAAGCCTTCAATAAAGATAAGCTATCTAAAGAATGCTGGAGAATCAGGAGGGATTCTGTTTTTAACCACCAGGGTGCAAGCTGTGGCCCCAGGGTGCAAGCTGTAGTGCCAACTTACACATGCAGACAAGAGTCAATCTACATTCCAGACCTTTAAACTGTACACTTATGGTTGGGGCCCAGTTTCCCAACATCACTAGTAAGTAGGTTGGTCTCTTTTCCAAGAAAAGAGCAAGAGTCCAGTAGCACCTTAAAGGCTAACAACATTTGTGGTAGGATATGAGCTTTCAGGAGTCACTGCTCACTTCTTCAGTGAGCAGTGACTCATGAAAGCTCCCTCCCCCCCGGTCACAAATTTTGTTAGTCTTTAAAGGTGCTACTGGACACTTACTCTCTTTTCCCGTGGCCCTTTCTTACACGCCCAGGGTGATGCTGAGTGCCACTTTGGGGTCAGGAAGAGATTTTCCAGCAGGCCAGATAGGCCCAGGGGTCCTGGAGGTTTTTTGCCTTCCTCTAGGCATAGAGCTGCGGTGGCTCAAGTGGTTAAGACGCTGAACTGCAGGCTGTGGAAGGTCGGTAGTTCAGCAGTTTGAGACCCGGGTGCCGCAAGACGGAGTGAGCTCCCGTCTCTAGTTCCAGCTCCTGCCAACCTAGCAGTTCGAAAGCAAGAACTTGCAAGTAGATAAATAGGTACCACTTCGGTGGGAAGGTAACAGCGTTCCGTGCGCCTTGGTGTTTAGTCATGCCGGCCACATGACCACGGAAACATCTTCGGACAGCGCTGGCTCTTCGGCTTGGAAACGGAGATGAGCACCGCAACCCTAGAGTCGGATTCGACTGGCTTTCGAGCAAAGGAAACCTTTACCTTTACCTTTAGGCATAGAGCGGGGGGGGGGGGCAAACTTGCTTATCGTAAGAGCCACATAGAATAAACAGGTGTTTGAGAGCTGCAAAACATGGACAAATATTACACGTTTTTACCAGGAAATGTGCAAGTCTGCTTGTTATTAGCATTAAATGAGACTGCCAAAAATAATATCAGAAGCGGTAAAAGCAGATATTGGTAACGATGTTTATTTGTCCAGTGATATTTGATTGCTAATGATATTTCGCTCCCCCAGCCGCCCTGCCGGGAGCCGCACCATATGCGAGGGCTTCTAATGTCCGGGCCCCACTGGTGGACCTCCTGATGGCACTGGTATTTCTGGCCACTGTGTGACACAGAGTGTTGGACTCGATGGGCCTTTGGCCTGATCCAACATTGGCGTCTCTTATGTTCTTATGTTCTTATACTGCTTCAGACAGACTAACACGACTACCCATCTTCATCTTTTCCGTGAAAAGTACTCTGGCTCTTCATTCCGAGTTAACTGATCTTCTGCCCCCCAAAATTACCATAGGCGTGACTAGGGTTTTTTTCCTAGAAAAAGCCCAGCAGGAACTCATTAGCATAATAGGCCACACCCAACAGCAGGAACTTATTAGCATATTGGGCCACACTCCTGACAGCACAACTCATTAGCACATTAGGCCGCACCCCCATGTTATCAGAAGTGTGGTCATCCAGCCACACCCACCTTTTGCTTGTTATTCTGTTTACCTTGTTTGTTGTCCAAACCCAGGGCTTTTTTGTAGCAGGAACTCCTTTGCATGTTAGGCCACACACCCCTAATGTAGCCAATCCTAATGTGTTTCTTCTGTTGGGTGTGGCCTATTGTGCTAATGAGTTCCTGCTGGGCGTGGCCAACTTGGGAGCCAGCCGGAACTCCGTTCCTGTGCGTTCCTGCCCAAAAATAGCCCTGGGCGTGACCAAGTTGTATCAGTAGCGGGTGTTCCCCTGCGGCCTTCCTGCGACTTCAGAAATGCATCACAAATGACGCCATGCTGACCCAAGCAAGAAAAACACCTTCCTGGATGATCAACGAGAAGAAAAACGGGTCTACAGATTCTGGTGCTTCTTCTTCGCGGTATAATGGATAAAAGGCTAAGCATGCTGCAAAGTAAAACAAAGGTCCTGTGGTACCTTAAAGGCTGACAACACACACACACATATGAAGCTGTCTTGTACGGAATTAGACCATCAGCCCATCAAGATCTGTATTGTCTACACAGGCTGGCAGTGGCTCTCCAGAGTGTGAGGTTTTTCACATCACCCACTACCGGGTCCTTTTTTTAACTGGAGATGTCGGGGATTGAACCTGGGACCTTCTGCATGCCAAGCAGAGGTTCTTCCACTGAGCCACAGCCCCTCCCCATTCCAACATTTATTCCAACACGAGCTTTTGTGAGTCACAGCTCACTTCTCCAGCGAGCTGCACCAGACTCACACAGCTACTCTCTGTAATATGCATACTGCACCCCAGTAACAGCAAAAATCTTTGACTGCAGAGTTACAGTGTAAGATGAAGTTATGGCCCCAGACTCTGAATCCTTAGACACCTCATTTCCTTTAACAAACAACACGAGCTTTGGTGAGTCACAGCTCACTTCTCCAGCGAGCTGCACCAGACTCACACAGCTACTCTCTGTAATATGCATACTGCAGCCCAGTAACAGCAAAAATCTTTGACTGCAGAATTACAGAGTGAGATGAAGTTATGGCCCCAGCCTCTGAATCCTTAGACACCTCATTTCCTTTAACAATATGCGGCAATTTAAGACAGTAAACTTCATCTAATGAAAACCAGCAGCTTGAATTATAAAATAATCATCATTTAAACACACACTGACAAGCTCACAATCTATCTAGCCCACATACATATTCCTAAGATCTGGCGTCAATCTTGTATGTGTATGATCAACAGAAAACCAACACTAGAAAACATATTTTTACAACAATATATAAATGGTAAACCAGTCTTCAGTTCTTAATTATTTAAAATGCTTCGTGTTTTAGATGTCTAGCGCAGTTTGGTTTCTAAAGAACGACGCACAGGATATTTAAGTTTCTCTGTAACTTCAGTTGTCAAAATGGATGATTCAGGGCAAACCAGTATTTCAAGCACTTACACGTATTTATGCTCAGACAAACCAGGACCAACAGCAGTATAGATGCACATGGGAAAGATGAACAAATACTTGGGACATATCTCACTCCCTCAAACTGGTATTTTTAATCCTGAACAGACAGTTTAGATAGATTCGAGTCCAGTAGCACCTTAGAGACCAATTATATTTGGATGGAATGCGTGTTTGAGAGTCAAAATCCCCTTTGTCAGATACCTTGCTGGTCTCTAAGGTGCTACAGGACTCAAATTTAACTGTTCTACTACAGACAGGGGTCATTTCCTGCAGGAGCGCACAGGAGCGGAGCTCTGGCAGTAAAGAGCCCAGGGGGCGGGCACATGCAACAAGCCCCACCCCCTACTCTTAGCAACCCTCAGCCAGGTAAGTTGCAGAGCCCCCCCCCCCAGCCCCAAACAGTCCAGTGGCACCTTTAAGACCACGTTTTATTCAGGTACAAGCTCTCCCTCCTCTGCGAGGACAGATCTGCATGCCCCCCCCCCCAAATAGCTAGCAATCCAAAACAGTCCAGTGGAGCTTGAGCGGTGGGGTGTTGCCTTCGGACACACTTCCAGTGATGTCAGGGTGTGTGGCATATGCAAATGAGTTATGCTAATGAGCTCCTGCACCTCTTTTTCTACGAAATGACCCCTGACTACAGACCAACACAGCCCTCCTCTGAGACAACCCAGAGTAGTTTATTCAGCTTGGCTTCCTTCAATAAGGTTTAAGCCCTTTAATATACATTTAAACAAACCATCTGCCACTTACCCACTGGACTAGAACCAGCTCCATTTGGCACCGAGAGGTCTGCCGTGGATAACATGCCACCTGGTCGAGGAACAAAGAGGAAATGCACCTTATTTTCACTGTTTTAACTGAATCATCAGCCCTGATTTGCTGAAACTGATTTACCAAGTAAAACACAGAAAGATGGGAGAAGAGCAGGGGTCATTTCCTGCAGGAACGCACAGGAGCGGAGCTCCGGCAGTAAAGAGCCCAGGGAGTGGGCACATGCAACAAGCCCCAACCCCTGCTCCCAGCAGCCCCGGGCCACAAGGAGCAAGAAGCAGCTAGGTAAGCTGCAGACCCCCCCCCCAGCCCCCCCGGTCCAAAACAGTCCAGTGGCGCCTTTAAGACCAAGTTTTATTCAGGTACAAGCTCTCCCTCCTCTGTGAGGTCAGAACTGCACGCCCCCCCCCCCAATAGCTAGCAATCCAAAACAGTCCAGTGGAGCCTGAGCAGTGGGTGTTGCCTTCTGACACACTTCCGGTGATGTCATGGGATGTGGCATATGCAAATGAGTTATGCTAATGAATTATGCTAATGAGCTCCTGCACCTCTTTTTCTACGAAATGACCCCTGGAGAAGAGGAACAGCCCTCTTACTTGCGCTGCCTGTGCTCGGTGGCCTCTGAGGTCCTCCAGGAGAGACATTTCGATGCAACGTGGCCTGAGGGGGACTCAGCAAGGTGGTGTCCGTCAAGGTTGAGCTGGCAGCCAGTGCTGGGGAAACAAGGGAACTCCCGGGATTGCTGTAGGTGAGAGTGTTGGGGCTGGACACAGGAACGGTGACGGACATTGAGAAGTTCTGTTGCGGCAAGCCAGGCTGAAAGGAAGGGGAGGGGGAAATGGTGTCAGCTAATTTTATAGAATTACATTTTCCCCCCAAGTATTACATTTCACAAATTAGAAGACCAGCTTGTATCTTTTTCTTAAGAGCATTTGAAACATTCACCTATGGAAGAGACATCTTAAATATAGTTAAATGCAGAGTCTTTAAATTTGCCACATACAAACCACACAAAGCACTCCCCAACTGGTTAGAAATAACCCAAGAGCAGTGTTCCCTCTAGGCTGAGTTAGTGTGAGCCAGCTCACAGTTTTTTAGCCTCCGGCTCACACGTTTCTGTCTCGGCTCAGGAAGGGATGGCTCCAGGGCAAACTAATTCATGCAGTAGCCAAATTGCTCGCTCACCACTTGAATGCCAGCAGCACACAAAGTAGAATTTCTGCTCACAAGACTCCACGTCTTAGAGGGAACACTGCCCAAGAGCTTCGTTTACTTCAAATTTATCACATGGAGGTTAGCTTTTATGTATTAAAAAGTGAACAGAAAATGAAAGGTTACTAGCATTCACCCGTTAATTTAGAGTTTAAAAAGAGCACACCACCTGGGTTATTCCCACAAAGTGCAAGTTATGCCTTCTGGATAAGCCATTATGTTTTAAAGATGCACTAAGCATCTAGACACGGGGGCTTACTGGGAAGAAAAAGCCTAGAAAAGTGGTATCAGGTAGTACTCACTTCCAAAGCAAACTGGATGTAAATATATTATTTGGACTTACATAGCCATCATGTTAAAAAGTTTTTGAAAAGCTTGTAGAAACTTGCACTAGGATATGTTAACTATTCATATATTAAAATTACTGTATTAAATATATTTTAGGCAAGAACAGATGGCAAGTTCATACACAATTCTTTGCAAAGCATATTTGAAGGAATACAACTTGGGTAATACGCATTTCACAAAAAAAGATAAACATGTATACAGGCCTTCCAAATGAATCGTAGAGAATAACTGGCCAACTTCGTTACAATTTAACAATCATATCAGCAACTGAGCAACAAAACATTGTTTTAAAATTTCACCTTACGAAAGCAATTCATTCTATAGCATAGTAATATGCCATAGCTCATTTTTTTCAAACAATTTTTTTTAAATTATGTGATTATGAAAAAAATTAGGAATAAATAACTTTCGATACAGAATGATGGACTGTTAAGCTCTCTTTGGCAGAGGGCAAGTCTCTTTCCGTTTGCAAAAGAATTATACTCTTCAAAGCTATTTTCCACTTCAATCCTAAACTCGTCTACTTGGCAGAAAGCCCCATAATGGAATGCATCTCCAATGCGAGCACGTGAATTAGAACACCTTTCAACAGTTATAGATCAACGCCTGTGTTGCTGATTTGGTTGTACAGAATGAGACACCTAGAAATCTCTTACTGGATCAGTTGTGTCAAGCACAGGTGCCACTGAGAGTTGAAGTATTGGATGTTGGTGTATGTTGGTTGCTACTTTTAGGATGAAGGGAGTGGAAGTAGACGATGGCATTATCTTAATTCTCGTTGTACCAATTTGTCATAGCTACTCCCGACAAAGCCAGGAAACTAGTTTTGTAAGAACTCCGTTAAAGGTTCCTAGTACTTGCCAAGAGTTTCTTGGTGGGAAACTGTTTCATCATTATCTACAGATTGCCTTGCTGGGACCAAAAAGCCTCCAAACATCCCCAAACTCTAAAAACCAAATGGCAAATACCAAAGAGCTGAAGGATCATACAATTAACAAAATAAATTGCAAGTTCATTGCATCATTAAAGCCCATTTTTAAAAAACTGTTACAATTTTTAAAAAGTTTTTAAAGCTTCTTGCAAGAAAGGCAGAATAAAAGCACACTAAAAACAAAGAAAAACATTTGGGTAGCTAGCTATCGTTCAGATTTTGTAAATCATTCTCTTTGTTTACACATCATTGTAAATAATACACTAGTTTCAGCTATGTAACAACAATTTGACTGTATTGTATGATGATCTAAACTTCCTATACCTATTTATTGTCCAGGTCTCTTCTTCAAAGGAAATCTGTGGTAACACCAAAATTCTGAACATACCACACTTGTGAAGTACTATGGGTTGTGCCTTATTTACTTTTTCTTTTCTTTTCAAAACCCCCCCTGAAATTGACAAGAACTGGCAAGAGAAATCAGCCAAAGAGGAGGGCTATGAACCATGAGGAGGGATACGAAATGGGTATGTGGCATACATTTGCCTGCCTCTAAAAGTCTTGCACTTGGTCTGCTGGTTGCACTGAGTTTAGTGACCTCAGCAGACACTGAACACATGCTTTTCCTGAGTTTCAAGAGGACTAGAAACATCTCTGCTTAAAAAGTGTTCCTTAGGAAGGTAATACTGATAGAAGGGTTTTTCTGTAAGCCCTGAACATCCCTAATGGATATATAGCAGATGGAGATCTCTCCTCCAGATTTGCATGTTCAGTTTCTTATACCCATCCATGATTTCTGGGTCAAAAATGCCTACGCTTCTGCTTTATAAGCATGTATAGCTGTTGTATACTCACTACAGCTTTCAGCATTAGGGAGATTGCAAAATGGTTCTCATGCATGCGGATAAAAAACAGAAGCCATACCACAGTACTCACTGCGATTTTATGATTCCGCATCATATTATCAAACTCCTCATTAATTTTTTTATATTTCTCTTCTGTGTGTGGCGTGAGCACATAGGAAGTGTCGGGGTCTGGGCTGTCGCACCCTCTGTTTTCCTTCTTGTTCAGAGCCTAAATGATGAAGTTAATAAAAAGAATCAACAAATAAAAAGTAGGAGGGCAAGGAAAAAAAGTACTTACAGGGCCTCGCTTGAAAATAAAATCACTATCTTCATTTAGTTTGCTGAATCTGTCCTCCGACAGCGGACTGTGCTCAAAGTAATCGTCGGCATCGGGGCTCTCACACCCATTGAGGCCTTTCTTTCTTAACGTCTGAAATACAATTGGAAAATTCACACACAGACAATACTAGCTTGCCATGAGACTTTTTAAATTTATTTATTCTAAATTGCAAACTTGGATTAAGGAGGAACAAGCTGATTCACATCCAGAGCCACTGAAACAACGATTTCCAAACACATTATAGCTTCTTCAGCACCCCTAACATAACACATTTTTTGTTCGTTGCACGCATCTGCTAGGGAAAAATGGTTAAATACTTGGTTGCAGGGTAAACATCACCTTCCTAATAAAATAAAATGTCAAATTCTATTGAATGATACAACAGTAGAGACTACTGTGGCAGTGGCCAATTTTTTAGTTGATGTGATAAGAGTGAAAAACGTAGGAAACTCCGTTTTATGATTTTATAATTATCTCAGACTTTTAGCTGATTATGTTATTTACTGTCTCTGATTTTAATGTTGTATATGCCATTAAAGGTCGATTGATTGATTGATACATTTTTTGTACTTCTGATAATCCCCACAATGTATTTCTCGGGGTCTTACTACAAACCCTTGATAAGAAGGAAATAGAAGCTTCCCTGAAAAATTACCTAATCTTCCTTTACAATGCATATGTGTAGGTGAGTTTGAGGGATTTTTTTTAAAGGCATCACTAATGTCCTGTGTGAACCAGGACTCTACCATGGAACAAGGGAGGGGCAGAAATTAAGCTGCAGTTAACAAGTGCAAGAGTCCCCAACACAGTGCCCACCGACAACTTTCCCCGTGCCGTTTTAGAAAATGGATGGGGCCCGGTAGGGGCCCGATGGGGCTTCTGACTGGCCGCTGAAGGTCCACATGGCTGGGCAGATTGAAATAACCTTGTTTCAGCAGCAGCTGCCACCAGTGTTGGTTCTGTTCTCTCTCGCTCCTCTTTCACAGTGCACTTTTAAAAATTACTGCTCTTCTTCTCTGAACTTGGGCTTCCTCTGTGCGTGTGGCTCCACCTCGCATGGCAGCTATTTTGTGGCTGTGGCCAGTGTTCCCTCTAAACTGAGTCAGTGTGAGCCAGCTCACAGTTTCTTAGCCTCCGGCTCACACGTTTTTCTCTTAGCTCAGGAAGGGATGGCTCCGGAGCAAGCTAATCTATGCAGCAGCCAAATCGCTCGCTCACAACTTCGTGCCCATAGCTCACAAAGTAGAATTTTCGCTCACAAGACTCCACAGCTTAGAGGGAGCGTTGCCTGTGGCCACCAACCTGTGTCAGAATCCCAAGGATGCCCGGAGGCTGAGACAAGTCTAGGGGCCCTTAACTACCGGACCACCTGATTGCTGGAATTCTTGCAAACGATACTGAACTATGTGGACCTCATTCGGCCCCAGTGAGGCATCTCTTACTTCTCCTAAGCAACAGTGCATACTCAGGATTGCTTAACATAGGGTGGCCAAATCCTGAAATACTCAGGCAAACTACACACTACACTGTTTCCTTTTATTCCCTCTGTCATTTAGTTTGAACTGTAATCAGTGTGAGTGGGCTGCGGGATGGAAGGGGAGGTGGAAAGAGGCGGCTTAACCCCCCCCCCCCCCCCCGGGGCAAAAAAAACGGCCAAGCTGCTTTTCGCCATGGGTGGGAAACGTTAGACAGAAAGACCTCCCAGGTTGGCAAGCGCAATTCAGAGATAGAAAAGGCAATTTTTTAAGAGACAAAAAATGTGCCGTCTAAGCTCAAGAAGGCATTCTGGCTTTGTAAATTTAAAGCATGTCTTCATGGATCCGCTTATCAGCGGATTGTGGAATTGGCTCGGGGTGGTGCCAGTCATTAGGTTGGTCACTTTAGTTAGCAGGATTGGGACTGATAACTGAGATGCGGCTAACGCAAGCACCAATTAATTACTTCAGGCGATAGGAGTTTGGCCAGATTAGCCTTTGGGTTGAGCGACCCGGGGAAAATACGGCAAACTACCCTTGGGGACTGCATGGATCGATCGGCTGCTTAAGTTCTACGACTTGGGGCTGGATCTCCAGGGCATGTCTTTCGTTGTGCCCGCCAGTGGGGAGCCACACAGGTTGGCTCAAGCTGGGGGTGGGTGGCTCTGCGTCCTACGACTGGGGAAGGGTCAACGCTGACCCCTGGCCCGGATCGTGCCGCTTCACATATTTGCCCTTGCCGTTGTTCTCAACTATGAATTTAATAAAGTGGCCCATAGTTTATCCCACTTTCTGTGTCTGACTCTTTATTCCAAGTATGAGGGCAAAGAAAAAAAACAGACTGGTCAAGACTCATCCATGTCCTAGGTGAGGTACTAGGACTGCCTTCAAGGAGCATCCTCTGAACAAACCAATATAGAAAGAGGTTCCTGGAGATCTGAAGTTTAAAAGCCACTGATTTAAACAGTGCTTAAAGTTGACTGCCCTGAGAACTGCAGCTCTTTAACCTTTCCAACATTCAACAGCATTCATCACAAAGCATTTCCCCCCCTTGCTTTTATGTAAATCTGGCAAGCCTCTTCTAGCTATAAACCTATTTAGCTGGTAACACAAGGGCACCTGGAATGTATAGGGAAGAAGCACATCTGCTCCCCACCCATCCAGAAAATGAAAAGCCGTATCAATCTGTTTTGGGAGGAGGTGGGAAAGACAGCCGCTTCTTTATAACCACCACAGACAGGTTGCGCACATACAAATTTCAAGAGCCCATTTCGTTCCATTATGATGTGTAATTTCTTGGCTGTTAAGAGATGCTCCTACTAATGATGTTTCTAAAACAACTTCAAAAAGTTTCCAATTTTTTAAAAAACCTGTTGACACTAGATTTTAAAAAAAATATACAGCAACAAATAGAATCTCAAGTACTACATATTTATCTGCAATGTCGTTTATTTTTGAGGGAATGGGCAAGACTCGCTATGGAAGCTGCATTTCCAATGCAACTTCAAACACTGAAAAATGTAAGAAGTCGCAATACTTGCAACTTACTCCAAAGTAAACAGTACTTGGCTCATTTTCTTTCCTAACTGGCTAAAGCATACCAATCAGATGGCTTAAAGAAGACAAGGAATCATTAACAAGATATAATTCCTTCTCAGGTTACTTGGCATGGCGTCTCTCTCTCACACAGACACTCAGTGCCTCCCCCCCCCAAACCCCCCAGGCCCCCCCCCCCCCCCCCAAATCAGGGCATACAGAGGAAAGATGTGTCACTTTCCCCAACACCTGTCACAGCACGTATCTCTACTGTCTAACCAATCAGGTGGATACTTATATGGACTTAACCATACATGGCGCTGCTTCTCGGGGCTCTGAAAGCTGGGAACCCTCCCAAACCTTCAACAAGTCCTGCCTGCCAGTCCTCCACACCGTAATATCAGCAGGGAAAATGCTAACACGACCGTCTGGATTACATTTAACCTTTTATAAATTATTGAATGCTATAAATAAAAGCAGGAAGCTTAGGGTATTCACACCAGAATGCACCAATTTTGCCAAACAGACTGCATACTGGTAACTCTTTTTTTTAAAAAAAAGGAACTGTGGTTTATATAAATTATTATTATCTGCAAATCTGATTAGCAAATCATGGGCCACTACAATTGCTCCTGATTGACTTACTTTTAACTGAATCATCATTGGGCATCGAGAAATTCTGCGGAGTGCAAAACCTATGTATAACCTCCACCCCCCAAAAAAATAATCTGCACAAAAGAGCCAGAATGAGTGAAGTTTAACTTCTAAACTCCAAACAGAAAAGAAGTTATTTTTATCCTGTGAAGAATGGAATTAACCCTGACAACTCAGGAGGAAGGAAAGGTCTCATTATCTTTCACTTACAGATTCTGGAAACCTTCATTCCAAGCAAAGTTCCTGTCACTTTCGAGCGGCTTTAAAGCTACAGTCCCAATTTCTGAACAATCAAAGGCTCTGTCGGTATCTGAAAGTTGCGCCTCCTGCTCTCGTGCACAGAAGAATCCCTTTTGTAGGCCTAACCCTGATAAGGGTCGACACTAATTTTATCATTATCAAGTGCCATAAAAGTAAGCTGTTACTCCTGCGTGACCAGGGAAGCAAGTGGAATGCTGTAATCTTTAAGCAAAGTTGGGCAGACCGTGGGAGTCAGGCTAGGCTATGTTTTCTCACAGGCTATGAAGTCCAAGATAACCAACTCTGGCTCCAAACAATTTTTTTTAAAAAAAGGCCTTGAGTCTTGGGAGTTTACCGGTGTGTATACCACAGTATTTTAAACTGTTTATTATGTTTTAATTGGTTGCATTATGTTGTTTATATGTTGTTGTAACCCGCCCAGAGCCTGCTTGCGGGGGAGGAAGGGCTAAAAAAGACATAAATAACAAAATAAATACATTTCCATGGCTTCATTCTTCACATCCTCTGGTTTATACACAGTGTACTCTTTTACAAGTTAGGCAGTGGAAAGTGCCATCAAGTCTCAGTCAACGTATGGTGACCCCTCATAGGGTTTTCAAGGCAAGAGATGAGCAGAGATGGTTGGCCATGGCCTGCCTCTGGGCTTCCTTAGTCGTCTCCCATCCAAAGACTAACCAGGGCTGATCCTGCTTACCTTCCCGGATGAGGGCAAGTTGACAGGTGTACATACACCTGGAACCTTGGGCTCAGTTTCAAGCCCTGTTTTGAATTATAGTGTAAAGCTCATTGCTGAGCTGGTAATGGAATCAGGGCCGGCCTGTTATTGTTAAATTTTAGACTGTCGCCTAGGGCCGGCCTCGTCCCCTCCTCACCGGGCACAGGAAGCCTCCCTTGCCGACTTCTTGCTCCATCCCTGGCAAGAGACTCCCCTCTTTGCAGCCCCCCAGACAGAAAGAGAAGGAAGCGGGGGGGGGGGGGAACAGGTGCAGGGAACAGCCCGGGACAACGGGAAAGTGCAGCTCGCCCTCTGCCGCCCCCGTGGTCTCTTTGGAGCTCCTTTCGCAGCCTGGCACAGGCCCCCTTCCCCTCGAGCGATCCTGCCCCCCCCCACATGCATTTGCAGCTCGCCCCCTCGGCCCGCCTGCTGCGGCTCCCGCCCCCACCCCGCATGGGGAGGGCCCCTTCCAAAACGTATCCTCACCTAGTGGGTGAAAAAACCTGGAGCCGTCACTGAATGGAATGCCCCTTCATCCACCTAACGGCTGCATCTTTCACAGATAAACAGGAGACCACAAATGTTGTAGTCCTGGGCAATGTTCCCTCTAAGCTGTGGAGTCTTGTGAGCAAAAATTCTACTCTGTGAGCTACTGGCATTAAAGTCGTGAGTGAGCAATTTGACTACTGCATAAATGAGTTTGCTCTGGAGCCATCCTTCCTGAGCAAAGACAAAAAGGTGTGAGCCGGAGGCTAAAAACCTGTGAGCTAGCTCACACTAACTCAGCTTAGAGGAAACACTGGTCCTGGGTAGTGAAATTCTTTGGTCTCCATGATTCTGTCCCATCTCTAACTTCATAAGATAGGGTCTCAAACTCAGCCATCAGAGGTTGAAACAGCAAGAGCACATGCTAAATTCCAAGATGTACTTCATGCCACCAAACAGACAAGCAGATTTATGAAACTGCACCCACAACTGCAGAGATGTGAAGGCCAGGGATCTCCATTTCTAGCAAGCCCTTCATATCTCTACTCGGGTTTCACCTCTCGCATATGAACTGGCATACAGAGCACTTTCTTCTAGAGAACAGAAAATCAAAGTGTGAATCGTTGGCTACCAATTGTGGGGAACAGCTGTATTTGCCCCAGGAAATGGAACTCCTGACAGTATTACCAGTCAAAGGAAGTAGCACAGGGGACAGTGGCCTGTCAGAGTAATAACACATTAAGACAATAATGTGACCAACTCAAACACGTTCATTAATTGCCTTGCTTTTGGTGCAGTGTCACAAGACTGACTTACAAAGAGTAGCTTGGAGATAATTAATATGTGCTTTCCTGAACTCCTAATTTGCCAGAGTGGTTACGTGCACTCTTCTCTTTCAGTGCTCAGCATCGTGACAAGTTATGTTCAACCCCACAATTCCTGCAACTGCCTACAATTTCTGCATCTGTTTTTGTTGTTGTTGTTGTACTCCCTTGGCCTTCCTTCTAGTAACAGGACTAGCAGTAGTAGTATTTCTCTCATTGACTTTATAGTCTGAGACTGATTTATTTTTATACCAAGAACCTTTATTTAAGATTTAGGAGAGAGATCTCTTTACACCTATGAACAGAGAGTGATTTGTTCAGTCTGACCCAAAAAAAAAAAAACATGCTGCATGCTATCAAATTTCATTGAAATGAATAAGCCATACACACACATATAGACCCCTAGCCACATTAAAACAGACACATGCTTAGCTATAACTACTGTCTGAGTGGCTCTCAACACACTCACACAAATGTGCACATCTGCAGGCCAAAATGTAGATGCTCCTGGAGCTTCTAGAACATGAGTCACTCCTTCATATCCCCTTGAGAAGAAACAAGTATAGCACCTCCCCCCCCCCTTAGCTCCTTCCTGACGCCGCTGAGGCAGATTTCTATTATGCATGAAAGCAAGTGTGGAAAGGCAGGTGTGCAATGTGACCACAAAGAGAGCTACTGTAAGAACATTTGTTATAAGTGCAATTCCATTTCATTCTTCACAGCCTCTGTGCAGACCCAGAAAATGGAAGGCTGAAAAGCTTTTACTTGGTGAAGGAGATAAGAGGGTCATTCAAGACACATTCTTTCACGGCCATATCAGTGTGTGATGTCACACTCAACGAACATGAAGGACAGACACCAGGTAGATGCCTTGCAAATATATTGCCCAGGAGGTGCCCCTTGGCAACACCAGCCGCAGAAGGCTATGGGGCTATGGACAGAATGGATTTTTGAAGGGTGCTGAGGCATGATGCCACTGTAACAAATGCAGACTGCCAAAGCAATCCAGCTGCCTGAAGTCTGAGAAAAGATTGAGTCACTTGTTCTTTCCAAAAACAGAAATGAAAAGGGTCTTCTTCTTGGCCTTTCCTGAACTAAGAAGTTCAAGGCAAATTAAAAGGAAGAATTAGAGCTTTGAAGACATCTAGCGAGTGCTGCACCCATTACTTTTAGATAGCACAGCAAAAGAACAAGAAATCATCTTTGCTCATATGAAATCTGAAAAAAACCACCATTAAGACAGACTTCTAAGACAGACTGGACAGCTTCATGCCTATGTATCTTCAGGGTGTGGGGGGAGCTAATCAGTTGCTCTTCAAGATTCAGGTGGGGACCCATATTGATCTGAAGCAACAGAACAAAGTTTGAGTCCAGTGGCACCTCTAAGACCAACGAAGTTTAATTCTGGGTATAAACTTCCGTGTGCACGCACACACCTCTTCAGAACCAGGCCTTTTCTCTACTGCTTGTAGAGTACCAGGCTTTTATCACTACTGCCTTTTGGTACCAGGCAGTGTTCCCTCTAAGCTGAGTTAGTGTGAGCTAGCTCACAGTTTTTTAGCCTCTGGCTCACACATTTTTGTCTTAGCTCACGAAGGATGGCTCTAGAGCAAACTAATTTATGCGACAGCCAAATCACTCGCTCACAACTTTAATGCCAGAAGCTCACAAAGTAGAATTTTGGCTCACAAGACTCCACAGCTTAGCGGGCGCACTGGTACCAGGCCCTTTTCCCACTGCCACACTGCGCCTGTCAAGGGTCAGTGCTGCAGAATCACAGTCTTCATCAGATTTCTTCCATTTGAAGATTCTGAGCCGCTGTTTTTGAGCCATGCCTTCCAGCAAAGTCTTACACACCCTATTATTCATTTTCAAAGTCAGAAACAAGAATCAAGATCCAATTGTTTCACAGACCCTAAGCTAGTATGACTCTTAGGCGGGGGTCGTTTCATAGAAAAAGAACTAGGGGAACTCATTAGCATAACTCATTAGCATATGCCACACCCCCTGACATCACCGGAAGTGTGTCATGAGGCCACACACCCTGCCATCACCGGAAGTGTGTCATAAGGCCACACCCACCACTCAGTTAGTCTTAGTCTTAAAGGTTAGTCTATTTGTTAGTCTTAAAGGTGCTATTTGAACTCTTGGACTATTTTGCAGCAACAGACTAACACAGCTACCTCGGGGAAGCTCCTGGATGGGGCTGGGAGTCCTTGCGGAGGCCACGTGGAGTGGCCTCGGTCAGGCAGAGGGGGAGGACGCCAACTTACCCTCCTGCTTCTTCCTCATTCTTGCAACAGAATGAGGCCGGAAGAAGGGGGCGGCTAGAAAAAGGGGCGGGGCTTCGTCGTGTGCCCCGCCCCCTGCACCTCACCCGGGGGAACTGCGATCCCCCGCGATCCCCCCGAAATGACCTCTGCTCTTAGGAATAGAGACAACTTATACCAGGGACTTGTGAAACTAGGCCAAACCATTGCTTCACATTTGGGATTAAAAGGGAACCTCCATATATCAAGGAAGCAAACCTGTGGACACCAGTGTCTGGAGGCAACATCAGGGGAAGGCCTTAGATTCTTTGTCCTGCTTGCTGGCCCTCTGGAGAAACTGGCTGGCCAATGCATGAAACAGGATGCTGGACTAGCCATGAACCATCGGTCTGATCCAGCAGGGCTCTTCTTGTGTGCTTCTGCTACAGATTTTGAACTGATTTCTAAGACTGGATTCTTTAACTTCCCTGCAATTCTTAAAGAGGCTGCATAGTACCTTGACCCCCACAAGACTATCCGATTATCATCCCTCCAGGAACAGCTAATGTTAGAAGGGAGAATTGTGAACACAAAAACTATTGCTCCAGTTAATTTTTAATTACTTTTATGCTGTTTTGTGTTTTGATCACCTGGAAGGGGGGGGGGCACAGAAAATTTCTGATGAAATAAAATGAATACATAGAAGCTCCGCACTTCACAGAAGCAAATGTGGAGCCAAGATGGTGAGGCGCTAGCCCCACCAGGAAATGACAAATCAGAGGGGAAGGGGAAGAGTTCTTTTATGCTACAAAGCTCTAGAAGTGACCACTTGGACCTGCCTATGCATAGAATAATTTGTGGCATTGTACAGCTGCAACTAACAAGTCTTCTAGTTTAGCGCTGTAGACACTGGGTTTAGACATCAGACACTTAGGTCAAAATGCCTGTTCAGCTACGAAGCTCGCTGGGATCGCAGAGAACAAAGGTCCCTAAGCCAGTGTGGTGGAGTGGTTAAGTGCACGGACTCTAATCTGGGAGAACCGGGTTTGATTCCCCACTCCTCCACTTGCACCTGGCTGGATGACCTTGGGCAAGCCATAGTTCTGATAAGAGCTGTCCTTGAAAAAGAGCAGTTTCTGTCAGGGCTCTCTCAGCCCCCCCTACCTCACAGGGTGTCTGTTGTGGGGAGGGGAGCTCTCTCAGCCCCACCTGCCTCACAGGGTGTCTGTTGTGGGGAAGGGAAGGGAAAGGACTTTGTAAGCCGCTCTGAGACTCCCTTGGGTAGTGAAGGGCGGGGTATAAATCCAATCTATTATTATTATTGTTGTTGTTGTTGTTGTTATTATTATTGAGCTGCGAGGACTTTGTGTTCTGAGAACAGACAGTAGGTGCCACGACAAAACGGCTACAATGGAGGTAGGACCAATCACAACATGGCTTCCATGGGGGCTGAGCTGGATCACAGAATGCTGGGAGGTCCCACAAAATGTTAGGAGGTTCTAAGTCAAGTATCCTCCTAGGATGGAGGCAGCTGTTGCCAAAAAGTCCTCCTGGGCTTTTCTACAGTACCTTCTACCCCAACCAAGTAGACAAAAGTCAAGATTTACTCTTTACTTTGTGAGAGGAAGTAGCAAATGGGTGCCAAGGAAGCATCATTAGGAACCAGGGCACCTGCGGTGCAATGCTGGGGAATTACTTACAGAGAGCAGTTTGCATCTCAACAACAGATCCAAAGAGTCAAAGAGGTTACTGCCGACTTGCAGTTCAGCCCACATTCCACCAATACTTATAACCTAATACAAGTGATCGCTCTGATGCATGCACTTAAGGATCTTAGGCCTTTTGCCAAAAGATTGCTACATCCTAATACCTGCACATACACATACACACACACACACAAATCACTACACAGGCTACAACAATATAAGCACATAAGAAAACAAAGTAACTAATCCGTTCAATTATTGTGTAATCCTTAATGTCAAGCAACATTTTGGCTTGGATTCACAAACACAACCTGACGCGATGCCAGCTGGGATCAGCTTGAATTGAATCTGGCTTTTACTGAGCACAGTGTGCAGTTTTACTTACTAGACGTTCAAGATTCAGAGGTCTGGAAGAATGGTTTTCAAGTGTGAGGATTAATTTCCAGGTGTGATAAAGTTCTGCTGAGAGTTGAACTCCGTTAAGTAATTTGCAGAGGTTAACTTTCTCATGATTTACATTTCATCATCTAAGTAGATGCAAGGGCCATACCACAAATTACACGGCAGCACATCTATTTGCCAGCAAGTGTTCCACTGTCACGGAGCCACGGCCTCAACAAGCACACTTGAGTCATACAACAAATCTGCAAACATTTATAAATTCCCCTTTTTTGTGTGTGCATGTACAGCGCGCGCACACATACCTCTTTTACAAGAACACTTCAACATATGATGTCAAGTGTATGCAGGATCACTGAAAACAGGAATTAAAAATATTTTCCTTCCAAAGACTTATTGCAAGTATTCTTCTACATAAAATCAACACAATGTCGGCTTTTGTTCTCGTAAACATCAAGTACCAACTCATGTCTCCACCAGATTCATATAGCTCCCTCTCTCATTTCTTCCACCCATGGGGCGGCTTGGTTGTTTGGAACACAAAAACCACAGACCAGGAAAAAAGAGTGAGCTTCAAAAACAGGCCACAACAACAATAGGTCCACTGCTCATCAAAAGCCTCACTGGGTGAGCACAAGCCACCCCCCACCCCCCAGGCGCACTCGAAGCAGTTCTTTGGACCCTGGCCATATAAAACACAACAGCTGGTTTCATTAATTAGTAGGTGGATAACTGTTGCTTTGGCAGAACGAGTTTTGTTTGAGGATAAGGGGAAAACCCTGTGCTCCCATTTTTCTGGAGGCAAATAAGGCTTAATAGGGTTTGCCCCAACATGCATCTTCAGAATGCAAATGCAAATGTTGGACTTTCAGTGTCCCAAAGTGCGTAGCTTTAAAAACTACCGTATTCTGCTCCTAGCGATTCTCTGTCAAATTGTGAGTAACGAAACAACGACTGACAAAGCAGTATTTCTACAATGCATCAGCTCTCCTGAAAATCACCTACTATGACATAAAATCACCCACTCACTATGCCACCAAACAGAAAAAGAAAATCCACAGTTTTTACAAAAACGGCTGGCAAAAAAAAGGACAAAAAAATACCCAACCATCATTTTCTAATATATGAAAAAATACGACGTTGTAGTCCTTCGCATAGGCGTAATCTTCGTGGGGGCGACGGGGCGTGAGCCCCCGCCGAAATTTTCAGGAAGGTACTCAGCCTCCCCCGGGAGCCACCCTTGCTCCTAGCAAAGCAATGCCTCTGGTCCAGCCCCAGCCCCCCCCCGGGAAATTGGAAAGTCTACATTTCAGAGGGGGTACAGTACATGGGGGGGGGGAAGGTGGCATGGTATAGCCTGATCTCATCAGATCTTGGAAGGTAAGGGGGGGGTGTCGGTACTTGGATGGGAGACCACCAAGGAAGGTGCTTCAGAGGAAGGCCATGGCAAACCTCTTCTGCTTCCCAGTTGCCCTGAAAGCCCCTTAAGTTGGTTGCCACTCAGTGTATGTTAATTCATGGCATTCCCAAAAGGGTTCTGTACATTCTGTCTCAGCTGAGGACCACTAGAAACCCATTTGCGCACTCATCTTAGCAGTTCCCTTTCTGCGGAACAGCATGTAAGTTTACAATTAACCACATTTTATACAGCTACCTGTTGCCAGGAGACCACTGGCAAAGGGTACATCCCCACCGTGTTGTCCCAAGTTTCTAGAACCACCACTGATTTGGCTTTCCAAAATCAGTACCACATGCTGCAAAGGAGATGAAACAGTCCCATCAAGAAATAGAATTCTTCCAGCCTATCAGGTGGTGAACTGATAGGGGAAATGTTAGCTTTCTTTTTGGTTTGACAGCCAAGAGCTTCTGCGTGGACTATACACTGTTTAAAGCACAGCTTCAAACTACTGGGAGTATGGAAATTCATTCACGTATTTTCAAAATGTGTGTAACACATAATAGCAGCACTAGAAACTAAAGACTAAGGAAGCATGCACTGCTGGTGTTCCTAGTTCAGTCCCTTGTTCAAGATCTTTAGCATCTAAGCTTGTCCCCTAAGCCCTTATCACCTAAACACGCTTCACCTGCATGACAAATTAGATTCAACCTGCAGTCTTGTAAAGCTACAAGCTCATAAAATACACTTCTAAACCAATTAGGGCTCTCACAGTGAAGGAGCTTACTTCCTTTTCTCTTTTAAAAAAAAAGTGCTTCCGGAAAGTGAATGGAACTAGGTGGGGCTTTGGCCCAGCAGGGCTTCTGATTACCTCTGTAGATTACAAGCCATCCTGTTAAACAGAGATTCTGCCTGAAACGTTGAATAATTACTATCAGTGTTCTATGTAAGTTCGATCCCTGGCACTTTGCAATCGGCTCCACCTACGGCAGCAGCCATTCTGTGGTTGTACCCACTGCCCTGTGTCAGAATCCCAAAGGTGCCTGGCTGGATCAAGAAGGCTGGGGACTCCTGCTTTACTACATCAACAAATAAGCCACAGTTAACAACACTTCACTCCACTCCAGCAGCTTTCAGGTTTCTTCAAAGAGGGTTACATGCCTTGGCTTGGATTCAGCAATGCACCAGTGGAAACACAAACAGGCTTAGCGCAATTCCGCTTACCCAAGATCCTGGGCCTGGAGTTCTCCCAGAATTACAACTGACCTCTAGACTACAGAGATAATTTCCCCTGAAGCAAATGGCAGCTTCAAAGGGCAAACTCTACCGCGTACTGCAGATTCTAGGTGAAAGCCCTCCTCAGACATCCCCCTTACATGAACTACCATCAAATCTCCAGGAATTTCCCAGGCCAGAGTTGGCAACCCTAACTACAGGAAGCCTCACAGCTTACCTGGTCCTCTGGCAAACAGCCATTTCAAGGTGGGAACCACCTGTCAACCACAAGCCCCACCAGACTAGGGCCTTGCCCACTTTCCTGAAACACAAAGCAGGTTTATTTATTTATTTATCAAACTTATACCCCCCGCCCTCCCTGCAAGCGGGGTATAAGTTTGATAAACTGGAGAATGGTGCTCAGAAGAGCCACAGGTGGCATGCTGAAGAGCCACAAATAGCTCCCGAGCCACTGGGAGAACATTCAGTGCATGAGAGTATAAATTTTACTATGGGTGTGTTGTTCACATTGTGGTATGCACATGTAGATAGTAATTTTTTGCCATATAATACTTTTATTTAAATTTTATGTAAATAACAATAAACATATCCATATTAAAATTCAGAGATAACAATTAGCTTTCCAGCTCAACCGTAGCCTATGTACAACTAAATGACTATTTTATCCTAATAAACTAAGAGTTACAACCACGAATATTCAAAAACATAACAAATCTTGATAATGTAGGTTCTTTGGAACAATTTCGTTTCTTGCTAAATATTCCACTACAGGATACCAAGTCCCCTGAAAAGTTTTTTTTGGCAATTTCCTAAATTAGGAATTATAGACTGATAATTCCTAATTGCCAAAAATGAAGTGCTCCCAAACTTTGTTTTGCCACATGTGTAAGGTAGGTCGTGTTTTCTCTCTCCAATTTGTCGCAATTGTAATTCTGGTGATGTGTAACAGAGAGAAAATCAACATTGTTTTTGTTTTGTCTCCCATAGGATCTGATCAGTTGCCTAACAGAACTGTTTTCTGGCAAAGCAGGTGAGTCGCATACAGTGATTAGAAAGATTTACGTATTACCTGCCAAAGCTCCTTGATCAGTGGGCAGTGCAAGAAGTCACCTACTTGGCCACAGTTTTCCCAACATTTTAACCTGTACCTTTACATCATGTTGCTATCAGCCTCCTGTGCTGATTATCCAAGAGACTGTCTTGTGGCTGAAGCAGCTTGATAACCATAGCAACTAAGAGGCTCTCCATCAGGGCTCAAGCATCTAGTCTCAAGATTGTACTCGTACCCTAAAACAGGAAACATCTCAGCCACAATAGCTGATCTAATGTTGTGAACCAGACAGAAAGAAGAAAGCGAACAGCACCCAGATCTCTTGAGCAGAGATTTGCTGAGGGAGTGTGCTCATGTGCAATTCTCAAGTCTTTAATTTAGTTCCAAGGAAATTTTCTCAGGGCCATTCTTTCAAATGTTCCTTAGGCAGAATGAGGAGCTGGTCCTCAAGCTTCCACATGCATAGCTAAGACTAGCCTTGACACATTTTCTTGTGTTTTAGGACCAAACCCCAATTTAAGGGCCAGACACACTTTTCAGAGGAGTTTTAATGTATTTAATGACCATATTTTCTAATTAATTGCTACCACAAAACTTATTCTGAAACTCTCCAGTTTCTTGTAGTTTTATTTAAGCTTTTTTTTCTCAAAAACAATTTATTAGGATAACACTTCTTTCTACTAGTATTTTCTCTTAATTAACTTTCATCTAATAACATTAACTTTTCAATAATTGTCAAAGCAAATTAAATTGTCCTTTACATCCAATTTTATTTAAGCTTTGACAGAAGTGTTGTGGCGTATAAATACAGAGTAAACCCTGGTTGTCATCATAACAGCCAAAAGCTAACCTTGAATCCTCACCTAAATTCTACCCAATTTCTCATAATCTCATTAGTGTGCTTTTAAAAGGTTCATTTAATTGACTATTACAGACAATATAGAAAGCATATTATTTGATCTACCACCACTGAATGGTATAAAACTAACATATACACAAGCAACGCTAACTGAATGGTGTAAAACGGAACACTGGACTTACCATGAAGGCTCCTTCTTCTCGAGGCCGAGGAGGACACTCTGATATGCTTGGGTTCCTCTTCCCACAATCCCTGGTGGCCAGAAATTGATCTAGGGAGGGAAAAGTGACTGCCAAGCATAGAGAGAACAGTAGGATTAGTCCACATGCTGTAGGACTTGCCTCCCAAATGCTGCATCAGCTGCTGCAAGTCCATCTTGTAGTACCTGATAAACATTGACACCAACCAAGGCTGAGGTGGTGGTCTTGCAGATATCTGCAATGGATGCATTTGGGCTGAACACTGCTGATGTAGAAGCACTTCTTGTTGGAGGAGCTGTGAACCCCTCTGGGACTTGAAGACCCTGAAATTCATATGCCAAGGAGATGCAGTCCTTTAGCCACCTGCTTAGTGTAGCCTTAGAAACCCTTTTCCCCTTGACTGCTGGATGAAAAGCCACAAAAAGGGAATCTGACTTCTTAAATAGCTTGGTCCTTCTGATATAAATATGAAGTGCTCCATCTCTCCTCAGATTCGGATCTATTTCTCAACTAAGTTGTTAATTTCGCCATTACTGTGTAATATTTTTCCATTCTTCTAAGCTTGGACAAATGTCTGATTCCTATAATTCTAGTCGTTGTCACCATATATTTGAATATCTCTTCCAAAACCTTTGGTAATTTGGTGGGCAATATTCCTAATAGCATGTTCTTACTTCCACAGGGAATTTAACTTTTAATATGTTCTGCATTTTTCCATGTATTTCCTTCCAGTGTCTTTTTTGTTTTTTTACAGGTCCACCGCATATGGTAAAAGGTTCCATCTATATCTTGGCATTTGCAGCATTTTTTTGGTCTATTTTATCAATATCCTTTGGAGTTATAAACTATCTTAAGAACATTTTATGTCAGTTTTCTCTTTTAAATGCCTGGCTGGCTGTGAACTTAATTTCTTTTCCCCATAACTGTTTCCATTAGTACATTGGTATTTGCTCTCTGAAATTCTGCATCCATGTAATCATACTTTTTCTTCACTTTTTCTTCTGTTTCTAATTGAAGTAATAACTTGTATATCCATCATAATAAATGATCTTTTGGTTTTGTAATCAAATGTTCAAACTCAGTCATATCTCTTAAAATTCCACCTGCCGTACTGATACTTCTTTAATCTTGAAGCTGATTGGTGATATAACAACAACTTTTGAATATTAATTCCTTTATCTCTAATATCTTGGCCTGGCGTCACTTTTGTTGTTGCCACCGCTTTCCTCCCTTACTGGAGGCTGTTGCTCGGGCTGAGCTGTAGTACTGTTGGCTCTGAAGTTAGGCCTGGATTTGGTCAATGACTGCCGCTTGGAGTATGATCTAAATTGTGAAAGCGTTCTGTAGGAACGAAAGGGCTGTGAACCATAATTTTCCTGCCATCTGTCCTCCCTTTTATAGGTGAACGGCATGACCTTCTTTTTGTCCTTGGTCTCAATTAAGATGTCCTCTAGGCTATCCTCAAATGGCTTGCCACCCAGGAAAGGCCAAGATGCCACATGAGACTTAGAAAGGGGGTCCACGTTCCAGGACTTGGACCAGAGGTGTCTTCTGGCTACCACTGCGAAAGCCATGGTCATTGCTGAGAACCTGAACGTGTCCAGGCTAGCATCAGACACGAAGGCTGCTGCTCTCTCCAAATTGTGCATGTAACTTAAATCTGGGTGTTCTTGGGACAATTTACGAAGACTGAGGAACTAATATGGTCCCAGGTGTACAATATAGGCTTGTTGATATTTAGCAATTTGGCATTTATAGTTTGTATGCATTTGTATTTTTTGTATTACAATTGTATTTTTTAGATGGTTATGTATGACTTGACAAGTAATGTGTTGTATAGTATGGGAGGATGTAATTCTGTTAAGGTTCCTTTAACATATTGTTGTAAGTATGTGACAGGACCAAACCCATGCAAACATTATGTGTGTCTTGGAGTATAATAGTGGGTATACTGGAATGGTCTGTCAAGGCACTCCGCATCATGAACTAAGTCACGCCTGATGAAACGTCTGTTTTAAGAATGTGTGAGTATGGTAATAGAAAAATAGGTTTTTATGTAGGACAGCTTTGTTATGGAGCAATTGAAATTGATCATGTTTGTATATTCCCTCAAGATTTATAGTAGAAAAACCAGGAGATTTGTATATGATTTGTCAAACTGTGGTATGAATGAAATTAGACAAGCATAGGTATGGTATGAAAACATTTATAGGAAATGTTTTTAATGGATCCTTTTCTTGTGTGATTTGAATGTGTTGATATATGTATCGTTGTATATATGTGTAGGAATTTTTCTGATGAAGAGGCGCAACGAAGAGTCATTCCGGAGGTTTTCGTCAGGATTCACTTGTATTTTGATAGAAGTTCACCTTCACCTGAAACTTACCATTCTTTTGTGTATCAGAATCTGCTTTAATATTGTTGTATGTTATAATACACTTTGATACGCTCAAGCGCTTTGTTCTATCAGTCTGTGCTTCGTTTGTTTGATCATCAGAGAAGTGACAGCAGAAGCTTTAATGGAGAAGGCAATGACCTCATGGGCTCTGCAGAGAGCTCAGTCATTTCTTCGATCATCGGGATCTTTAAGGGTGCCCCCTCTCTCTTTTGGAAGAGCCAGCCCGGTGCTAAGCTAGCCACAGCAGCATCTACCACTGGAACTTTCAGTAAGCTGATTACCTTAGGAGGAAACAAGTACATACTTTTAGCCTGTCCAGAATGTAAACAATTATTGGTAGGATCTAACCATTCCACTTTTATCTCAGTTTTTAAAAAGGAAGGAAAGGGAAAAGTTGAACCCAACTCTCTAACCCTAGAGAAAACCTCAGGGGCCCCTTTATCGTCGTCATCATTACCCTGTTCCTCCTTCGGGAGCAGTGGTGTAGGGGAACGGTGGCACAGTGGGTATATCCCACTGTCTTAACATCCGAACTGTGTTAGTTCGAGCCCCGCGCTGGTGTGAGCAGCCAGCTTGTTGTCCCCAGCTCATCGTCCACCCAGCGATTCGAAAGCTTCGGCGAGTAGATAAAATGGGAACCACACCTTAGAGAGGGTGGGCACGCCAATCTCCCTTGTGGGAGGGTGTTAGCTGACGGTCGGGACTTCCTGGTCGAGGTCGGAAAAAGGCCCACCGTGCAGTGACAGCATGTGCAATTAAAAATGAATATATGTTGTCCTCCCTATCCCCTTTGAACATTGTTAGTCCCCTGTCTAATGTGTAACTGTACATCGCTTTGAGCCCACTGGGGAAAGCAATTAATATATTGAAAGTACTATTATTATTATTATTATTATTATTATTATTATTATTATTATTATTATTATTATTATTATTATTATTATTGGGGATTTTTACCTTGGGGCCAGAAAGCCGTAGGACAGACAGCCGGAAGCTCCTGGTGAGAAAAAAGGCAGCGAGTTGGCTTGCTCCGTCGAGGGACTTCATATCCTCAGATAACTGGCCTTCCTCTTTATCCAGAATCCTCACATCCTAAGGGGGAATCCCTGTCTTCAGATCTGTAGCCTGAGAAATTTGAATAATTGCTCCTAATGTGAAGGTGCTTTTATAGGCAGCCTTTGTTGGCCAAGAGGAGCCTGGTGTTTTTCTGTGTCTAGATGCCTTGAAGTAGCTAATTTTTTAAAGATGTTTGGGGGGGGAGCCTCGCACTGTCTTTTCCAGGAGGATAAAGAAGCTCTTTTTTCTTCTTCTCTGACTGGAGACAAACTGTTCTAGCCAGTCCTGAGAGCCTGGTGGGACAACAAAGGGCTCTCCCCCCTCCTGACTCCCCTCCCCCTCGGTGGGGAGCTATTATCTTCCTTCAACTCACTGCTTGGATGCCTGGAAGGCCACAGAAGGCTGTGGTGATACATGCTGTCCTGGCTGATCAGTAGAGGGCACAGCTTTGGTGCCAAAAATCGAGCCTGCCTCTTCATGATCCAAGCCAGGAGATTTGCAGGCTGTGGCTCTCTCCAGGAGTTCTGCCATGGCGGGACAGCTGGGCAAGTGGGTTTTCAGGGATTTCCTACTCTGCTGCCCGGGGATCACCTCCCCCAGCTCTCCCTCGGAGGAAGTCCCACGGTTGGAGACCTCAGCTGCAGGTGTCGCCATGACTGAAGCAGCGGGCAAAAGGCAAACAGCCTCGAGGAAGACGAGGCCAGAAGAACAAAATTTGGTTTTTAAACAAAGGGAGAGGGACACAGAAAGGCACACATATGGGAAGAGAAAAACAAAGTGCAACCAAAGGAGCTCCTTAAAGGAAAATCTCAGGAGCTCTCTAAATCCATTGCTCTCTCAGGCAGGAAAAAGACTTGAGGGTGGGCTCTTCCCCCGGAGATGAAAGTGCAATCAATTTCCTGTCTCCGGGGATTGTGGGAAGAGGAACCCAAGCATATCAGTGTCCTCCTCCCCTCAAGAGAGAGAGAACCAGCATATAAGCAAGCAACTTCACACACATGTGTTGTTATAGCATGCTGCGGAACATATTCTGAGGTGAAATGATATAACAAGCTTTGTACTTTTACTGTGGGTCTCAGAAATACATGACAATAATACAGAAAATGCTAGGCACCACAATGAAATGTTTAGGCACTATAACCACCTGGTGCATAGGATTTGTCAAGCCCTCAGCTAAGAACTGCATGAGAAAGTAGAACAGAGGTCTTCATGCAGGAAGAAAAGCTCTAGCTGGATGTAAACATAATGGGTTGGGTCCAGACAGTTTTTCACTCCATCTCACCTAATTCCCCTCCTTATTTCATCCCCCATGGCAACCATCCATATGGGCCTTGCAATGACTCAAGAAAGCTCCTACCCTGCCACATATTCTGTTAGTCTTTAAGGTGCTAAAAGACTCTTGTTCTTTTCTGCTTTGGGGGGATCAAAAGGGAGCCCCTTCCTCTGTTTTTCACCAGCAGAAAAGTGGGTTGGATCCAGCCCAATATACAGGCATACACACTGTTGCCATGGACATCTGATTCCCTTTGAGAAACGTGGATGGGCAGGCTGACATTCTGGAATTCCCACAGGATATAAACAGTTTGTGAATAACCAAGATTAGATGATAGCCTTTTGACTTGTGACGTTTGATAGCCAGTGCTCTAAACAGCTGGAGGATTTTAAAATGCAGAGCATTCTTTTCCCAAGAGACATCAAAATGCTTTTTCCTCCATTGTGTCACTAGCAAAGATGCCATTCAGTGTAACGCAAGTCAAACAAGAAGGTAGGTCACATCGCAGACAACCACCTGAACCATGTCACTTTAAATTAATGAGAGGGCTGTACTGACACAGTGTTTGCTTAACAGAAAAGGACAGAACTAGCAGGGAATGACACAACTGCAAAACTCCCGTGCTCTTTTGCTACACTCCAAGAATAACAGAAGGTTGTAAACATAGTTTTGGCAAAATTCTTCTTACAGTGCATTACAAAAATTTAGAGGAAATTGTGAAGAATAATATGATTGTATGGGCTCAGAATTTAGGGCATACTATAAATCTTGAAGATTGGGGGCAGATTTGGGAGAAAAATATTAAAATGACTAATGCTATAACATATAAAGAGAATATGTATAAGATGTTTTATAGATGGTATGTTACACCTGATAAACTGGCTAAGCAAAATATTAACTGTTCTGATAAATGTTTGAAATGTAAGAGTAAAAGGGGTACATTTTACCATATGTGGTGGCTATGCGATGTTACTAAAAAGTTTTGGAAATGGGTCCATAGTTTGATGGAGAAGATACTAAGAGCAAGGATTCCATTTACTCCATTTACTCCCAAACCTTTCACAGTTATTTTCCTTAAAGCTATGGAAAAAAGCATGGCAGCGCATATATGAATATTGTGTAACCCCGGTTGTCATCACCACGACAAAAAGCTGACCTCTGTCCCTAGCCTAATCTCCCCCCAGCTTCTCATAACTTAATTCTTATTTTTAAAAACCTGAGTTTAATTGAATATTGTAGCCAGAATAGAAAGCAACTGTTTAAGAAATGAGTTCATTCACCACCACCAAATGGTGTGAAGTTACAATGACAAGAACCTCATGCACGTGCATTTCTGTGTCACACAGCATCTGAAATGACAACTACGCTTTGCACTTCCACCAAGGACTTCCAAGAGAGAGTTCAATAAAATAACTGGTGAAAATACCAGGTGCCACAATGAAATTTCTAGGTGCCATGATAGGGATTTGGTGAGCCCTACATTAGACCCTCTCTCTTCTCTCTCCTACGGAAACTAAGGCTGAGCTCGTGTAACTGGAATTGCTGCATATTCTTCTGCTGCTTGTCCACTCTCTTCCCTCCGCTAGTCTCCTCTATTTCAGTCTTTAGATTGTGAGGTCCCGGGGGAACCCTTAAAGTCCCGTAGAGTACCATAGTTGCTGTCTGTGCTATGAAAACAATAAATGCTTGTCATCCTGGAAGCCAAAAGACTGCAAGGAATAGAGTAGCTTCCCAGTAATCCAGAGCTGGCTGGATGCATGTCTCTGGCAAGACAGACCGAGTAGAGCTGGGGAGCTCTGCTTAGCATGACACAAGCGCCTGTTGTGTTGTGTTTGAACAAAAATATAAACTACAGATAAGCTTTTGGCTGGTTGCCAACAGCAAGTAAGCACTTCCTCCTTTTGGCTGGGCAGAGAACCTCTGGTTAATTTTAAGATGGCTCATCTTCCCACCCCCCCCCCTTTATTCCGTTGATACTCTGCAAATGATGAACATGCCTATGTGGGCAAGCTGACCAGTATAACGGCGAGTGACTTGGTAACTTTTGTAGACTAACTTGAATTAGTAGAGCGAGCTGTGATCTTTTGTGTTCCCTTCTTGAAAACATCCCAAATATCTTGAAAATATCCCAAATATGCGCTGCCATGCTTTTTTCCATAGCTTTAAGGAAAATAACTGTGAAAGGTTTGGGATTAGGCTTTGTGGTAGTAATAACTAGAAAATATGGTTATTAAAATGAGCCTGCCTGTGCAGGCAAGGCGGGATATAAATTGAAATTAATAAATAATAAATAAAATATAAAACCCTGAAGTCTAAAAAATGCCTGGCTTCTAAAGCCAACGAAAATTTGTCAAGGCCTGGAAAAAACTGCTGAACTGCAGAGAACACTGCCTTTTCCACGCCTTATCCAAGGCTGTTGCAGCTGCCAAATACCCTTGCATGATGAATACTGCACTGCACGGCTTCTCAGTGATGTCACAGCAATGAAGGTTACTGCCGTGCCAGTGTGCAGACCCAAGTCTGCCCCCCATTTGGTGGCGCAGTGCCACTAGCTGTGAAATGCAACTACACAATTACAGAAAATAAGGCTGTACCGAAGGTCAAATGAAGTGTTGCAACTGACTTCAGGTTTACACCCTCTCTCTGTAAGTTGCTGGAACAGCCACTCAAGGCATGCTAATTGCCTGAATGTTTTTAAAGGTTTCTCAAGCAAAACGTCTAGTACAAAAAGCATTTAGCAGTACTCACGGAATCCCAGAGTTGGAAGGGGCCATACAGGCCATCTAGCCCAACTCCCTGCCCAATGCAGGTTCAGTCTAGAGCATCCCTGACAAGTGTTTGTCCAGCCGCTGCTTAAAGACTGCCAGTTAGGGGGAACTCACCACCTCCCTAGGCAGCTGATTTCACTGTTGTTCTAGATTCCACAGAGCAGACACTGGACTGATCGAACAACAAAACAGTAACTAAGAACACTTGCAGCCCACCCACAGCAGGCAACCTCCAGCCCCCTCTCTCACACAATGGAGCAGTGGGAGGGGAAAAAATGAGGAGGGGAATCAACAGCACACATGCCATGACATCACTTCCAGGTGAGCAGAAAGAAGTGATGTCACAGCATCTGTGACAATCTAGGAATTTACCCAATTCAGGACCACGGTGATATCATTTCGTGGCACATGAAAATGACATCACAATGTCAGCAACACTCCCCCTGCCCATGTGCTAAACCCTCAGATGCTCGCAGGTTGCCAAGTCCAGGGTTGGAAACCCACACAAAGACAAAAATTCATTTCTAATGGCCTTTCTACACCCCTCAAACGATAGTTTATTAAGATATTTTTATTGAAGTTTCCAAAAGCAAATCCAACATACAAATATTCCTACAATTCACAACAGATGAGCATACAGCCTTTCCTTCCAAACTCTATATACAAACCAACATTCCTAACCCTTCACGCTCAATTTCCAATTATAGAATTTTCTCCAGTTTTCTTCGAAAAAAGATTCATCTTTCCCCTTTAATATACATGATATTTTATCCATTTCAGCGACTTCAAATAGTTTTTGTGTAACCTCTATCCTATCAGGGATTTTTTCCCTTTTCCAATACTTGGCAAATAATATTCTGGCGGCCGTTATACAGTGCAACAACAAATTTTTCTTGACTTTTCCATATATCTCTGGAACCATATTGAGTAGAAACAGCTCTGGTTTAAGAGGAATTGGAACTTTCATAATTTCTTTTAACATTTTACCTATCATCTTCCAATACTCCTTTGCTCTACTACATGCCCACCACATATGGAAGTACGTGCCTACATTCTGTCTACATTTCCAACATACATAAGAGGTTGTCTTGGAGAACTTTGCTAGTCTAGCTGGGTAGATGTACCATCTAAGAGCCACTTTGTAGATGTACACCCCTCAGACAATAGTTGAATAATACATTAGAAGCTGTAATTTACAAAGAATTAACAGAAATTAATGATGAACATGGCTTGGCTACACAACTTTTACCTAGCCATAGCCACGTACACTCCTTAAAACCAAAAACTCCGGTCCATATTTGTGTGGCAAAGGGAACAGAAGGTAGGCAGAGACCATGCCCTGTAGTACATCAACAGTCATTGTATGACTTTAATTCCAGCAAATTAAAAGACAAGTCCAGTGGCAGTGGCACCTTAAAAATGAATAAAATGTATGCCAGCATAAGCTTTCATGAGTCAGAGTGCATTACATGAAGTGAGCTCTGACTCACGAAAGCTCATGTCAGAAAAAAAACCTGTTAAGTCTTCTAGGCCACTGGACTTCTGTTTTATCCTGCAACAGGTAAACAAGAGGTTACAGCTGCTCTATGGCTGTACAAAAGCTTTATAATGCAGAAACAAATCTTCAACAGAAAAGTGGGACATCTCTATGCATCCTCACAGTATTTACATAGTATTCCACGAGGTCTGCCAGCTCAACAGGGAGAAATGCCAGCAGATGAGCAATTATACAGAATGTTAGCTAAGAGGAGCCGTCCCACCCATCCTCACCTCAAAAAACCACTTGCTTCTTGCCTAAAAAGACACCACCCCAGAGCTGTAGAATCATTTTCAGGGCCAGAACTCAACTGACAGATCAGTTACGCAACTCAGTTTCATTTAACACGGACAGATTTTCTTATAAAAGTGATTATTTTTAAAAGTCTGAATCAAAACAGCAATGGACGGATTGAATAATAACCCATTTATGACGAGGGCTGCAAATTATTTACATGAATACCGAAGGGGGGGGACCCTGGTCTTAAACAGAAGCCTCTGACTCTTTGAGATTGAGACCAGGATACCGTTTAAAGAATCTCTAAAACAATTCATAAACTGGACCTTGTATTAAGTTCACAAAATATCCTGCTCAGCTAGTAACAATGAAATACACAGAGTCATGGCTGGCTAAAACCCTATGGAAGTCCTAAACACTTTATGCCTCCTTTGCAGAGGTCATTTCGGGGGGATCGCGGGGGATCGCAGTTCCCCCGGGTGAGGTATGGGGGGCGGGGCACATGATGAAGCCCCGCCCCCTGCTTCCGGCCGCCCCGCTTCCGGCCCTCATTCAGCCAGAAGGAGGCAGGAGAAGAGGGAGGGTAAGTTGCTTCCTCCCTGCCTCTCCCCACCCCTGCCTGCCTGGGGCCAGGGAGGGCCTTTGCGGGGCTTTCTTGCACTCCCACTGGCCTTGCAGGTCCACCGCCGGGCCCCTCATGGGGCTTCCTTGCACTCCCACTGGCCTTGCAGGTCCACCGCCGGGCCCCTCCTGGGGTTTGGCAGTGGAGCTGCAAGGCCGCCACCGGCGGCCGGGACCGTTGGGGGCGGGATGTGTGGCCTTATGACACACTTCCGGTGATGTCAGGGGGTGTGGCCTTATGACACACTTCCGGTGATGTCAAGGGGTGTGGCATATGCTAATGAGTTATGCTAATGAGTTCCCCTAGCTCTTTTTCTACGAAACGACCCCTGCTCCTTTGATACAAGGAGCACACACTAGTCAGAACAAGTGTATGAACTGCAAAAGAGAGTATTGGTAGGGCTAGAAATGCGAATCCACAGACATGTGATTCAACATTCTTCCATAAAAGAGAGAACACACACCAGGAACTCCATGGTGACAAAGGTTCAAGTAATATTGAACCAGTAGGCTGAATAGCCCAGACTAGCCCCATTTTGTCAGAGCTTGGGCTGGCCACACTCAGTACTTGGATGGGAGACCACCAAGAAAGATGGCGGCAGCTATGCAGAGGAAGGCAATGGCAAACCACCTCTTATCTCTTGCCTTGAAAACCTCGTGGTCCTGGGGTCACCATGAGTCAGCTGCAATTTGACAGCACACAATTTTTATTAGTTCTTAAAATCCCATGATAACCTCACCCTGACAAAAAGATCCAATTACATTTCGTCCTTATCTGAGCAGTTCGGATAAATAATCAGTGTACAATTCAATTAATTCCCAGGACATTGCTTAATATTCAATCAGACACGGTGGCTTTCCCCAAACTAAAGCAGGTATGAAATTAATTCAGTCGTGTTACCTCAACAATGTCCGAGTTGGTTCTGCTCTCGTGAGGCTCGTTGTATTCCGTGTATTTGAGAAGAACTTTGTCCATATCTGTGCTGGCGTACTGAAAGAGTTTGTTAGAACTGTTAAAAATGATGAGTGCTATTTCACAGTCACAGAGCACGCTCAGTTCGTAGGCTTTCTTCATTAATCCAAACTTCCTTTTCGTAAAGGTCACCTACACAAGAGAGAAAACAGAAGGGTGGTTTTTTTTTTAAGGAAAGCACACAGAACACTTGGCACAGCAATACATAATAGTCAGTGCAGGGTCTCTACAAATGGAGCATCATCAAAATAGCAAACTTTTAACAAAGGAGTCCTTGACATGGATAGCCCAGGCTAGCCCGAGCTGCGGTGGCTCAAGTGGTTAAGACGCTGAACTGCAGGCTGTGGAAGGTCAGTAGTGCAGCAGTTCGAGACCCGAGTTGCCGCATGACGGAGTGAGCTCCCGTCTCTAGTTCCAGCTCCTGCCAACCTAGCAGTTCGAAAGCAAGACATTGCAAGTAGATAAATAGGTACCACTTCGGTGGGAAGGTAACAGCGTTCCGTCCACCTTGGTGTTTAGTCATGCCGGCCACATGACCATGGAAACGTCTTCGGACAGCGCTGGCTCTTCGGCTTTGAAACGGAGATGAGCACCGCAACCCTAGAGTCGGACTCGACTGGCTTTCGAGCGAGGGAACCTTTACCTTTACCTTACAGAAACTAAACAGGGTCAGCCCTGCTCAGTACTTGGATAGAAGACTACCGAGGAAGTCCAGGGTTCCTATGCAGGGGCAGGTAATGGCAAGCCACCTCTGTGTTTCTTGCCTTGAAAAACCATGAGGGATCATCACAAATACAGGAGAGCAGAGTAGGTTTAAACTGTATTTCTCTTCATAAAATGGGTTTTGACATAAATACACCAAGAATTTACTGATCTTGAGTAGATTTGCTACAGTCCCTCGTTGATATGTTTCAGGGAAGTGAAGGTTTGGGAAACCTGTACATGAATGCAGGCAAAGGCTAATTTAATCTATTTACTACATTTTTATCTCACCATTCGTCCAAGGAGCTCAAGGTAGCTTATATCTATCTCCCTCTATATATCCTCACAATCCAGTGAAGAAATGTAATCAGAGAATGACCGGCCAAAGGTCACCCAGCAATCGACATGGCACAAGGTGGATCTGAACCCGAATCTCCCAGATCCTAGTGCGACACTCTAACCTAGAGGTGTCAAACATATGGCCCGTGGGCTGGATCTGGCCCCCACAGGGCTTGTATCTGGCCTGTGAGCGACTGGGTCTCATCTGCTTCCTTCTTCCTCTCTCCTGCTTCCTTCTGCATCACAGCCAATGTCCCCTCTAAGCTATGGAGTCTTGTGAGCAAAAATTCTACTTTGTGAGCTACTGGCATTAAAGTTGTGAGCAAGTGATTTGGCTACTGTATAAATTAGTTTGCTCTGGTGCCATCCTTCCTGAGCTAAGACAAAAATGTGTGAGCTGGAGGCTAAAAAAACTGACTCACACTAACTCAGCTCAGAGGGAACACTGATCACAGCTTGCTTTGCCAGGCTCTCTCAATCGCACAGGAGCTACAGAGCAAAGCCTCTCTTCCCTCCATTGGCTGAGGCTCCTCCCCTCTCCTCCTCCCTTGGGAGAGGGAGGGAATGCGTGAGAGATTGGTAATGCCAGGCTCTCTTAATCGCACAATAGAGCTACTAAGCCAAGCCTCTCTTCCCTTCCCCTCCTCATCCCCCAGGGGGAGGGAAA
>NW_015174852.1:194429-204210 GCF_001447785.1 Gekko japonicus
GGGAAAGAGCAAGAGCTTACTTTGCCCAGTTCCCTCAATCGCATGGGAGAGATACAGAGCACCTTTAAAACCAACAAAGCTTTATTCAAGGCATGAGCTTTTGGGGGTGGGGGGAGAGACAGACAGACACACACGGCCCGCCCTGACAAAGTCTCATTTACATCAGATCTGGCCCTCATAACAAATGAGTTCAACACCTCTACTCTAACTACTACACCAGACTAGCTTATATGGACTAGTTACAATAAGTTGCAATTATTAGTTGTAATCAGGGCTATTTTTGGGCAGGAACGCACAGGAACGGAGTTCCGGCTGGCTCCCAAGTTGGCCACGCCCAGCAGGAACTCATTAGCATAATAGGCCACACCCAACAGCAGAAACGCATTAGGATTGGCTACATTAGGGGTGTGTGGCCTAACATGCAAAGGAGTTCCTGCTACAAAAAAACCCCCCTGGGTTTTGACAACAAACAAGGTCAACAGAATAACAAGCAAAAGGTGGGTGTGGCTGGATGACCACACTTCTGGTAACATGGGGGTGCGGCCTAATGTGCTAATGAGCTGTGCTGTCAGGGGTGTGGCCCAATATGCTAATGAGTTCCTGCTGTTGGGTGTGGCCTATTATGCTAATGAGTTCCTGCTGGGCTTTTTCTACAAAAAGAGCCCTGGTTGTAGTTATCCACCATATATTTTCTCTACTTATTTCATTTATACCCCACCATTCCCTCCTGCCAGTGGTGACTCAAAGCTGCTTATGTGTTCTCCTCTCCTCCGTTTTATCCACACCACAACTCTTGAAGTCGGTGAGGCTGGGAGTGTGTGACAGGCCCAAGGCTCATCAGCAAGCTTCCAATGGTGGAGTGGAGATTTGAACCTGGGTCTGACATTTTAACCACCATACCACACTGGCTCTTGGTGATGTGCCTCGAGAGACTGCTGTACTGTTCAGCTGGTTATCCAGTATCACCATCCCCTGGCTAGAGAACTGAAAGGCTTCCAATACCGCTAGGCAGTGCCCTAATACTAGTTCCATTAGGGATTCAACCTCCTGTGAACCACCCAGTGAGGCTTCATGAATAGGACACAAGCAAAACAGAAATGTATCCCCCTCAGCCTCTGAAGATCCACTTGCCCCCACAACGCATGCTTTACCGTTACTCTGCTTCAAAGGTTTATACCATCAGCCACAACTAGATGCTACAGGAAGATCAGGAGCAGAATCCTCGAACCCCCAAGTCATTCAGCTCACTTTGATTATTTATGCCTGTTTCGTTAACCAGAACGCTCCAGTCCATCAGTTCTTGGACTGGATGTACAACAGGACCGATGCAACTTAGGAGAAAATGACACTTGCTGATGGGCAGCGTATTTATTTATCTACTTCATTTATACTTCACCTTTCTCTCCAGTGGGGAGGGACCCAAAGGCTTACTTTGTTCTCCCCCCCCCCATTCATTTTATCCTAACAATAACCTCGTGAAGTAGGTTAGGCTGAACGTTATGCGGCTGGCCCAAGATCACCCAGCAAGCTTCCGTGGCAGAGTGGGGATTCGGACCACCACACTACCCTGGCTCTCGTTCCACATACCATTCACATTGTTTCGAATGCAGGAGCCCACTGAGTTCTCACCTAATGCAACCTCTCTCCTGGGTAGTGTAGAAACTAGGAAGACAAACGACATACCTAAGAAGCAACTCCCGCCCCCCTTCCTGCACAGTTTCCCTTAAACCACAACATTTTGGCTCCACCTGGGTGCCGGTAGGTAGCCCCGTCCCTGTTCAATGTGGCCCTAGTTAGGGAGAAAAGCGTTCTTAGAACCCTCCATGTAAACCACCCAGAGACCCCTAGGGGTCAGGGTGGTATAAGAAGTCGAACGTCATAATAATGATGATGATGATGATGGAAGTTTACCTAAGAAGTACTATTACACTGCTGTGTTTCAGGAAGAGGAACAACGCATGCTTTACCGTTACTCTGCTTCAAAGGTTTATACCATCAGCCACAACTAGATGCTACAGGAAGATCAGGAGCAGAATCCTCGAACCCCCAAGTCATTCAGCTCACTTTGATTATTTATGCCTGTTTCGTTAACCAGAACACTCCAGTCCGTCAGTTCTTGGACTGGATGTACAACAGGACCGATGCAACTTAGGAGAAAATGACACTTGCTGATGGGCAGCGTATTTATTTATCTACTTCATTTATACTTCACCTTTCTCTCCAGTGGGGAGGGACCCAAAGGCTTACTTTGTTCTCCCCCCCCCCATTCATTTTATCCTAACAATAACCTCGTGAAGTAGGTTAGGCTGAACGTTATGCGGCTGGCCCAAGATCACCCAGCAAGCTTCCGTGGCAGAGTGGGGATTCGGACCACCACACTACCCTGGCTCTCGTTCCACATACCATTCACATTGTTTCGAATGCAGGAGCCCACTGAGTTCTCACCTAATGCAACCTCTCTCCTGGGTAGTGTAGAAACTAGGAAGACAAACGACATACCTAAGAAGCAACTTCCCCCCCCCCCTCCTGCACAGTTTCCCTTAAACCACAACATTTTGGCTCTACCAATGGAAGTTCACCTAAGAAGTAGTATTACACTGCTGTGTTTCAGGAAGAGGAAGTTATCACCTAAGGGAATAGTGGTTTTTTTTAAAAAAACAACCCTTGAGGAATGTCCTCTTTGTTAACATCTCACTATAATAAGCACCCTGACCTAGACGGACCAGGCTAGCCTGACCTCAGAAGCTAAGCAGGGTTGGCCCTGGTTACTCCTTGGATGGAAGAGCACCGAGGTGGTTCAGGGCAGCTATGCAAAGGCGGGCAACGGCAAACCACCTCTTAATGTCTCTTGCCTTGAACCCCCTGCAGGGTCACCATAAGTTAACTGTGGGTGGACAGCACGTTCCATCACCGTTGTAATAAGCATGCATGTGAAACTGCAGGTAAAAAGACAATCAACCTGGTACCATAGCCTATAAGACATCAAATGCAAAAACATGATGGGCTCTGAACTGGCAGAGACTGATCAAGAGAGAGATCTTGGAGTTGTAGTAGATAACTCACTGAAAATGTCGAGACAGTGTGTGACTGCAATAAAGAAGGCCAATGCTATGCTGGGGATTATTAGGAAGGGTATTGAAAACAGATCAGCCAATATAATAATGCCCCTATATAAATCAATGGTGCGACGTTGCTTCTGGGATGCTGGCCAACCTTAGGTCAGAACCAGAACCAGGAGTCAGATTAGATACAGAGATATACATGTCCAGAAAGGAAGTTTATACAACCCTCGCTAGAGAGGAGGACTCTTTCAATAGCAAATTGTTATGATACAAAAAGCTTGGCCACCAGAGACAACCACGGGGGTGGGGGTGGGGGGGGGAATTGAGAGGTACGAAAGACAAAACGAAACCAGATATAACCTCTTTTCAGGAATTCATCTGAATAATTTCAGTAGCCTACAAAAATGACAGAGGTGAATGATAGGAGCAATCAGCAGCGACAAAGATGGATTCTAAAGACATTACCTGTCCACCTGCCTCCGGCAAAAATCAGTTCCTCCTACATGCTCTAAGCTAATTACAAGGTTCTGCCACCAACTTGAAGTGACAGTGAAATTCTTAACGAGGTATCAATTTTAATTAAGAGTCTGTCCCTCTGCATAATTATGAAGTCATTAGGAAATGTTGCAGGTCTATTGCCAAGTCTACAGTAGCAATGTTTGAAAGGGAAAGTGATAGTAACACAATTATCCTCCCAAGCCCAAAAGAAAGATTCAGGAGATTTAAATAAGCAGTGGAAGCAACAATTTGGTCACTGTTCCCAGGTCTACAACTTCATACAGGTCAAACCATGTACAATATCAGTGCACCAGTTGTGCTGCTCTGAGATCAGAGGGAAAGGGTTTTTCCATTAGGCTGTATGCAGTAGGACTTCATACACTGAAATGATCACTCAAAAAGCATTAAAAAAACACAAGCACACATACAAACAACCACCAACATCCAAAAAAAAAAGAGAGAAACCCCCCCTCAAAAAAAACCAACAACACAACACCCGGTTATTTGTACATATTTCTTGTATATATGAAGTAACCAGAATTCATTCTACCTGTAGAAAATTGTCCTTGGTATCTAAAAACCATTCCCAAAGTCATATTACTATGTATATAAGCCAACTGTTCTATACGCTCCATTTTTTAAAAAAAGCCAAGTTCTCAAAACAGCAAGTGTCTGACATTCTGGGATTTTGGAAAGCACCTGGCAAAGGCAAACCCTTTCTTGCAAAACCTGGCTGGGCACAGTACAAGCTGGAACACTTGCCCACTTCATATTTCACTCCTTTCTGAAGGAATCTCAAAATGCTGAAAGATGAGAAACGCCTGTTTATTCCAATTCCACTGTGCGACCTATAAACAGGACTGCCTATATAAGATTTACAGGGCATCACAATAATTCAGACTGGAGGGCAAGCTCATTGACAGAGGCACAATGTGGAAGCTAGGAAGGCAACTAGATACCCCAAAAGCAACACCAGTCAGATTCAGACAAAATTATACTGTTGGATAATCCTATGCTCAAGGAAAGGATTACGCCTGTACCAGATAAAGTGGGGAGGGAGAGAGGGAGAGAGGGGGGGAGAGAGAGAGAGAGAGAGAGAGAGAGAGAGATTGGATTTATACCCCGCCCTTCACTTGGAGTCTCAGAGCGGCTTACAAACTCCTTTCCCTTCCCCTCCCCACAACAGACACCCTGTGAGGTGGGTGGGGCTGAGAGAGCTCTGACAGAAACTGCTCTTGTTCAAGGACAGCTGTGCCAGAGCTTGTGACTGACCCAAGGTCACATCAGCAGGCGCAAGTGGAGGAGTGGGGAATCAAACCCGGTTCTCCCAGATTAGAGTCCGCACACTTAACCACTACACCAAACTGGCTCTCTAATGTCCAATGTACCTCTAATGTCTGCAGCATGAGAGCAGAAATGGCAATAACCAGGAACATTTTTTTTAAAATCCGCTTGACTGGTTATGCAGGCTCCATTCCTTTCAAGAAAGACAAAAGATCTGCTTTGTAACTTTTAGGGCTCAGTAGTGCAATGCATTTTACAAGGGTCCGCCCTTGGAGACAGCTCCAGACAATGCAGTATAAAAGAGCAAGGGTCCAGTAGCATGTTAAGGACTAACAAAATCTGTGGCAAGGTATGAACCTTTGTGAGTCACCGCTCACTTCTTCAGATATAGAACACTGTGAACCACAGCCTGATGGAAAGAACATTCAAGTGGCTCCCTCCAATGAACTGGCTGCCTATAAAACCCTAGGGCAAATTCAAGGTACAAGTGCTTACTTTCATAGCTCTTTAAAACCTTATCAGAAATATACAAGAGAAATTAGCCACTGTCCCACCTGCACCAGTCGGTCCCTCTCCCATGAAGCCTACTGCCGAGAGTAGGGGCTTTTCTGCAATTGCCCTAAAGGCTTTCGAAACGGCCTCTGGGGAGATCAGAATCTGCTCTTCACTTATGGGGAAGCATTCTGGAATGCTTCCAATTAAAATGACAAATCATCAATATGCAAAAAGTCATGACTACAAACCCAGGGACAAGCATAACATTAACCATAAAGCAGACCTCAGGCCAGAAGAAAACCATAAAACAGCTGGAAAGATTAAAAATCCTGATTTAAAGCCTAAGTAAAAAATGCTTTGGCCTAAGGCCTAAAAGGCTCTAGAGGTAGTCATGGTGAGGAATACATTCCAAAAGCAAGGTGCCAGCACAGAAAATGCACTGTCTCTAGTTGCCACCGCATTCCAAAAGCAAGGAGCCAGCACAGAAAATGCACTGTCTCTCGTTGCCACACACACACACCCCATCTCGGAAGGCAGCGACAGAGTTAGCTCGCTTGAGAAGGACGGATCATTTATATCCCAACTCTCTTCTGCACAAAACTCTAGGCAACTTACATAAGACGTGGGCAGCCATATTGGTCTGTAAGGTCTGGAAGAAAAATCTTAGTAGCACCCTAAAGACAAAAAAAAAAAAATTCCCCAGGGATCGTGAGTCAAAGCTCACTTAGAAATTTAACCAAGTGAGCTTTGACTCACAAGAGCTTATTATACCCTGGAAAAATGTGTTGCTCTTCAAGGCGATAATGGACTTGAATAAGATACCCAGAAGGCCTCCAATCCAGGATGAGGCCAAACCCACACCACCGTAGCTTCAGCAAAGCTGCTATACCATGTATTCATCAGCCATAGGCTCCTGCTTGTTAGAACAGGTGGAGTCAGCCGCCCATATTTTACTCCATTGTCCTATGTATGACGTAGAGAGACAGCAGCTGTTGATACCCCTTCTCACGGTTTAAACCCTTGGCTAACTACCTTACATACGCCGAGGAATGCTTGATGAAGTTCTTACTGGCCGATAATTATGATTCTGTCTCACACAATGTTGCTAAATATTGTTACTTGGTAATTAAAAAACACAGAATGTGCTGTAATGATGGAATTGACTGGTTTGACATTTTAGAAATTATGGATGTAAGGATCCTATGTTGTAGACTCTGTGTACTACTACTTCGGTTTATTGTGCTGGTCTTATGACAGTTCTTAATAAATGTATGTAGGCTGAGACCCAGCAGCACTCACTAAGCATTACGTATGGCAAAATGAAACCTGCAGTGGTGGTCAGGTAAAAACACGCCACCCAATACTAAGTGCTTACCACAGCCATTTAAAGCCAAAATAGGCAGCCACCAGAGTGCTACATATAAAGCAATGAACAGTGCCAGTTCTGGCTCTCTGTCCCTTCTGAGCTTCAGGCCTGCATGAGGACAGGCCGTGAAGAGCTTTGAAAGCAAATCTACTGAACCACAAAAGCCCAGCAGAGAGTTATGGCAATGCCAAGTCCCACCACTCTGTATTTAAGGCCAGAAGGCAGACAGAAGTAGGAGCGCAAAGCCACAGTGGCTGACAGTCATGGCTTTCAAATGACCAATACGGGCTCTCTAGAGGCTTCTTTGGTGGTGGAAGTCAGCTGGTAGCCAGCAGGATAATAGGGAGGAAAAGTAATACAGGCCCCGTTCACACGGAGCATTTGCCGTGCTAGAGATACGGATGATAGGCAGATTTTCCGGGCGCGATCACACCACAACATCTGGGAAGCGTAGTGCACCTGTAGCTAACCCGTGGCTTCTTGCCGAACATACGGAGTAAAAAACTAGTACATACGATGTGCTAGTTTCCGGAAAACACGGATCAAGGGCGGGCGTCTGATCGCGTTTCTGTTGGAATCCCATGACATCCGGCGCCCGCCCATGTCCCGTCGTAAACCAGATGTGCTTTTTTTTAAAAGTCTCCACAGGATGCGCACAAACGCCCACCAGCACACGTGCACACTGTGGTGAGGGGGAAAAATTCCCGTTTGGCATGGAAGTGGCGCCTAGTGATTGCCAGGGTGATCGTGCCGCGCCGCTTCTTTGCTGCACTGTAGGATAGCCGTGTGATCAGCACCTAACGTCGTACCCACCACACGTGCACACTGTGGTGAGGGGGAAAAATTCCCGTTTGGCATGGAAGTGGCGCCTAGTGATTGCCAGGGTGATCGTGCCGCGCCGCTTCTTTGCTGCACTGTAGGATAGCCGTGTGATCAGCACCTAACGGCGTACCCACGGGACCTCCACGGGACATGTGATCGGGCTGCCGTGCGTTACTTTGCTCCGGGGCACACAGCCACGCTTTCCCCCCACATTTTCCAGCCCGTGTGACCAGGACCACAGATAAACAAAGCAAGGAATAGATAAGGAACTACTACATAACTTGTAAGGGATGGCCCTGAAATGCAGCTTTGTTCGGAAGAAGTCACTGATCTCAGCATACCATGATAATGTTTGTCTTGCAGTTCACTAATGTTGTTTGAAGAGCTATCTAAACCGACTTGATCCATCTAGCTCAACAAACATTGACCCACGATCTGAATCTGCAAACTGGATTTCCAGACTGCAGTTGGAAATGGAAAGCTACATGCTATTGCCTCTGCTTGGCTCCACTCAGCACACAGAATACAGATGATGCCAAAACAGCAAGACAAATAACAAGACATCTGTCAGGTTACATTACTACCATTGTAATATGACCAACAAAAAAAAAATGTGGAAGCATGAGTTGCAATCATTTCCAGCTTCTTGGTATAATGAGGAACTTGCCAACATCTGAAATCTCTCCCTGAATCCCACTATCCGACAGTATAATTTCAATGTCTAGGAATGCCCACTGTATATGTTTAATGGCAACTTTATCAGCGCAAATATATAATGGTACGTGTGTTCATTTTCATCATACATCTCCTAATCCAAAGTACAGTGAACGTAAAATAAGACAATACAAATCCCAACCCTGAAACAATGGTCTGTCTAAGCTGAGTTAGTATGAGCTAGCTCACAATTCTTTAGCCTCCGGCTCACACATTTTTGTCTTAGCTCAGGAAGGAAGGCTCCAGAGAAAACTAATTTATGCAGCAGCCAGATCGCTCGCTCACAACTTTAATACCAGTAGCTCACAAAGTAGAATTTTTGCTCACAAGCCTTGACAGCTTAGAGGGAGCATTGCCCTGAAAATGTACTGAAAGACAACTATCCATTTGCCATGATATACTGGGCTTGGGGTGGGGAGGGGGAGTGTACAGACAAGCCAGATGACATCATGTATTCTAGAATATTGGGAGGTTAAATTCCCCCCCAAAGTATGACTTGCCATGTTTTCGCTTTTACTTATAACTCAACCAACGTGCTGGGCTATCCCATGTGAACATCCAAAGGGCTGCTGAGACATCAGCTTTTGTGGGGGCACAAGATGGCAGCATTAACGAATGTTTAACTTTCTCACTGCATGTTTATGTAACAATTAACAATTATGAGTTGCTGTTTTGGTTTGTTACAAAGTAAACATAATCTGTTTAAGATTAGTCTAAAAATGAAAGGGAAGAATTAAAACTAGAGACACAAGGAAAGGAAAAACACAAGGAGAGCAGGACGGTAGTTGAATGAGATTTCATAGAATCATAGAATGTTAGAGTCGGAAGGGACCTTGCAGGTCACCTAGTCCAACCCCCTGCACGCTGCAGGAGCACAGCCGAAAGATAGCCCTACAACATACCCGAAAGATGGTCGTCCAGCCTCCGCCTGAAAACGTCCAGCGAAGGAGCATCCACCACCTCCCGAGGCAGACTGTTCCACTGCTCAACCACTCTTACAGTTAGGAAGTTTCTCCTGATATTTAGCCGGTAACTACTCCCTTGTCATTATTTATTTATTGATTCGTATCCAGCCCTCCCCGCAAGTGGGCTCAGGGCAGGTTAATTTCCACCCATCAGATCTAGTCTTGCAATCTGGAGCAAGAGAGAATAGATCTGCTCCATCTTCTACATGACAGCCCTTCAAATACTTGAAGAGTGCAATCGTGTCCCCTCTAAGCCTTCTCTTTCCCAGGCTAAACAGACCCAACTCTTTCAGCCTTTCCTCAAAAGACCTGGATTCCAACCCTCTCACCATCCTGGTCGCCCTCTTCTGGACTCGTTCGAGCTTGTCAACATCCTTCCTAAAATGTGGTGCCCAAAACTGCACACAGTCCTCCAGGTGAGGCCTGAAAATAGCAGAATAGAGTGGAACTACCACCTCCCGTGATCTGGACACAATGCTTCTGTTAATGCATCCTAAGATTGCATTAGCTTTCTTCACAGCCACATCGCACTGCAGGCTCATGTTTAGCTTGTGATCAACTAGAACACCTAGATC
>NW_015174852.1:205574-222112 GCF_001447785.1 Gekko japonicus
AAGGAACCCTGAAGGTCAAGCTTTGCCTCATTATTGCAAGAAAATTCACTTATTTTCACTTGCAAAATGCTTTTTATTTAGTACCTTATTGCAAAAATGGTAAATAAGTTCTCCCATGTAATTCTTTTACTGATAAGAGGGTAGCACTTGATAATGCTGGCACTGGTCGCTTTGATAGCTAGTTTACAACACTTTATTCAGTCTAGTTCAATTATATAAATGGCCTACAGATCACTCAAGCAGATAAGAGCTCCTAATTACCACTACAATGACAGACTCCTGTTAGATCCCATGTAATTCTTTTACTGATAAGAGGGTAGCACTTGATAATGCTGGCACTGGTCGCTTTGATAGCTAGTTTACAACACTTTATTCAGTCTAGTTCAATTATATAAATGGCCTACAGATCACTCAAGCAGATAAGAGCTCCTAATTACCACTACAATGACAGACTCCTGTTAATTATAATCCCCTGGAGTATCGGTTACTCTGTATACAGCATGCTGAGTTTAGATATAATCCTATCTGAAGGGAAATGTTTTTCAGACTTCCCTGTCTCTCTACTCAGCAAACCGAAACAGCAGAATAAAATGGCAGCACCATCGTTACCATGCTTTTCAAAACTCATTCAGTTCTATTCCACCTTTCTCCCCAGTGGGTACCCAATGTAGCTTAGATCAATTTCCTGTCCTCCATTTTATCCTAAATGGAAGCAAATATCAGAGTCCAAATTGAAGTGTAAGTCATCAAATTTTCTGAGCCATAAAAAGCCAACCCGTAATCCAGATGCCTGATGCCGCGTTTCGAATAATTCTTTTTCAAGCATGGCTGTAATGGAACCCAATCTCAAAAACTGGCATATACTAAGCCAGAATGGTCAGTCAAGGAGGATTAAGGCTCAGAAAATTTGATGACTTACACTTCAATTTGGACTCTGATATTTGCTTCCATTTTGGAGTAGACACATGGAAAGACTGTAGACTGTGCTTCTATTATGCTTTATTATTGTACCTTGGCCAATTGATTCATATTATACTTGCTGTTATGCTTATATGATTATTATATACTTGTTATTCTTAGTCAGTGGTGTGTTCTTTGCTGCTTCTTGTACACTGGCTTCCGCCCTTTTTTTGGCTCCATTTTATCCTCACAACAACCCTGTGAGGTAGGTTAGGCCAACAGTATGTGACTGGCCCAAAAGCACTCAGGAAGCATCTACTGCAGGGTGAGGATTTAAACCTGAGTCTCCCAGACCCTAGTCTGACACTTTAATTACTACACCACATTGGTACTTATGAATGAAGACAAAATACACTCGCAAAGTTATGCTCAGTAACACTACCAGATGTGTATTTCTGCATTACAAACTGGCTGGAAAATGGGAAAGATCAACTTATGACAGCTGTTTGCATTTTTTGTCTCTATCCAAATCCAATGTGTATATATATATCTTTCATGACATGTTTCATACATCTGATGAGACGGCCTCTAGTCAACAAAAGCTTACGCCACAGTAAATCTGACAGTATGTCAGAAGAGCCCTTTTAATTTCTGCTGCAATACGCTAAAACAGCCAGCACTCTAACATGTTTGACTAAATCATGATAGCAGTTCTCATTGATCAAAGTAATTTTCTTTGATCTCACTACTTAGGGTTTTAATTTATTTTTTTTAATAAACCACACTTCTAATTGGTACCTTGCTTTCAGAGGAAGAAGTACTAAAAGATTTAAAAAAACCCCTCCAAAAAAAATACACATTCTTAATCAATTCAATGAGGTGGCTATAAATATCTACAATCAATAACCACATCTGTTCTGCCAGCACTAAACGGGGAGAAAGAGGATGCCATTAAATCAAGTTTTTGGTTAAATGAATGACGCAGTTTATTTAGGGTGAAACACTATGTCACTACGTCACCTCAATCCTTACAGAAGATTTTCTTCACAGCAATGTTTTACTGGTGAGGGATAAAGAAAGCCCAAAAGGTTTTAATTGCTGAAAATGTTCCAGGAGACACTCTTTTTGTAGCTCATCTGATTTTTAACTTTATTTAGGTGTTACACTGGCTTATTGTTTCATTAATTAATTAATTAATACTCCAATCTTCTGTCCAGTGGGGAACCAAAGTGGCTTACATCATTCTCCTCTTCTCCATTTTATCCTCACGACCAGACTGTGAGGTAGGTTGAGAGTGCATGAGCGGCCCAAGGGGCACCCAGCGAGTTCCATGGTGGAGTAGGGATTTGAACCTGGGTCTCTCAGATCCTGGCTCTCATATTGAAAGAGTTGGAGGAAAGAGACCGGCTGGGTATGCATGAGAGGGATACAGGGACAATAAGTCCAGAGGGAGAGCAGAAGCCCCTGAATTTGCCTGAAACAGGCACAACAGCTTTGTGCGCACACAGGCTCAGAGGGGAAACGTCCCAAAGCAGCATTTCCTATCACACACCCTATAAGAGTGTCACACATACAAGGTTACAACTGCCCGGCAAAGATCTCAGGCAAACTTCCCACGTTCACCAGATAGATATCAGAAGAGCCAGTGCCTAGCAGGCAATCTCACTATCTCGTTATGTCCATAACGTAAGTAACAGCAGGGGTCATTTCCTGCAGGAGCGCAGAGGAGTGGAGCTCCAGCAGTAAAGAGCCCAGGGGGCGGGCACATGCAACAAGCCCCGCCCCCTGCTCCCAGCAGCCCTCAGTCAGAGCAAGAAGAAGCCAGGTAAGCTGCAGAGCTCCCCCCGGCCCCCCGGTTGAAAACAGTCCAGTGGCACCTTTAAGAACAAGGTTTATTCAGGTACAAGCTCTCCCTCCGCTGCGAGGACAGATCCGCACATTCCCCCCCCCCCAATAGCTAGCAATCCAAAACAGAACAGTGGAGCCTGAGCAGTGGGTGTTGCCTTCTGATACACTTCCGGTGATGTCAGGGGGTGTGGCATATGCAAATAAGCTATGCTAATGAGTTATGCTAATGAGCTCCTGCACCTCTTTTTCTATGAAATGACCCTTGAGTAACAGTGATACACAACCTGGTGCCCATGGGTGCCAGGGCACCTACCAAGGGGTTTCCTGATGCTCGCTTGCTTCTTCCCCAAAGCAAAGCCAATCCTGGCTTTCCTCCACCTCCAGGAGAACACGGAGCAACTGGCTTCACGGTACAAGGCTGCCTGGCTTGCAATTTCCCAGTATTTTGCGACTGGTCCCAACCCTCCACCCCCGGTAGCAGACATTTGTGGGGATGCCCATTCCCTGTTCTCCACAAGTTCAACAAGAATGGGGCACCCTGATCTAGAAGCTAGAGAGCCTAAACCTGCAGAGGAAAATAGGGGGGGAAAGATTGCTACTGTTGGCCAGGCTGCTGGCTACAGTCTCTGATCACACGGGCAAATATGCATGGGGGAAGGGGTCAGTCTTGCACAATAAACAAAAGCAGTCCAGTGGGACCCTCTTGAAGGTGCCTTCCACTGAGTTTGATCAGTCTCGTCCACAGTGTGAGGCAGCAGCTCTCCAGGACGTTCTACCTGATCCTTTTTAACTGGATATGCCAGGGACTGAACCCGCAGCCTTCTGCATGAAAAAGCAAATCGTCTACCATTTGAACCATAGCCCCTCCCTGTGGGCACCTCCTCCACATTCAACAGCCTGTGTTGTACTAGATTCTGCCAAACACAGAGAGATGCAGATTCCAGAGTCCTTACAGTCAAACATGGACTCACTCGAAGACAAAAGTAAGAAAGGAGAACAGTTCTATTCCGAAGTGCAATCGGTCACTTAAAAAATGAACGTATGGCATTTCCAAGGACTCTTCATTTCTCACCTGTCTGTTTCGTTCATCCATTATTCTTGTGATCTGTATTTTCTTCCTCCCCATTTTCACTGTTTCCCTCTTTATAATCCAGAAGCACTCAAGTAAAATAATCCGCAAACTCTGTGTCCTAGCGCATGGTAGGCAGTTCTCTCTGGACTAAAGCCACAGTCCGTTCACCGTGTTGCCTCTAAAACCTGAAATGGAAAGACACATTGAAATCAGTTGTATGGTGTTAGAAGTACAAAATTTCACACCATTTACTTCTATACTGGAAGTCATCAGCAAGGCAAACCAACTCGTCCTTAATCAGAAAGGCAACTCTGTGAATTAGGTCATATGGGGCTTTCGCTGTACTCTGTCCAAAGCACTCACATCACAACATCAGTCTATACAATTCGTCCGTGTCAAGGTTTGCATTCACTGCCCGGTGATTGCGAATACTCAAAAAGTTAACAGCTCCTTTTAAAATCCTGAACAAGCCTTTAAATGGAAAGATGGTACTCTTCCAAAGCAATGTCATGAATGATGGAATTATTTTACACTCCATTACAGGCACAATAGTACTAGCTCTTTTTTTCAGGTGCAATTCCATTCTATCACACACACGCAACACTCTGACTCATTCAAAATATTTACCTGTTCTGTGTTGCTACAAGCATGATGAAATCAAACAGGAAAGAGAAGTCTTCCAACACAATGCACCAAGAAGTTAAAGCAAATGGAGGTTCAAAATCTGGGTATAATTCTATTTCAACCTATTATAAGTTTCAGTCCTCTCCTCAAGAACAACTCTACATAGGTTCCTGTTGGAGGACTATGAGCAAGACGAAGCAATTAAATCTGTGATGATTACTTGGATGAAGGATATAGGGGAAAATATGGAAGATGAACAATGGTCTAGCATGTGGAAGACGGTCAAATATATGAAAGCGGTGGCGTATAAGGAGAATGTGTATAAGATGTTCCACCGATGGCATTGGTCTCCGGACAAACTGGCTAAGTGTTATCCTAATTTATGTTGGAAATGTAAAATGAATAAGGGGACATTTTACTATATGTGGTGGATGTGTAGTAAGATACAAGGCTATTGGAAGATGGTTTGGAAGGTAATCCAAGAAATCCTGGAGAAAAATGTAGCTTTAAAACCTGAAATATATTTGTTAAATATGATCCTGAAAGGTTACAATAAGCAAGAATCATACATATTAGGATATATAATAACAGCTGCTAGATTGCTATTGGCCAAAAATTGGAAATCTGAAGTTATACCCAAGAAGGAAGAACTAGTAGTTAAGATACTGGAGCTAGCAGAATAGGAATGAAATGTTGCAGAATAGGAATGAAAAGGTACATGAAAAGTGATGGGAAAAGGTATATAATTGGATAGGCGAACTGTCAAGAAATTAGTGTCTTAAAAATGTGTATAAGAATTAAGCGATGAATGACTGATATATATGTAAGATGTATAGATGAAATGTATAAATGGAAACGAAATTAAAAAATTTACAAAAAAAAAGAACTCTACATGTGTGCTTAAAGACCAGCATATTTTGAATGCCATTTAAAAATAAATCTATTTGATACATCCCCATGCTGTGCTTCATTTCCCTAACAGACTACTTCACAGGAACATACAGACTGACAAACAGCTGAGAAATTCAAGGTTATGTTCATTACTGTAAAACTTGCAAGTTTTCGCACATCACTAACAAGCCAATTACCAATCCAACACTTTTTCCCACAGCTTGCAAACCTCTCCAAATGTAAACTGGAGTTACGATCCACATAAAGGAGAAAAGACTGCACACCAAAAGCTTGCATGCTTGCTGAGCAACCAACCTGCACAGAGCTATTCACCTGCACTTTTCCCACAGTATGCGTGATAGTGTTTTCTGAAGGATTCTTATGTCGCATACACACTATCAACAATTCAGCAACAGATTTAATTATTTTTATTTGGGGTTGTTTTTTTAATCCCTCCTGCCCCCAGTTTGCCATTTGCCCACCCTTAGCGTGTAATTGAGGAGCTGGAGGGGAAATAATGGCTGGAAAATGACCTCCACTGTAACCCTCCAGGAATTTCCCCATGTCTCTATGATAAAGACCACAGATTAGGGGGAATTCTAGAGCATCACCCAGAAGTCACATCACATCATCTCCAAACTCACCATCACAGCAACCCAGCAATGCCAGAGAGGCTATAAAGGGTGTAGTGACCCAAGCTCACCCACTGAACTTTCTGGCTGCACAGGGATTAGAACCCAAAGCTCTTCCCAGCTCTACTCTGATAGGCCATCTACCACACCACAGTGCCTCTTTCATGCGAACATAATGCAGAAAAATACAGTTCAAAAAACTGATTGTCATGTCCAAGCCATGGCTGGGAGGACTGAAAACATGCCATGGGATCACACATTCCCCTCCTCTCCTCTGATTTGCCCCTCCCATTCCTGATTCTCTTTACCATAGTGTCTGCAATAATCAGGCAAAATTATGTTTAGGGCCAGCTACAGTTAGCCTTCAAACCATGGTTCAACCCTGACCTGGATAGCCCAGGTAAGCCCGTCAGATCTCAGAAGCTAAGCAGGCTCGACTCTGGCAAGTACTTGGATGGGAGACCTCCTTGAAATACCAGAGGCGGGAAGTGGGGGCAGGCTTTATTCAGCCACCTCTCTGAATATCCTCCAGCCCCCAGTCGGGGTCAGTCACCAGAGATCACCATGACTTCCAGGTGCATACACAATCACATGAACACACATGCACATTAAAAAAAATACCAAAACTCAGAGGTAGCCACAGTTAAGAAGAAGAGGAGATTGGATTTATACCCCGCCCTTCACTTGAAGTCTCAGAGCGGCTTACAAACTCCTTTCCCATCCCCTCCCCACAACAGACACCCTGTGACATGGGTGGGGCTGAGAGAACTCTGACACAAACTGCTCTTTTTCAAGAACAGCTGTGCCAGAGCTTGTGACTGACCCAAGGTCACATCAGCAGGTGCAAGTGGAGGAGTGGGGAATCAAACCTAGTTCTCCCAGATTAGAGTCCGCACACTTAACCACTACACCAAACTGGCTCTCTATGATTAACACTAATCATAGTATGCTCAGCACACTGCTGCGAGTGATGGTAAGAGAAAAACAAGAAAGGGGGGGGAGGATTCCAAATGCAGTAGGGGGAGGGCACATGCTCATAGGTGCTCCTCATGAGACAGCTGCACATCAGGATGGAAAAGCATGTGACATTTGTTTTCAGCAAATACATCTGACTAGACCTCTCACCTTCCCTATTCTCCACACCATTTCTGAGTGACTTCTGATCAGCCAGGCAAAACAAGTAGTATAAAATGTCCTCTTCACTCTATTACTGTTATTTCCTATTTATTAATTTTTACTAACAACCTGGAGTATCACAGAGTAAAGCAATTAAAACAGTGATTTATTTATTTTTTTTACCCAGGCCAGAACCCACAGAACTGAACTGTACCCAAGCAGGGAAGGGGGAGAAAAGCAGGGGCTGTGGGTTTTTTTTAAACTAGTCCCCTCCCCATCAACCCCATGCCAAAGAGCAAACTGCTTTGAGCTTGTGAAGTGACAGGGCGACCTGCTCTTAGAAAGAAAACCCAAAATCCCACAAGATATGCTCAAGTGCTTGGGTGTGCCTAAATAGGATCCTTAGATCCTGAGCTGTTCAGTCAGGAAGATTAAAGGATTTGCAATCTTCTGAAGATTTTCAGCAAGGGAGGAAAAAAACCAGTCCACTGAAATATATACCTGAATCTGAGCCAACTGTCACAAAATGCCCTCTCCTTTAAAGCCACGTGGAGGGAAGTGGCGCAAACCATGCCACAAACCATCTCACAGTTAATGAGCAGAGACAGCAAGAGGGGATTAGTCACAGACTACATTTCACATTCTATTCACCCTCAAATGAGCAGACAGCTCTGACGTTCTGATGCAACATTAAAAATGGTTCAGAGGAATGTTATTGGAACAAGGGATGCTGTTTGACTACTCCTGTGACATATTTATATGTTTAGAATAATTGTGTGTCCCCTTTCTCCTTAGCATCTCAGGACCCAAGGCACAACATTCAAGGATTCTCTGTTTAATAATGGAACAGGAATCCAGTATCACCTCACAGACCAACAAAATTTCCCAGGGTGTAAGCGTTCATGAGTCAAAGCTCACTTTGGTATTTGACAAAATGAGTTTTGACTCACCAACGCTTATACCCTGGAAAAATCAGCTGGTCTTTAAGGTGCCACTGGACTCAAATTTTGTTCTGCTACTGCATACTAACATGGCTAATCACTAGGGGTGGGCACGAACCAGGAAGATGGAGGTTCGTGGTTTTCATGAACCACGAACCTCCAACAAACTCCTCCACCGTATGGACCGGTTTATGGTTTGGGGAGTTCAGTCCACCCGGAAGGGAGCTCCGAAGGCATTTAAATAACTTTGGAGCCCACCTCCAGTTGAGCCAGCCTGAGCAAGCTCCTATACAGGCCTTCGGATCTCATTCCCGGAGCGCAATCGGGCCAACCTGACCCAGAGGTGAGCTCTGAAGGCAGGGAGGTGGAGCTCACTTGGGTCAGGCCATGGGGCTGGTGGTGGGCTCCAACGGCATTTAAATGCCTTCAGAGCTCACTTCCGGTGAGGCTCTAAAGGTATTTAAAATGCCTTTGGAGCCCGCACAAACCCTTCCCAAAACCCCATGGAGGTTTGTGGGCGGATTGTCGGAGGCACATTCTCCATTTGTGGGTTTGTGCCCATCCCAACTACGTACCTGAAACTTGTTTTAAAATATCACTGATGCCCAGAGACACAGAGCAGTTATAAACATTGGCACAGGGCACTGTTAATCATTGGTTCAGATGGTAAAATACAGCTGTGTGTACTGGGGGGGGAAGTCTAATTTAACAGCACACATGTCATTGGTATGACTACTAACCAGTTTGGTGTAGTGGTTGAGTGTGCGGACTCTAATCTGGGAGAGCCGGGTTTGATTCCCCACTCCTCCACTTGCCCCTGGCTGGATGACCTTGGGCAAGCCATAGTTCTGATGAGAGCTGTTCTTGAAAAAGAGCAGTTGCTGTCAAGAGCTCTCTCAGCCCCACCCACCTCACAGGGTGTCTGTTGTGGGGAGGGGAAGGGAAAGGAGTTTGTAAGCCGCTCTGAGACACCTTTGGGTAGTGAAGGGTGGGGTATAAATCCAATCTCCTCCTCTTCTTCTCTTCTTACATCAAGCGATAGCAAGGACAACAAAATTATTATTGCATTCACATATCTCGATACTGAGGAGACAACTCTATGCTGCAACGGAATGAATGCAGAGATATGAAGAAAAAGAGAGGGTGTCTGGTGTACTTCGCCATACCCCCCCCCGGAAAGCTTACCAACCAGGAATTACTGCCTTTACTTCCTCCCCTACTCAATATTATGGTACAAGAGGTCCTGCCACAGTTGAATCTACCATCTGACTTCAGTTTAGTGTTTTTGCTTGTTATGAGAAACTGGGGTGGGGATAAGTGCACCCATGTGGGGAAAGATATTGCAGGTAGAAGGAAAGGCATGGGGAAGGTCCTTTGGGGGCCTTGTGCGGCCTGAGCAATGGAAAAAAACGTTAAGCCTGCAGAGGGTGCTGCCTATGAATGCAAACTCAAGGTATGCCAGACAGTTTGCAGTGTTATCGCTTTTGTCTGGGGAAGGAGTCGTGACAGCAATCTTTGTATGGAGCTACAGTAGGTTAATTGCATTGCCACGTAAGACCAAATCCCTGGCTGCGCCTCCCTCTTCCCCTGTTCTCCTCCCCACCCCCTTTTGGTGCTATATCTGCAGGATCTTGCTAACATACAGCTTACTGGGAGTTCATCTTGAGATTCTAGGAAGCAGAGGTAACGGGTTAATTCCTCTAAATAATGACTACATATGGAGTGGAATCTGGGAACAGTAGTTTCTCTCCCTCTCATCAATGCCCACCTCCCCCAAGGATTAAAAAAATGCATATCGTATGAAAGATTACTAAACAGATACCTTTCCTGTTGCCTCACTACGTGTGTGTGTGTGAAGTCTAAGAAGAGGGCAGAAAACCAGTGTAGTTCAAGCAGTTCTTTGTTAGTAAAGCACACACAGTAATAGCGAAGAGGAATGGAATGTATCAAAGAGATGCCGAGAAGCTACAAAATGAGGCAGGAGAAAAAAAAGTGTAGCAAAATGAAAGGAAACAGTAGATTATATAGCACAGAGCAAGTGAGCTTCTGCTGAATTTGCCACAGAAGAATGCACGTGCCCGTGTATGTATGCAGCCATCATTTAAAAAATTAAAATACATACCTTCCCTTGGAATTTAGATAGAGCCCCCGAGATGGCTCACAAAAAAGGATAAAGGCACCATAAAACAATAAGTGGTAGCTAGAAGACTCCTTTTAAAACTTTTAATGAAGTAATAAGAATACCAACTAAAACAGACACACCGTAGTCAGTGAAAAACCTTTTCAATGACTTATTGATTCTTCAAATGTCCATAATTTTGCCCATAAGAAATATGCTGTAATGCACAATACACAATTTAAGAATGCAACTAATTCAATCTTATAAATTTAATACACACTGCTAGATCTATTTAGCACGCACATGCCTGACACCCTTTTCCCGTTTACTACAAAATCCGTGCCTTCTATTGTCAGCTTATTTTTTCACTGCCCTCTTAGAGGCAAAAATTTCATAAATATGCCGACTAGTACAATATGTCAAGTGAAAATTATGCATTCTATAAGATTAAAAGGGGAGTGGCTGCGACCAACTTCCGGGTCAGTGGGTCTGCCTGCTCAAAATTTGAATGTTTTTACCCTTTCCAATGCAAAAAAAAATTATTTTGAAAAATGGCACCTAAAGGTGGTCAGAAGAGGAAACAGAAAGGAGAATGCGTTTCACATTTAATGGAGTTCTTCCCAGCTACAGACACACCATCCACCTCATCTGCAATGCTGGGGAGGGGCAAGCTAATGGCTGAAGAGAGCCCGCTTACTACATTTTTTTTAATGCAGGCGTTAACCAAACAATGTCAGGAACTGAAAAACGATATTACAGAAATGCTGAAACCAGCATTTCAACACATGGACAAGTTAGAAGAGCTTCATAAACAGACAAACCAAAAGGTAGAGAAAGCTCTCAAGAAAGTTACTCTGCTCGAGAGTCAATTACCTGTGAGAACCTCAGATGCTTGGCCACGGGAACATATTTTGTCTTTGGATTAATGTAGTCGTGAGTTGTGCCTAAAGTTCAGGGGGTTTAAATCACATGTTGAAGCTGGAACAGAGGTGAATATATCTATGGCAAATTGGTTAGTGGGCACTTTAAGCCTTGAAACTGGTGTTTCACCCCTTCTACAGAGAGCTCATCGTGTTGGTATGTGATGAATCTACTTCCTTATTATATACTAGAGATATACTAGTAGAATTTAAGGACTTCCAAACATGGCAGAGGATCCTTGCAGAGGCTAGAGAGGGAGGCAGTCTTGAGTTCCAGGGCTTAAAGACTGAAATTTTTCCAGATCTCTTCGCCCCCCCCCCAAAAAAAATTTAAGGATCAGAAGAGATCTTAAAGACACAACTGCTAAACTATGGAACTATCTCTTACACCACCTACGACTCTGCCTCAGGTGAACTAATGATGGTTGCCTTAAACTCTTCTCCTTCTGAATCAAGAGAAAATAGAGACGGCAAAAGGAAAGAACGCTCTCCTCTTACACCAATCAAAATGACTCAAGTCTGTACACCTGAAGACCACGAAGATCTTGAAGAGAGTCTGGACTCTTTAAAAATAGGATTTAGGTAATATAAAATAATTTTTTTCTTTGATGCTACAAGAGCAGTGAGACTGTGGCAAGCATCCAGGTATGTTCCCTCAAGGTTTAATCGGTCCTTGGAAGGAGGGTTTTTCCCCCCCTCCTGACCCCTGAGGCCTCCTAGGACTGAGCTTAATTATTTGCAGAATAATTTAGTTCAAAGATTAATTTGACGATATATTGTAAATCTATTATAAAGAGCTAAGATAATTCAAAAATCGTATAAATATTATCATGTAATAATTTTGGTAGAAGAAAGAAGACAAAGAAGATATGAAGATAAAGTGTTCAAGTGAAGTTCTGTTTTTATAATAGTAATGATTTTGGTGGTGGTGTTAAATTATAAAATTCTTTCTTCAATAAAACATCTGCATTTTTAAAAAAAGATTAAAACAGTAAAATACATTTACGTTTGATAAGAAGGTAATTATGTGCATTTAAATTTCTCAAAATTGGTTTCCCCCACGATTTCAGAATTTCTAGAACTTGTTCATCTCTACCCAAATGAAAACCACAGATCACGCAGGTTCATACAGGAAGAAGTGATCCTTGCTACACTCTGACCCCCAGCAGATTAGAGCTTTGATTTGTGTTCACGAATGGACTTGAAGTCAATAAAGATCTTTTAATATTGGGGAGAGCTTAATTCCTGCAACAGCTTGGCTTGCTATATAGGGAATCACTTGAAATTTCCAAACGCAATGCAGTAATCCTCCTTGGATGGTTTATGTCAAGTGTTATCCCACACTTTCAACATGTTTTTAAAGCAGGCTCTCTCTAACCAGGAGGGTCCAGAGCTGGCACACTAGCCCAAGTTAAATGCCTTCTGTGCCAAAGAAGTCACTTGGATCTCCAAAGCAAAGGATCCAGCACACTCCAAACTGCAAACCTCATCCAGGCACCAGTTCAGAAATATCACTGCCCTGACTGAAAAAAAAGAAAACTGGGTATAATCTGTGTATTAATGAAATTTCACCCCAATTTCCTGAAAAGCATGCTAAGCACTTTCATGTAGTCACTGAATTGGGGGGGGGGGGCAATGAGAATGTTGCTGAATTCCACAGCAGAAATGACACGCAGCAGAGCACAGCACCCCCTATATAGCACAGTACCCACCACTGCAGAAGCCATCGGAGTGCAGAGAACAGCCAGGCTCGATGGAACGCTTGGTGAATCTCTCGGCAGTCTGCTGAGGGTCCTGTCACTCACCCTGGGAGCCATATGACAGCCAATCCAGCTGAGAGCTGCTTTGAGAGCCATTGGTTCACGCCATCCAGATACCACAAGGGTGCTGAAGCACTCCTTCTTTGCTATTACCAAGGGAAGCACCAGTGTGCTTTTGGTCAGAATCTACCAGGGCTTTCTTCTCCATTTAAGTTCAATGCATCGTTCCTGCTGTTTCATCATTCCAAGCACCCTAGTACACCGTGAAGCTAAACGGAGGCATTTAGGAAAGACTGTGTGAGCAGCCCACTTTCCTCTCCCTGTTTGGTGTAGTGGTTAAGTGAGCGGACTCTCATCTGGGAGAACCGGGTTTGATTCCCCACTCCTCCACTCTGAGTAAGCCACTCTGAGACACCTTTGGGTAGTGAAGGGCGGGATATAAATCCAATCTCTTCTCTTCTTCTTCTTCTTCCTTGTACCAAACAGGGTTTCAAAAGAAGCACCAGCCAGATTGACAGAAATTCCCGAAGGCTATCAGGAAATCACTGCTCCGGGAGAAGGGGTGCTAAACTAAACAGTCCCTATCCCTGCAGAGGATTAAGTGCCTCAAAAGGAAACAATCAATCCGTGACAGCCAAATATGACAAATTCATCCACTCATACATCACACCAAATCCAGATTACTGTTATGTTTTTCAATCCAGCAACGTTTGACATGACTAAGTGTGGACGCTGAGGTTCCCAAACATGAACTTTGTGGGTCCTTAACACCACATCCATGACAACCTTGGTTAACACAGACAGAACCAATCAGGCAGTTCCACATATGCCTAACTTGACCCAAGTACATACTATCAGGCGCACTCGAAACTGAGGCTCAATCAGACAGTGAAATCCATGCAAGGAGATGGCAGATCACAGCAACCCCACCTCCCTAAACCATAAAGCCTAACATGGTACAGGACAAGTACTATGGAAGGATAGGACTGGAACAAACTCCATCCAACTTGTTCATCCAGGTGGTCCAGTTAACATACCCCCGAGACGTGCAGCAGTGACCTGAACATAACATGTATCAGTGATTGCCAATGTTACCCCGAAGGTGCCACAACACCAACCCATAAGTTGTGTTGTTATTACTAGAGATGTAAAATTTCCGGAAATTTTGAAGCTCGGAAAAAAACCCGTTTTTTTTGGTGGGGGGGAACGTAAATTTTTGGGAAAATTGAAAAAAATGCTACATTAGCATTTCTTTTGTCTTTTCTAGATTGAAAGTCATTCTGTTACTTTAGGAACATAAAATATGACTATGGACATTTTTACTTGGCATGAAATTATCACAACTAGCATATTAAAAATATAGTGTATCCAAACAATTATTACAAACAGAATACCCACCCACATGCAAAAACAAAACTGAAACCTTTTTATTTTCTTCTGACAATAGCACCTCCTAAAGGAAGAAATGCATCTTGTTCTTGCATTGGAGAGTTCAGTTTGTAACCTAGGACTGGCTTGTCCTCAGTGCACAGAAATTAGATCAATCTGATACCATATATATATATTTTAGAAATGATTTGGAAAATATTTGAACACCTTGTCTTAAAATATTTTATTCATGTTAAAATAAAACGTTCCATAACCAGTATTATTATGGCAATGGCGTATTTTGCTAAGCAGAATAATTGGGAGTCTAGGGAAGATAACCAGCACCAGTGGCCCATCCCCAGCAACTGGGTCTAACAACATCAGATCTGAGAAGTCTGTAGGAGTCCTACCAAGCCCCTCTGGTAGCTAACCACATGTGGGGTTTGAACCTAGTACTTCGGGCATGTGAAGTCTGTGGTACTCCAGCACACCACAACTCTCTCTGCAATCTTTCTTAATCTAGTACGTATGGCTGGTTTTCACTCAAGCCAATGTAGGATTGCAAATGCCCCATAAGATATGTGTGTAGTTACAGAAACGCTCCACTGTGTGAAAGTTCTACTCCTCCACCCTCCCTTTTGTTCCTGTTGTGCTGGGTTCTTGTCAAAAGATGGCTCTGCCTTATCCATACCCCACACATACTGTGACCAATTGGAGAGGTGATAGGGAATATTCTGATTGCTTACCCTAGGACTGCTGCCTCAGGAAAATCCATTTTCCCCTCATCTCAAACCAGAGTACTGCCTAGAAGAAGCTAACAGATCTGCAGTGGAGATGGATATGCGCTTCTCTTGCTCTGGATTGCAAGACTAGATCTAATGGGTGGAAATTACAAGGGAGTCGTTACCGGCTGAATATCAGGAGAAACGTCCTAACTGTAAGAGTGGTTGAGCAGTGGAACAGTCTGCCTCAACAGGTGGTAGATGCTCCTTCACTGGACGTTTTCAAGTGAAGGCTGGACGACCATTATTTGGGTATGTCATAGGTATGTAGGGCTATCTTTCGGCTATGCTCCTGCAGTGTGCAGGGGGGTTGGACTAGATGACCTGCAAGGTCCCTTCCCACTCTAACATTCTACGATTCTATGAACTGAAACCTATCATGTACAGAAGTCCCAGGAATGTGGCAGGTACGGCAGCTGATATGGGTCTGGAGATGGTTCTCAATACACCTGAGAGCACTATGCTGTTTCCTTTTTCCCCTGTCTTTTCCTGGAGATGAGGTGAGGAACAGTGAGACCTAATAGGTACCACTTTTGGCTGCTTTAATATAAGGAAGCTATGGGGCACCATCAGCTTGCCGCTCCCTGATTTCCAATACTATTGATGTAGTGGTTTGTGTTCAGTCTAGTTTGGTGTAGTGCAGGAGTGTCGCACTCATTTGTTATGAGGGCCTTGTTGTTGTTGTTCAGTCGCACAGTCCAGTCCGACTCTTCGCGACCCCATGGACCAGATCCCGCCAGGCCCTCCTGTCTTCCGCCATCCTCTGAAGTTTGATTCCCCACTCCTCCACTTCCACCTGGCTGGATGACCTTGGGCAAGCCGTAGCTCTGATAAGAGCTGTCCGTGAAAAAGAGCCGTTTCTGTCAGAGCTCTCTCAGCCCCACCTGCCTCCCAGGGTGTCTGTTGTGGGGAGGGGAAGGGAAAGGAGTTTGCAAGCCGCTCTGAGACACCTTTGGGTAGTCAAGGGCAGGGTATAAACCCAATCTCCTCCTCCTGGGAGCCAGTTTGGTGTCGTGGTTAAGTGCGCGGACTCTAATCTGGGAGAACCGGGTTTGATTCCCCACTCCTCCACTTCCACCTGGCTGGATGACCTTGGGCAAGCCGTAGTTCTGAACACTAATCTGGGAGGATTCCCCGCTCCTCCACATGCAGCTGCGGGTGTGACCTTGGGTCAGTCGCAAGGTCTCTCAGAGCTGTTCTCTCAGGAGCAGTTCCCGAGAGTGCTCTCTCAGCCTCACCTACCTAACGGGGTGTCTGTTGTGGGGAGGGGAAGGGAAAGGAGTTTGTAAGCCGCTCTGAGACACCTTTGGGTAGTGAAGGGCGGGGTATAAATGCAATCTCTTCTTCTTCTTCTTCTTCTTCTTCTTCTTCTTAGTGTGGTAACATTTTGAGTCCAGGCAACTTCAACACTCTATGACCTTTCCTTGGCTTGGTATTTTCCTAAAGCATGTGCAAGAACTCCAGTGGGGGTTGCCCTGTTAACCTGTCCCGGCAAAAAATCAAAAGGGCATCTCAGGGCACAGGCTTTTGCAGATACTTTACATGTCGAGTCTTTGACTAAGCAG
>NW_015174852.1:222929-225332 GCF_001447785.1 Gekko japonicus
CACCCTCCGACATCACCAGAAGTGTGTCATAAAGCCACACACCCCGCCCCCAATGGTCTCGGCCGCCGCCGGCCTTGTAGCTCCACTGCCGAGCCCCATAAGGGGCCCGGCGGTGGACCTGCAAGGCCGGCGGGAGTGCAAGGAAGCCCCGCGAAGGCCCTCCCTGGTCCCAGGCAGGCAGGGGTGGGGAGAGGCAGGGAGGAAGCAACTTACCCTCCCTCTTCTCCTGCCTCCTCCTGGCTGAATGAGGGCTGGAAGCGGGACGGCCGGAAGCAGGGGGTGGGGCTTCGTCATGTGCCCCGCCCCGTACCTCACCCAGGGGAACTGCGATCCCCCGCGATCCCCCCCCAAAATGACCTCTGGCTGTTGCGAGGATAAAATGGAGGAGAGGAGAATGTTGTAAGCCACTTTGGGTCCCACTGGGGAGAAAAGCGGGGTATAAATGGATTAAATAAATAAGTCCTTGGGGGTTCTCTGCTAGTATCGGTGTGTGTTACTGTTGTTATTATTATGTAGGATATAAGCATACATTTATTAACTGCATTGGGCCTACTATATAGGGGGAGGTGGTTCAGGAACATTTTAATAAATAATAACTTCAAGTTGCTCGTTCTTACTGGTTTGGTCTGTAAAAGGCCGATTGTGTATGCACTCTTCCTCAGTTCCCAATGGGACAATGCAGGGAGGACAGAGGGAATTTAACCCTTCAGCCCCTCGCTCAGTTTCAAAGGAACAGAGCTCCCTGCTCTGTTAGTAGTATTTTAAAGGTCATGTCTCCTCCCCGCCATAAATGTTAACAAAAGCATGGAAAGCCTGGTTTTAGACAAAAAAAAGAGAGAGAGAGAGCAAGGATTGAATGGTTAGAGCCCCCCCCCGAATTCCCTCCTCTGATGCACAATAAGCTGTGTGCATCTCCAATTTCCCTTTCACAGACCAATGAAGACCCATAATCTTGTCATGCTAGTCTTGGTCCTTTCTTTCAAGAAGGTATATGGAGGGGGGAGAAGAGTTTATGGCCCGTAGTCCTAAATGAGCATCAACTTGTCTTTCATTGACAGAAGCATTGATTGGTACAGTAGGCTACTGCAAGTACGGTCACTGATATTTTATTGGCCAGGAGCTACCACTAGTTACTGACGGCAGACATTGATCAATTCTACATTTTTCTTTTCCTTCTGGCATTTTGATTGCCCTGCCTTCAGGCATAATTCTACCTCCATGTGCTGTGTTATGTTTTCTTTTGGTTACTGTTTGTTCTTTGTTAGGCACTGAATAATGTTGTGCTCTTGAAGCCGTACATACAAAGAATGCACAGCTATCAGAAAAGTTTTCCAGCTGATCTGTACTACTAAATAAATACATATCATCCTTTGTATAAAACACAGACTTGGATTTCAACAGCGAATTACTGATTCAAAACAAAAGAGTAAGAAACAGCCAGCATGTTCTTGCATTTGTGTTACGTGACGGAGAGAGGAAGACGGGGGAATTGCAGTTGGCATCCAAAGATCCATTGGCCAAGAATTTCTTCCTGATCTGCTTAGTGACAGGCAACGTGCTTTGCACAAGGTCCTAATTTCAGCCCCCTGCACCTCCAGTTAAAAGGATCTCAGATGCTGGGGGGAAACCTTTAGCTGGTGAACGCCCTGGAGTCTTACTGCTCATCCATGTACTGAGAGAAATAGACCCATGGACTGGTTTGGGCTAAAGCAGGTCCATCTTTACTCCGTTTTATTCTTTCAGTCATTTCACTGCTTTCCAACTTGTCAACTACATAATGGCCCAGGTTCAGTCCTAGTTTACTTCTGTTATTTGTTTGCCAAAGAAAATGTATTTCCTCATTTTTGGCTTTGTCACAAAAACCTTTGTTTACGCTGGTATCTCAGCAGTGTGACTTTTCCACTCTTACTTATGAGCATGAGAAGCTGTCTTATGTTGAATTGGACTATTGGTTCACCTAAATTAGTGTCATCTGCTGTGTCTAACAGCAGATCTTCAGGCAGAAAAAAAGGTCTCCTCCAACATTTGCTATCTGAGTTCCTTGAAGTGGACACAATAATATTAAGTGCTGTCAAGTCACAACTGATTTAGGGTAGCCCCGCATGGACTTTTCAAGACAAGACATGAGCAGAGGTGGTTGGTTGTTGCCTTCCTCTGCATAACAGCCCCAGTTTTCCCTAGAACATCCAACACGAACAAGCCATTGACTGCACTGACTTGACATACTGTTTGTTTTGAGTTGGAAAGTGATGAAAAGGCATACATTCATTTATTGACATTTAAATGTTAGGTGACATTACTGTGCATCCCCTTCCCCTTGAGAGCCAGTTTGGTGTAGTGGTTAAGTGCACGGACTCTAATCTGGGAGAACCGGGTTCGATTCCCCACTCCTCCACTTGCAGC
>NW_015174852.1:225726-250790 GCF_001447785.1 Gekko japonicus
TCTTTCCCAGCATCAGGGTCTTCTTCTCCAGTGAGTGCTCCCTTCTCATTGGGTGGCCAAAGTATTTGAGCTTCAGTTTCATTATCTGGCCTTCCAGGGAACAGTCAGGGTTGATTTCTTTTAGGATTGACTGATGTGATCTTCTTGCAGTCCAATACAGTTCCGTAAACCCACCTGTTTGAGTGTTGTCTGGAAGTAGTCTATGCACTCATCAAGACAGGGCGTAATAAGCATTTGTTTATATCGCACATTTGGTGTTCAAAGCACTATGCAATATATTATCAAGTTATCTTTACAACAACCCTGCATAGTAGACTGGTATTACCTACATTACAAATGGGTATGCGGCACAGAGGCTGTGGTATGTCTATTCTGAGTCACTACATATGTTCCCGCATATGTTTGTTTTAGAGGGTAGACGTGCTCCTGTTCTGTTCCCACATATGTTTGTTTTAGAGGGTAGACGTGCTGGCCTGCAGTGGAACAGCTAGATTGAGTCCAATAGCACCTTAGAGCCAACAAAAAATTTTGAGCGTAAGCTTTCACGAGTAGAATCTCCCTTCATCGGGTATGATTCGTCATGGAGATCTGTTACAACACCCCTCCCACCTTTTGACTCTGATATAAGAACTCAGAAAGACCAAAGCTCAAAACCCTGCATCGAGCAGAGGGTGGGGCTACATGGCCTGTAGGGCCCCTTCCAACTCTGTGATCTATGATTCTGTGATCTCCATTCCAACTCGTACCTGATGAAGGACTCTCAAAAGCTTATAGCCTGCAAAGCTTCTTGGTCTCTAAGGGGCTGCTGGACTCGAATCCACATGTGCTTGATAAGCAATAACAAAGATTACAGGTTTTTACTACGGCTCAGTGTTCAGTTTAACGTCCCGTAAGGATTCCATTGTTTTATGAACGGTAATACTGACCGTACTATGTACAGAGTGACATTTGTTCAAATCATGCTCTCAAAGCACAGGCATATTTGGTATTAAGTTGCCAAACAAGGCTCCCTTCTCAACGTGCCGATCCAGCCACTTCTGAAAATTGATTTTTTTTAAAAAATACAGAAACAGTGAAAAGTAATTAGGAAGGTGTCTGCCCACAAAACCAACAGCAGCAAACAAACAGGCCAATTTTAAAACTCGTTTGTGTTTCATCAATACCAACATCAGAGACTTCTAACAGAGAAGGTTTGCTGTTAGGAAGATACCTAAAAAGGTTCTCCTCTTGAAGCAGGGATTCCTCGTCGTTAAAATCCTGGATGAGAACAATTATGAAGCAAAAACCTCTTTACTGAAAAGTAAGTACAGCAGAGCTTTCTTAATCACTAGCACCATTACACATTGAGAAATAATTGCTTGTCAACAGGACCAGATATTAAACCTTCAGAAAAACAGAGACCCCCACATGAGTCTGTACAATTAAACCTGAGGACCACTCTAAAAGACTACATTCTTTGATTCCTAGGATACAGATTAGAAAACTCAACTACACAGCAGAGGAATAACAGGATGTCAAAGCTTTGCTAATGAAAAGGACAGCCTAAAGTAAAGGTAAAGGTTCCCTTGCTCGAAAGCCAGTCGAATCTGACTCTAGGGTTGCGGTGCTCATCTCCGTTTCAAAGCCGAAGAGCCAGCGCTGTCCGAAGACGTTTCCGTGGTCATGTGGCCAGCATGACTAAACACCAAGGCGCACAGAACGCTGTTACCTTCCCACCGAAGTGGTACCTATTTATCTACTTGCAATTTCTTGCTTTCGAACTGCTAGGTTGGCAGGAGCTGGAACTAGAGACGGGAGCTCACTCCGTCATGCGGCGCACTCGGGTCTCGAACTGCTGAACTACCGACCTTCTACAGCCTGCAGTTCAGCGCCTTAACCACTTGAGCCTCCGCAGCTCCTTAGTACATGGGTGTAAAATGTGAAGGTAACACCTGCATTACAAACAGGCACTATGTATAACTGATGCTTTAATAGCCTAATAGCCTTTGGCCTGCAAGGCGGCCTAACTCTTGTAAATCTGACCCAGTAGGAGAATGAGACACTGCCAAGTGACATCAAGTTGCCAGTGCTTTCCTAATTCTTTTGCAATCTACTTCCTTGAAGAGTTATAGCAGCTGTAGCATCGAGTTTATTAATGACAAGCTGCCAACAGCTGAGCTGTCAGCTACAGTGGTTTACTGTTTCTCCTACATCAGCAAGAAAAAACTGGGATACAAGTCTGACTTAAAGGTAGGGGTGTGCACAAAAAAGGGGGGGATCTTTCAGATTCAGATATATCGGACCCCAAAAAATTCAGGATTCCTGAAAAAAACCCAAATTCCAATACTGTTTGTTTTTCCAGAACCCCCCAATTTTCTTGGCTCCATTATACCCTATGGAACCATTATAGTCAATGAGGAATCTATCTGGGGGTATGCAGGGGTCTGGGGGGACTGTTTTTTGAGGTAGAGGCACCAAAGTTTCAGCATAGCTTATGGTGCCTTTCCTCAAAAGACCCCCCAAATTTGTTTCCAAAGGTGGAGAAAAAACAGCAAAACACAAGGACTTATGTCAAATCAGAGTCTCTGTAGTAGAAACTGAAGGTGGGGGGGGGATTTTTACCAAGCCCAGCAGAACCGGTGCATGTACAGAGTGCCCCACAGAACCAATGCCACTGTGGCAAATGCCAGTTCAACAGATCCAAGTGGGGGGTGCATGTACAGAGTGGCCAGCAGAACCAGTGCATGTACAGAGTGCCCAAAGAAGGCGGCCTCATCCACTACTGTTTTCAGTGGAGAAGGAAAACATTTAAGGGAAGGCACTGGGTTCTGCTGGGCACTCTGTACCTACACTGGCTGTGCTAGGCTTGCAAAAAAAACCCCAACACCCTGGATTTGTTGAGCTGGCATTGCCACAGTGACACTGGTTCTGCAAAAATGCAGTTTCTACTGCAGAGACTCTCTGGTTTTACATCAGTCCCTGCCTTTTTGCTGTTTTTTCCCTCCTTTGGAAATAATGGAAGATGAGGGCACCTTCTTTGGGAGCCCATAGAACTGGACCCCCAGTCCAATCTCTTTGAAGCTGGGGGGGTCTTTTGAGCAGAGGCACCAGAAGCTATGCTGAAAATTTGATGCCTCTACCTTAAAAAAGCCCCCCAACCTCCAGATAGAATCCCCCGTCAGAGCCTATGGGGATCATTGACTATAATGGTCCTCATAGGCTACAATGGATCCAAAGGCATTTAAAGGTATTGCGGTCCCCTTAAAGCTGCAACTTTACTTGGAAAGCCGTTGAAAGGAAGTACACTGTTTTTAAACGCTGTTTAACTGTGGCTATCCTGTTTTTCCAGATTTTGGGGGGGGATTATCTTGGATTCGCTATGCTCAATAGCCAAAAATACACCCCCCTCTATATCCAGCTGAAAGAATAATCAATAATTACTGATAAGGTATTTTCCAGCTCTTTTTTCAGCTCAGATAGAGCTGAATGCATGTCTCTCATTGTTAAGGCAATTGGGCCAGGGCCATTTCCTAAAGCAGAAACATCAGGCCATTCAGAGAAAAAGGTAGGTGGTATCATCAGCCATATAGAAAAATGAGCAAAAGAAAAACAAAACATCACAAGTCCTCAGATTTTTTTTTCATGCTATACACATTTTGAATATGAAAAACCTTGCCTATTAAGCATTTCACTCATTCTAAAAACAAAAATATCCCAAAAGCCTTTTTTCTGTTGCTCCCTTTTTCTAGTTTTCCTGTTGGAGGAACTGAAAAAAGTCCCTCCATTCCCCCCCCCCAAGGTTTTCACATATCTAATCAAGACAATATTCTCAACACTTGTCCCAGGTTGCAAAGGCAGGAAGGAGAAAGTGATTTTCCAGAATATGTTTTGTGACTGAGGAACAGGTGAAGGTCTATGGCTCAGTGGTAGAGCATCTGCTTGGCATGCAGAAGGTCCCAGGTTCAATCGCCAGCTAAGTGATCTGGCAGTAGATTATGTGAAAGAGCGCTGCCTGAGACCCTAAGGAGCCGCTTGCCAGTCTGAGTAAACAATTCTGACTTCGATGGACCAAGGGTCTGATTCCGTATAAGGCAGCTTCATGTGTTCATGCTCTACTATCTAATGGGGGGAGGGTTTCAGTGCCCATGCTCTCTTTGTAGACTTTCCAGGATCACTCTGTAGGTCACTGAGTGAAATAAGATGATGGACTAGATGGACTAGCTCCTTTGATCCTGCACAGCTGTTCTTGTGCAATGGTGCAGAAGCACACAAACAGGAAGACAGCTTTGTCTACACAAAGCTGAGTGCATCGTCCCCCCACCCCAAACATAGTGCTGCTTTTCAGATTTTTCTTTTAACCCCCCCCCCAACACACACATACACCTGGAAAATCAATGGTATCTTCTCTCATGCTGCAAATAGGTATGCCTTAGCTATTTCCACAGTGGAACCAAGTTGTGCATGATGGCCCACTGTCCCGTTACCAAACGTTACCAAGTGGAGGCTGTGCATAACAGCAGATCGTCTTTGTATGGCTATCACAGACAAAGCCCTTCATGACCTTGGACCCTCGTATCTGCAAGACCACCTCTCCGCCTACGTCCCACTGCAACAACTTCCTCACCTGAGCAGGGCCTTCTGCAGGTACCATCCTGCAAACAGACAAGATCAACAACTGCCTGTACGTATGCCTTCTTATGCAGTGGCCCCCATCTTGTGGAATGGCTTGCCTGAGACAGTCAGGGAGGCTGCCACATTCCGACATTCTGCAAACTATATGAAACAGAATTGTTCAGGAGGGCATTTTAATAAAGGAAATTGGGCTACATCATTTAACAGACTGGTCCAGGAAATTGCTACTGTTTCTACTGAGGTAATGTCACGTTCTACACTGTGTAATGTGTCATGTTTAATACTTATGCTTTGTTCAGAGGACAACTCTACTTCAAAATTCTGCAATTCCTGGCCCTATTATATTGCTGATTAGATTAATCATCTTATTGACTGCATTGACTTAAACTGCGTAATCCAACTTGAATCTCAATCAGAAAGGCGGACTATACAAAAATAATAGTACAGGATACCACAGCTCACTTCAGTGTACGATTATATGAGTGCTGCATATCCCGAGCTCTGTAAAATATTTTTCATTCACTTTAGGAAGTGAGGGAAGTTAACAAAGGAAAATCATAGAATTTCTAATCTAATAAACTATCTTCTATTGCAAGAATTCCAAAGGCCACTAAATCTGGAGGTGGTTTACCCTAACATATATCCCTGCTTTCAGGGCTCTTTTTGTAGCAGGTACTCATTTGCATATTAAGCAACACACACCCTAATGTAGCCAATCCTCCAAGAGTTTACAGTAGCTCCTGTAAGAAGAGCTCTGTAAGCTCTTGGAGGATTGGCTACATTACCGGTAGGGGGTGTGGCCTAATATGCAAATGAGTACCTGCTACAAAAAGAGCCCTTAATTTACTTCACTTATAACCCAACGTCTACCCCAATGGGGACGACTCAAAGTAGCCTTTATTATTCTCTTCTCCTTCCTGTGAGGCATTAGGTTGAAAGTCATGCTATTAGCCGTGGTTTACCCTAACATATATCCCTGCTTGAATATTTGTTTAATTCAGGGCTCTTTTTGTAGCAGGTACTCATTTGCATATTAAGCAACACACACCCTAATGTAGCCAATCCTCCAAGAGTTTACAATAGCTCCTGTAAGAAGAGCTCTGTAAGCTCTTGGAGGATTGGCTACATTACCGGTAGGGGGTGTGGCCTAATATGCAAATGAGTTCCTGCTACAAAAAGAGCCCTTAATTTACTTCACTTATAACCCAACGTCTACCCCAATGGGGACGACTCAAAGTAGCCTTTATTATTCTCTTCTCCTTCCTGTGAGGCATTAGGTTGAAAGTCATGCTATTAGCTCAGGGTGGTCACCCAGCAAGCTTCACTTCACTGGTACCCCAGATCTAGTCTGACAACCTAACCACTACACCACTTTGGGGGGGGGGGAGAAAAGGGAGGGGGGAACTGCAGCATTCAAAATAGTCGGTGTTATATAAATTATAAAGTGTACTCAATGGTATCCTCTACAGGAAGTTTTTAAAACTGCCACTTTTAGAAATGGTTTTGAAAACAGCAAGCCATTTAAGACTGCTATTTGTTAATCTAGCTTTAAAAAAACTGTACTCATACATACAGAAAGCCAAAGCTGTACGGATAGGGCTTGCTATCATCTTTTACTGGACTGCCTCTAATTTATTCTCTCAGAAGTACAAAGACTGAAACAGGAATTCACAACTTGAAACCACAAGACAACATGTGGTGAGTAATGCGCTGTTCTAAGGCACAGGTGCATTTCCAGCTGTTAAGTCTGCTTGAAGTCATAAGTGAAACTTGCACATAGCTCCTTTTCACAAAAACATTCAGTAGCAGGGAAATTTTAACAGACCTAATTGAGAAGTTACTCAGATGTTGAGCCTGAACCTTACATCCACCATAATTGAAGATAAATTTTGATAATGTATTCCATTCAGGCAGCTTAGATTCATCATTAGAATTATGGACCGGACCAATCTTGCACCCTGCTTTACTAGCCTAACTTGAGTGTGGTATCGCACCCCATGGCACTGTATCAGGATTGCAGATCAAACATAAAATTGAAGTCAGGCTGTCAGAACTCGGACCTCCATAAGCTACAATGAAAAAGCAATGAAATATTTCATTGCCTCTGCTGCAGGATGCATAACCAATTTGAAAATTCTCCATCTCAGATCCTCACCTGAAACCAAGGGTTTCTTAAACTTTATCCGACGTATTCAATGGATCTTTGTCATCAACACTACACCCCATATGCATGGACTTCTCCAAGGCTATGTTTGTAACAATCACCTGCATTTGTTTCCAGGATTAGCTTGGCTATATACATTGCACATCCACCTCAACTAGACCCTAGCTTCTTTTTCTACTCTCCGAACCAAGGATGGCAGTGCATTATTGGGCCTTACTGAATCCGCCGCTACCATAGAGCCCAGGTCCGTGGGTCTAACATCCAGCTGATTACTTTGCCTTTGCTTTGTGTTTATATTAGCTTTATTTGTGGTGTTTTATATAATTGTATGATTGTATAATTTTAAGCTGTATTTATATCTCTGTGGGAGCCGCCCTGAGCCTGCTTTGCAGGGAGGTACAAATTTGATAATAAATAAAATAAAATTCATGGCAGTACTGCTGAAAGATCCAAGTGGTATTCCTATTTTCGGATTCCTTCTCTGCGCCTCCATTCCACGCACACACCCCTCCCCAATACATCAGACACCAGGCACATGTGTACCCTATCTCAAATTATTCAAGAACTGCTTTTTGCCAAAAGAATGTGTAAAATGTAAAACCTCACAACGATACTAGTCAGAGGTATAATAATAAAGAGGTATAATAAAAAAATGCTCAGGAAAAGTCAGGTGCTACCCAGATCATATGGCTGAACATGTACAGCTGAACGTGCAGGAACAGAGGATTAAGAACACTGTGCAGAAGACCTACGCGAGGGAAGTTAACGCAGATCAGGAACTGTCACCAGAGCATGAGCCCAAAATGACAAGATGGAAGGGGATGGTCTAACATATCTCAAGGAAAAGAAATCCATCTATCATTGAATTCTCATGACAGAATACTTGGCATTAATAACTACAGCAAACTCCTTGTTGTGTGTTGTCTTCACAGTGTGATTGTGAAGCACAGCAATTAGTGTCCCGAATTTAACACTTCACAACAAAGACATGGCTCTGAAAAAGCACCCATATTATACTCTATGACAAAGGCTCCCTTCCTCTACTATACTTCTTCACCTCCTGATCCAGAGTGTGTTTGTATGGAAGCAAATCCAAGTGATTTCAAAGCAAGTGCAGAAAGTTCTCTTTACCACAGAAATATCACAGCAGACCAGAGGCCCTCAAGTTTGGGCAGACCTTCACTGACAATTTATATCAAGCTCATACTGGCTCCCAATATATGACAGATCAGGATCTTCGACCATCTAATACTACTTTATCAATGCATGGCTTCACTTTTAAAGCACCCTCTGAAATTGCTGGCTGCTGAGACCTTTGTAAGTTGACGGTATTCCTGTCCTACCTTTAATTTCAATTTTTACTTTTTGTTTTCATTGAACGTGCACTATTCTGAGGGCAGTAATTAGTCTGATTTACCTTTTAGATATTAAAATTCATGGTATGATTCTTCTCTTACAGATTTTGTAGTTCCGTGTCCCTTATGTTTATCTATTGATAGCTAACTTGCAGTAAAAAGGTAAAGGTAAAGGTTCCCTTGCTCGAAAGCCAGTCGAGTCCGACTCTAGGGTTGCGGTGCTCATCTCCGTTTCAAAGCCGAAGAGCCAGCGCTGTCCGAAGACGTTTCTGTGGTCATGTGGCCAGCATGACTAAATACCAAGGCACACGGAACACTGTTACCTTCTCACCGAAGTGGTACCTATTTATCTACTTGCAATTTCTTGCTTTCGAACTGCTAGGTTGGCAGGAGCTGGAACTAGAGATGGGAGCTCACTCCATCATGCAGCAACTCGGGTCTCGAACTGCTGAACTACTGACCTTCCACAGCCTGCAGTTCAGCGTCTTAACCACTTGAGCCAACGCAGCTCCTAACTTGCTGTACTAGGCATTATATTGTAACCTAATGCCTTTATGTTTTCATTTAGTTATGCCACTGTCATTTATATATGTACTTTAATATTATAATAAAATTTTGAAAATTAACAGAAGTTTGGACAGACCTTATTAGCTAGGCCAAGTTCATGCTCACATCTGACCTTCTGAGGGTGGAGAGGGTTAGATTCTTGACTGGCATCATGATGAGTTAAGGTGATCAATGTTTACCAAGCTTTGGAAATCTAAGCTATTCACCCCCAAAAAAACAAAAACAAAAAAACAAGACCAGATGAAAACTGCTAACTGCACTGCACTGCTAAAGCTTATTTGCAATATAGAAGAAATAGCTAAAATGGAATTTTGTACTTAAAACACCTACAACGCCAGATTGTTATCCAACATGGTGAATTCCTCTTTCATGTTCCTTGTTTTCAATGCATCTTAATGGTGAGGTTTATTTTGCATTTCAAAGCTTTGGAAACTTCTTTTATACATATTACTTTGTTTAATTTTTTTTTTAAATACAGTGATCAGAGCAACTCCAAAGGAAAGACCCCAATGTTCCCAGAATGATGTTCAAAAGGAGAACAGGAGTTCATTCCTATTAGCATCTGGGGGAACCTCCAAAATGTGTATCGTCCTCTTCAGCTCTGAGCTAAGAGAAGGGGGCTTATCATTGTAATGCTCACAGTGACAATGGAATTTGTGGCTCCTAGAAAACCTATGAAACTCAGAAGACATTCCTCCTTAGCAAATACACCACTTTGCACCATAAAGTGACATACACACTGGCTTCAACCATTATCTCTATGCTTCAGTTTCTCAGAAGGCCAATTATACACTGAGTTCAGACACCTTCCTTCAAGTTTCCATATTTGCCAACATGTTAGGTAGAAATGAGTTTATGTGAGTACACAGCATGTATGAATAAAGCCTAAAAAAAAAAATGGCCAAGTTTACAAAGCAGGTGGTTTGGAAGGGATGTGGCTGAATTAAATCATGCAGAACAGTTAGTATTGAGTTAGTACATTTCAATTCACTCAAGTATCGCAAGATGAAACAACTTTCGCCACCCACCAAAAGTGGCCAAGAACTCATCATGCCACCAATATTCTCCGTTAAAGATTAAGCCAGTGATAGGTAAATAAATTTCTTCCGGCTAGTGCTTTCGATTGCCTCCAGTACCTTAGTTTAGAAGGCAGCAGAGAACATCTGTTTGGTCAACTGCCTGAGACAAGGCCGCTGTGCATTGCCTGGCCAAGTACAGCTGTGCATGGAGTGGCGGTGCAGAGAAGGAATTATTGAGATATATGTCTAGGTAATAAAGGTAGCAAGCAGTTACTAGATCAGTTTGATCTGTTTGACAGTCCTAGCTGTCATGCTAGTGATTAAGTGATTACAGCCAGGTGTTATACTAGCAGGTGTTCTCTATCAGGCATTGTTGGAGTAGGTAATTAATTCACCTTGTTAGTGATTGGCTGGGATTAGTATATTAGCTATCAGCTTGATAAACTAGGGGGGGGGGACTTAGTCTCTCAAGCTAAGGCACGGTATGCTGTATGATAGCCTGTATATCTCTGTGTATATATTCACCATTATATCTATATAAACTTTCTATGCACCTTCATCACCAGTCGGTCTCCAGCTTCTTATTTCCTACACCCAATAGGAATCTGAAAATAGAAAAACCACTTGGATCTTCCAGCAGTACTGCCATGAATTCAGTAAGGCTTTTATGTGGCCCGTTAGCACAGTACCATCCTTGGTTCAAATAGTAGAAAAAGAAGCTGGGAGAATGGGGCTAGTTTAGGTGAATGTGCAATGGATATAGCCAAGCTAGTCCTGGAAACAAATGCAGGTGACTGTGTAAGCAGAAGTTTTTCAGGAGCATTAAAACCTTTACTCAATATTTCAGTTCAGCACCTTTGAAGTCAACCTGATATTAACTACCAGAACCAAGGCTTTTCAATACCCAATCCCAGGTATCTTTACAAGATAAAGCAGGAGTTTGCCACCTTCATGTATGCTAACACTCTGCGCCAGCCATTCTCTCCCCACAGGTACCATTTACTTGCAGGTACAGTAACGCAAGAGCCACTTTCCTACAGCATAATCCCATGCATCTTACAAGACTCTGAACTTCTGCCCACATGGTTGCTTTGAAGCACTATGGGACCACAGCCAGCTCCCCAGAACTGTGCACAGAACCAAGATCTTCTTTAGTGCCTGTTTCAGAGGTAATAATTAATGAAAGTCTACAGACTGAGAAGGTAGCAAATATATAGATATACATACATATATATATAAAAAAAAATATATATATATACACACACACACACACATACACACACAAGTTTTATTTCTGATGCCCTTTCATTCTCCAGTAAATTTTTTCAGTTTTTATATTTGCAAAAACTTCAACAGTACCTGCGCCAGCACAACACTGTGACATTGAGGTTTCTAACCCAGCCTTCACTAAGGACAATTATCTATCTGAGCAGGGAGACTGCCCTAGATAACCTCAAAAGTTCTAAAGAACCCAGCACTGTAGATGCAATTAATATTGCTGATCAATGGAATTTACCACATCCGCCCATTTGGGATGGGAGCAGGGCATTCAATCGCAGAAGAAAGCCAGATATTCTGAATTTATTTGATACATGGACCACTATGCTAACGGCAACTCAATACACTTCACATTTAAGGTCTTAAAAAGCACAACAGCATCCTTTCTGGTTGCATGGGAGTTAGAACAAGTACACAAGGCAATATATTCAGGAGTTCAGGAGAAGCCAGTGCTAGGTTTCTAGATGTGCTCATGGGAATAGGTGACTAGTGTACAACAGAGAAACTGGAAGCCCCAAGTCTACCCATAAATAAGGACATAAGGATTGTTCTACCGCTTCAAGCAAATAAGCTGTCCCACCCCCACCCCCACCCCCATCCCTGGCCCAAATGTTGAGTATATTCCAAATAGCTATGCTCTTAATGCTTTAAACAGGCAAATCCAAAGTTCCAACCATCTACAAGCACATCTTTCAAACCCTGAAACATATGAATTTTACTGGATGCATTTTACAAAGAGGTTGGATTTGCCTGTCTGCATTTTAGAAGGAGTAGCAACACTGCTGTGTGTAATCACAATGGCATTTCAAGCCAGCACACAAAAAAACCCCCAAACATCTAGAAGTCTTTCATACAAGTCATGATACTTCTTCTATTAATCTCTCAGCAATGTAACATGACCGAAAAAATGACAAAACAGTGGATCCGGCTTTCAGCTGTCACATCTGTCAGAATGGCAAGCTAATATAGGCCAAACATGACACAAATCGCTACTGTTTCACCTCATGATACTCAAAGAAGAAAATCCATATTTTACTGTATCCTGTAAATGTCGTCAGTGGCATCTCTATCTACACTTCTAAAAAGACGTAGTCCTAATACAGTGACAGGTTCATGAAAAACAAGATACTTTAGTAATGTTTTCTGAGCTCCCATCATAAATAAATAAGCGGTATCTCAAAAAAGCCTTAATATTTCAAAACAGAGAAGGGGGGAATCCAGTAAGAAAACTAGGATTAATTATCACACAGTATGCTACGTAGCGGGTGTAAGAACACAACTGTCACGGTGCAGCTTTACTTTCAACTGTTGCTATATTTTACTCATTCATTGGATACTATGGCAGACACAGTTCTAAATTAAACCATCATCCACGAGTAGTACATTTCAGGAAGTGCTTTTTTTAAAGCAGATTCTCTTGGGAAGAAGTCATGCCTCATTACAAGTCAGTTACAACACTTTACACTTTAAACCGGGATAAGGGAGACAAAATGGGTAAAGGACTTGGTTACATACTGGCAGGTCATTCATGGCCAAAGGAATAAACAGCTTTAAAAAGTGATTAGATAGATTAATGGAAGACAGGACTATCACTGGCTACTAGCCATGACGACAGAGGGAAACCTCGAGTTCGGAAGCATGAAACCTCTGAATGTCAGCGCTGGGGGCTACATCAGGGGAAGGTCTTGGCCTCCATGCCCTGCTGTTGGCCCTCCAGAGGAGCTGGTTGGCCACTGTGGGAGACATAAGAACATAAGAGACGCCAATGTTGGATCAGGCCAAAGGCCCATCCAGTCCAACACTGTCACACAGTGGCCAAAAATACCAGGTGCCATCAGGAGGTCCACCAGTGGGGCCAGGACATTAGAAGCCCTCCCACTGTTGACTCCCCTAAGTACCAAGAAGACAGAGCATCACTTGCCCCATAGTCCCTATCGACACCTTGTGGCTAATAGCCAATGATGGACCTCTGCTCCATATGCTTATCTAATTCTCTTATGAAGCCGTCCATGCTTGTAGCCGCCACCACTTCCTGTGGCAGTGAATTCTGTGTGTTCAAGATGCTGGACTAGATGGACCACTGGGCTGATGCAGCAGGGCTCTTCTTCTGTTCTTGTATCACTCACAAATTAAGTTGCAGCATATGAGAAGTTTTGCATAACACAGGGAAAGCTAAAAATGCAGTTTTGAGTTCAAACTCTTTTTCAGCAACGTATCCCATTTTCATCCTAATTACTACGTTCCATCTCCAATGTAATTTCTCCTACACCTGTATGAGGCAAACTTTAATACACCGTATCTGTGTTACACAGCTCACTTCAAAAACATGGCTAGCTGGTATGCACAACAACTATTTTCCAAAATACGGAAACAGAACAAATGAAGGCACTGATGCAGATGAGTAATTAGCTCTCAGCAATTTGTCCATCATCATGATGCTGATCCCCGCAGTACTGGGTTCCGTCTCCTCCTCGATCCAGCTAATCCCCAAACCCTGGCCACTCCCATAGTCATTTGCAAAGCCAAAAGGTCAGACACCAAGAACCGTGATGTCACAACACTGAAAGTGTTCAACATTGCCACTTATGAAAAAATGGTTCATGTCATTAGAATTGCTGCAGGGATGCTTCAAGCTGTCTTTTATTAACAAGGGCAGGGAGATGCATTAGTGATAGTTTAGTTTTATTATTACGGTCTTAAGACCAGCATACAATACAAACATAGTATGAAAAAGAAGGAAAAGACAGAGATAATATACAGAATAAAATCAGTGATATGGTTCTTCTACTCAATACTTTTACACTCAGACATTAGCTTTCTGAAGCATCTCATTTATTATCTCATACATGATTTCTACTGAAGACAAACATGCTTAAGCCACTACAACAGAGATCTAGCAGGTCGGAACTGGCTACTGCAGAATGCCTGTATTAATTCTGGTTACTCAAAAGTTACCTGGGTACATACAGAAAGGAATTCATATCACTTGCATTTCTGTAGCTAGAGAACTACCAATACCATATTCAAATAATGTTAAAATTGGGTGAAATCTGAGGAGACCAAAACACAGCTCCTAAGGATGATGTTGGACAAGGCAGAGTCTCAAAAGTAAACTAAGATTTGTATTTTTTTTATAAAGCTTTCTGAACCATACAAGCTAACAGCAAGTTTGAAAATGTAATTCTGCTTGTCAACAAGGAAGCTAGTGAAAGGAAAATGCCTTTGACTTTTACGTCCCTGTGTTTTTATCTATACATTATGCCATCCAGAACATCTGTTAGGGACTTGAACCATCATTGTTAATAGAAACAGATTCTCTTCTCATGTATCGTCTGTACAGTGATCTGGAAGTAGAAAACTCAAAAACTGGAGACCAAACTGGAGAGATAGAATTCAGGTAAGACATGAGGATTTGCAGGGAAGGGGAAAAAAGACTCTTCCATGAGATTTCATATTTTAAATATAGTATGCTCAAGTTAACAAATTCTTTTTTTATATATACGTGCATGTGTGTGTGTGCACCTGGAAGTCATGGCAACCTCTGGTGACTGACCCATAGTGGGGGCCTGGAGGATATTCAGAGGTGGCTGAATAAAGCCTGCCCCCACTTCCCGCCTCTGGTATTCCAAGGAGGTCTCCCATCCAAGTACTTGCCAGAGTCGACCCTGCTTAGCTTCCGAGATCTGACAAGATTGGGCTTGCCTGGGCTATCCAGATCAGGGCCAAGTTAACAAATTCGTGAAAAGCTGTTAGAGTCATAACATGCAAGAAAGTTAAGCAGTGTTTCAGAGATTTTCACAACCATGCCATGGTAAAGTATGTACATCAGCTGCGAGGGCCCACCAACTCAAGATAAAGCTCCCTTGCTTCCTCAAGTACCAAGCATGTGGACAGACTAAACTATGCATTGTAAGCCTGGATGGTATACGAAAAGCTAACATAATTAATAGTAATAGTAATGTGTACACCAGTCTAATATACATAACCATGAATGACGGCTATATCAATACAAGATACAAGCAAACAATGTATGAATTATTATTCTAATCAGCATGCCTAACTGCACTTTCCCACACATAACGGAAAAAAGGAATTATTATGCAATACAGAAATAAGTGTACATGTATTACAGATGTAAGCTGTGTCTTAGCTCAAATTAGTTTGCTGCGTATTGTAGGTCTTAAAGGTAAAGGTTCCCTTGCTCGAAAGCCAGTCGAGTCCGACTCTAGGGTTGCGGTGCTCATCTCCGTTTCAAAGCCGAAGAGCCAGCGCTGTCCAAAGACGTTTCCGTGGTCATGTCGCTGGCATGACTAGACGCCGAGGCGCATGGCATGCTGTTACCTTCCCACCGAAGTGGTCCCTATTTATCTACTTGCAATTTCTTGCTTTCGAACTGCTAGGTTGGCAGGAGCTGGAACTAGAGACGGGAGCTCACCCCATCTTGCGTCACCCGGGTCTTGAACTGCTGAACTACTGACCTTCCACAGCCTGCAGTTCAGCGTCTTAACCACTTGAGCCACCACAGCATGTAGGTCTTATATGCGAGTAATGGCCAAAGCAGAGCGGCTAACCTGGATGGCTCATCAGATCTCAGAAGCTAAGCCACGTCGACCCAGGTTTGTATTTGGATGGGTGACCACCAAGGAAGACCCGGGCTGCTACACAGAGCGGTCACACAGCAAAGTTGCCGCGGGAGAGGCACGGATGATGGGCGGATTATCCGGGCGCAATCACGCCCCAACAACTGGGAAGTGGAGCGCACCCGTGGCTTACCGCCAAAAATGCGCATTAAAAAAGTAGTACCTCCAAAGCACTAGTAAACGTTTGCCACGAGTTGCCTCCAGACTCCCGTGGTGTGATCGCGCCGGCATGCGGCTTCCCCCTCCGGTCCCTTGTTTACCCGCCAGCGCCGAGGGAAGGACCCGTGGTGTGCCGCCAGCACGTCTGATCGCATAAACGCTGATCAAACTGCGCCGGGGCAATTAGCCACGCCTCCCCCCCATGATATCTGGCCCGTGTGACCGGTGCCAGAGGCAAGCAATGGCAAAACACTTCTGTTCCTCTCTTGCCTTGAAAACCGTACAGGGTCGCCATACGTCTGATGCAACTTCATGCCATTTTCCACCCGCAACGGCCAAAGCAATTCTACCGCAAGTCCCCTTAAGCAAATGACTGAAGTGGCTTAAGCCAAATCATCTTCCAAGTAAACAGCGCATACAGTTCAGGTAACAGCTAAAAGTAAAACTTCTTCGAAAAGTTAGAGCCGATGAAAGCAGCATCCAAAAACTAACACAACCCCCTCAGAGCAGGATCTCAAACTCTGCAAAGTCATACCGATCTTCTGAACACTCCAGTCACGCCGCACCCACCTAAAACAGGAGGCAAGGCAGAATACAAGCAACCCTGTCATTTATTTACTTCAGGCATACCCCTCCTTTCTACCCTGCGGGGACCCAAAGCCGCTTACATGCTCTCCTCCATTTTATTCTCCCAAAAGCCTTGTGAAGAAGGCTGAGAGTGGGTGACTGACTGGCCTGAGGTCATCCAGTGAGTTCCCACAGCAGAGTGCAGATTTGAACCTGGGTCTCCCGGATGGTAGTTGGCACTGTAACCACTACACCATGCTGGCTCACGCCACCTTGCCTCCTTAATCTCCCGTGCCCCTTCTTTCCTCCCATACATCCTTTTTGCCCACTCTTCTCGTGTCAATTCGCCTCCAGCACGAGCATCACTGGGCCAACGGCAGTCCTGCGCCCACTACTCTCCCAACCTTCCAATAATCCCACACGGAGATTCTTGTTCTATTTGTTTTTGTTTGTCATCTGCACGAAGGTAAGCAAAGCTACTTTCACTCACCCATCCCAACCGTATCCCAAGATGGAGAAATTACTTCGTGCTACTTCCACAATGACTGATCGCTGAATACATTTCTGAACTGGCTCCAAATCACGCCTTACAGTCTAAGCACCAGAGTTACCTTCCCTTCATTTTGCTCATCTTCCTGCAGACAAGATGCAACACAACAAATGTGTTTGAAAACATTAACTCCAAGTCCTCTAGGTGCATTGTTATCTCTTAATCTTCCCCTAAGCCATGCCCCGCAGATCATATTATTCCCCCTTCCCGGCATCTAATCCACTGAGGCTTCACATTATTTACAGCTCCAAATCCAAGTTAATCTTCCAATTACTGAAGTTCAGATTCTACCACAGCCGTAGTTGCTTTTAAGTCTATTGCTGTTATAGAACGATTAGAAACATGGTAAGTAAGCTAGATTCAGGGGGGCCAACATACAACAAGTACCGTTGCACGGTACTTGTTGTATGTTGGTTTTCCTACTTACCGTGGGTCCTTGTTTGGTTTTGAGATTCAGGGGGGCAGTCGTGTTGGTCTGAAGCAGCAAAACCGAGCTTGGGTCCAGTGGCACCTTTAAGACCACCAAAGTTTTTTTCAAGGTAGGTAAGCTGTTTCAACTTGGCACTATTTTGCCTATTAGCAACTAACTTCACAATTTGCAATCTTTTCTGCAGAAAAATCTTACCTTGATATGCAGTAAAGTAGAATATTTTCAGTCACCACAGATTTTTAAAAAGCCGCTATTCCTTTACACTTATATAAAAACTGGCTATCATTACTATAAGACAAGAGGGGGTCTCACCCAGGAATCACAGGGCTGGTAAAGAACACCTTCCACCACCACCCTCCAGATTATCTAAGCTTTCAGGGTTTCAGCCTCTCCCCTTCCCTTCCTTTTAGTTAACACTTATCTGTTCCCAAAATTCCACCCCTCCTGGAGCCTAATCAGTCTTCCTCCAGCTGTTTTTTACCTCTCCCCCTTTTGCAGAGAGCAGAAGTTAATTCACAAAGTTGTACTCCGTGGTAAAAGACCGTTACTTTGTCCATGGGTGGCCTGATTTTGTTGCTTTCACTAGCCCCACAGTCTTTAAGAAATGTGGCAAACTACTTTCCAACTGATAGCCTGAAATTAGTTCACCTCATTTAAGACTCTTTACACCTCTGGAACATTATACTACAGCTACATACCTGTATTTTTATGATGGTTGTACGAAGCTGTAGACTTGCCTGCTTGAAATTGCTGGAACATACAAGTGACATGCATGCTTTGGCATGAGAAATATTGTTTGCAGTAATATTACTTCCCACTAATGGAAAATTTACTTTGTTTGCCCTAAGTAAATGCTTCGCAAGAAAAAATATTCTAAGGCTAAATAGGGCAACAAAATCTATGACAAGAACTTGCAGTTCTTCTGTTATACCTTTTATTTGGAGGGGTAAGCAGCAAAGACTGCATTGCCTTAAAAAAAAACCTAAAAGGCATATCAACATGTCATTAGTTTGTTAACATTAGCTGCTTGCTAAATACTTTGATCGCTGTACATCCCTTATCAGGATTCCTATAGAAACAGGAAAAAGTGTACTGGGAAAATTTTAGCTTTGTATGTATGGGACAGGAAAATTTCTGTTTCACAGTGACAGGGAAGAACTCTGCTCCTTTGAATCCTTTATTTCTGCCCTAGCCATCAAAATAAACACTTAACAATACATTCAGGTGGGTAGCTGTGTTGGTCTGAAGCAAAAGAACGAAGTTTGAGTCCAGTGGCACCTTTAAGACCAACAAAGTTTAATTCTGGGTATAAAAAGGGGACAATACACATGATAGCTTATACCCAGGATTAAACTTTGTTGGTCTTAAAGGTGCCACTGGACTCAAACGAAAAAAATATATAGGATGCCTTCTTGAAGCATAACCTTTTTCAGAAGTTTGCAATCAGTCACTACTGTTACAGAAGCGTTTACAGCAGTCTTTATATCTACGCCTTCCAAAGAAGGTATCTGCACTGATCTTACAGTATGCATGCAAATATTTCCAGCCAAAACCCTACCCTTAATCCAAAAGAGTTGTAACCATAAACAGAAACACAGACGAAACATAGCCCCATACATACTTTGCTGGCCATCAGTCCCATCAGATCACCAGTAACAAACAAACTGTTACCTAGACCCAAACCATATAAAAATGTTTTCCCCTACTCTCTCTCTAAACCTAAATTTATGTTTTGTGTGCCCATTTTACTGATGCCATCCAATTTCTCACTCCCAAAAAACGAGGGTACATTAAGTTCTCAGGAGTCTTCCAGCAATGAAAATCTGGCCTCAAAACCCAATCTCTTCACATTCTGATCTATATACCACTTAGCACACCCCTCCACTACTGCTGAAAGGGGGAAAGGAAAAAGAACAGACCTTGTTCAACCGCCCGCTCTGACATTTCCACCCTCCCTGTACATAATTAACTCTGCTCAACCTCGCAGTCCAAAGATAAGGGAGGTAGATAGAAGGAAGAGACCAGAAAGGATATCTCCAAGACACCATGGGAGGGGAATTAACAGTCTGAGAAGGAACATGATTCTGTCAACAAGGCAGCCTACATCCTTCCTTCCTCTGCATCCCCTCACACACACACACACACTTCTTGCCCTCAAGAGCCACTACTTGAGAGGAAGGAGAAGATGTTCTAGACTCCCATTTCACACACACCCTCAAAAAAAGGGAGACCTGGGGAAGGATTAGGCAAGGAGTTGAAAAAAGTGTTTTTACCACATGGATCCTGTTCTGGGAAATGGGAAAGGATATACACTTTCAAAGGAAACTTTCTACACCCTGAAACCAACACTAGAATAGTAAAAATTCTCCCAACAAATTTTGTCGTGGAAAGATCTTATCTGAGGTGAAGAAGAAAAGACGGGCAGAACTCTTGAAATACATTGTTTTCCCCTGCACCCCCAAAAGCTATCCCCCAATCTTGGGTGGGGGAACACATTTCTATTCCAATACAATGTTTGCAACAGTTTTATGAACAAATATAAATGAATACATTATATATTACAGATGACCAGCTGTTCTTGTCTACAACAGTAAAATGAAACAGGAGTCCTGTAGCACCTTATAGACTAAGTAACTTATAGTAATTAAATAAATGCTCGAATCCAGTGGCACTTTCAAGACCAATACCGTTTTCTTCAAAGCTTAAAGGTGCCACTGGACTCGAATTTTGTTCTGCCGCTTCAGATCAACACGGCCAACCACCGAAATAAATGTTGTTTGTATACTGCTACTAGACTAGCGGTGGCATGTACACTATATAAAGTATTAATATTACACAGACCACAGAACTCATTTTTTTACCTGCCGACTACACGACAACAACCATGGCCCCAACTATTGGGGGGGGGGGGAGAGAAGCAAAGCGTGCTTCAAGCATTAACTTTTCCCCCTTGGACCCTAAAAACCTGACCTTCCAAAAATTGATTCCCCCTCCTTGAAGACATATCTCCCTGCAGAGTTCTCTGTCATATACATGTGCAAGATGACAGAGTCAAACAAATAATGTCACCTAACCTGTATATGTGTGTCTGTGTGTGTGTATATATATATACATATATACACACACAGGTTTTTCAGTGTCTCCCTAGATTGCAGTGTATCACAAAGGACGGATGTTATATAGCAGTCAGAGCTTCATACTAGGATCTAGGAAACCGGGGCTTGAATCCCCACTCTGCCATGGAAACAACTGGTGACCTTGAGTCAGTCACGCATTTCTCAGCCTAACCTACCTCACAGGGCGGTTTGTGAGGGTAAAGCTAAAACAGTACGATTGTAAGTCACTTCAGGGGGGGGGGAACAGAATAGAAATGAAGCAGGGGGGAATACACAATTCCTTCCATACCCCCTCCCCGATTCACACAACAGGAAGACTGTTCCAAAGAGAAGAGTAAGAAATACACACACGTGTGTGTGTGTGTGTGTGTATATATATGTGTGTGTGTGTGTGTGTGTGTGTGTATATGTGTATATATACACGCACACACACATATATATATATGTCTACAGAGAAAAAGCAAGAGAGAGAGAGAAAACGGTATTCACGTCCGTACACCAACCATGTGCTTGGCTCTTTCCTACGATCTCGTCTTTATCTGTTTTCACTCTGCAAACCACCTCCAGCAAGTCCCCGAAGAGGCAGAGCCTCTAAAGCTACAAATGAAGCACAATCCCCCCAAATAAGCCAATTCCTATGGGGTGTGTGGCTTGGCATCCAAAATATTAACACCACACTGACCAAACACCCCCCCCCCCAAAGTCTTTCCTTGTTTAATTGCTCAGCCAAACCACGTCAACCCCAATGCCAAGCTACCCCCCCCCCTTGGAGTTTCTCCCATTTCCCCCTCCCCAAAAAAATCTTCCTGACTTACAGGGGATACCGAGCAGGGGGTGGGGGGTACTATCAGCCACCTAACAGCCCACCCCCAGTCTTCCACTCCCCCCCACGAGCTCCTGACTCACCCGCCAGACTCACCCGTCAGCCGCCTTCTTCCTTCCTGCCTCCCTCCGCTTTCTTCTTCTTCTTCTTCTCCTCCTCCTTCTTCTTCCTCCGCCGCCTCCTCCTCCCCAACTGAGGCTGACACCGGCGGACGGATATCCACTGGGCTCTATTTTTAGGCGATACGACCGAGCGCTGCCGGAACTACTTCCAGTCCCCCCTTTAAACACTCGACGCTTCTTGTCCGGCCACTCACACCCGCTCTCCTATCCTTCCGCCCGCGGAGTCCCCCAGCATGGAGGTTTACACCCCGAGTCAACGACGAGGGGGCGGCTTCAGACACCCTCCCAAATAATAAACCCCCCAAGTGGTGCCGACGCGAACGGCCTCTCCCCACTAAAAAGGACTCCTCGGCCACGGGACTATATCGGCTTGACCCTAGGGGAGCGGCTCGCTTTCTTACGTTCTTTACGGCCGTCGATGCAATGCTGGGCGCTGATAGGGAGGCGGGGTGGGTGCTGCGAGAAGCCGAAGGCCAATCAGAGGTCAGGGATGGGGAGATAAAGGCGTATCGGCCAATCAGGGAAATGTTAGTGGGCGGTTACCTCTGACTTTGTTTGACAGAACGGCGGATCCAATCGGAGAGACGTACACAGGTTAACAAATGGCCAATCGGACCTTGGAAGCGCTCTGGCGCTGTGCCCGAACAGTCCTTGACTGGGTCTTGAGTGTGTCAAGGGCCACACGCATGCGCCCAAGATAGCCTGTTCGCCTCTTTCCTCCTCTCAGGGAACGGGTGACGCATCAGCGCGGGGTGAAGGGGAGGCGCATGCGCATCACTTTGAGTCCTCTTACAGAGTTTCTCCGTGAAGCTGCCAAGAGCGACGGGGGGGGGGGGGGGGGGGTAGGTAACTGGGACGCTGTCCACCTACCAACCTTTTCTCCTCAGTAACCAAAATCACCTTTTATATCCACCGCCCAGCACATAACATAACACGTGAACGACACATCCCGCTTCACACGCGTGCTAATTAATCACTGCCTTTAGTTTTCGGAAGCTTGGAAGTGTCATGCCTTCCTAGAAAGGAGGTGATTGGCTGGAATTTATGCGGCCGCCAGACGTCAGCCAATCACGTCGCTCCTCTTAAAAGGGCGAAGCCATCCCTCACGATTTTTTCTAATTTAATTCAAAGAAAGGATTGTTTTGGGGCGGCGAGGTCGTCCTGATTCTTTTAAAGCCTTAAAAAAACCCAGTCCTCTTAAAGTGCTAAGATGCCTTAACTACTGCTGGTTTTTCTTCACAGACGTTCTGTGAGGGATGCACAAAATACACCACACCAGAGCCGAGCTTTAAAGGCTGTGACACGCTTTGGGGAGCATTTTTTTTAACGAAAGGAGGGATGCAAATAAAATAAATATCCACCATCGTTGCAAGTTTGTTGTTGTGTTTGCACTGAGATCTTTTTGGCCCATCATGGCGGGGCCTACACATCTTGTGGTCACCCCAGTTGTTGGAACACATGCATGACAGTAGAAAAGAGCAAGAGTCCAGTAGCACCTGAAAGACTTAACAAAATTTATGACAGCAGGAGCTTTTGTGAGTCACTGCAGTGCTCACTGCTTCAGATATCTGAAGAAGTGAGCAGTGACTCGTGAAAGCTCCTACCCAACCACAAAGTTTGTCAGTCTTTCAGGTACTATGGAAAACCATAGAGTTTTCCCTCGGATGATTGTGGCCCTGCCCCCACATGCTTTAGGGGTGGGGTTCCCCCCGGGGGCTAATCCAGCGGTGGCGGGGAACGGGCCTCCCGGGGGGACTTGGCATCCCTAGCCATACAAGCCATCTAGTCTAACCCCCTGCTCAACACAGGATCAGCCTAGAGCATCCCTGACAAGTGTTTGTCCAGCCGCTGCTTAAAGACAGTCAGTCAGGGGGAGCTCACCACTGCTGATTCCACTGTCGCAGAACTCTTACTGTCAAAACGTTTTCCCTAATATCCATATTATCCAGAATAATATCCATAATAATACCTTCCCGCCCTTAATTTAAACCCATTCTTGTGAGTCCTATCCTCTGCTGCCAACAGGAACAGCTCCCTGCCCTCCTCTAAGGGACAGCCCTTCAAATACTTCAAGAGAGCCATCCTGTCCCCCCTCAACCTCCACTTCTCCAGACTAAACATTCCCAAGTCCCTCAGCCTTTCCTCATAGGGCTGGGTCTTGGTCTTCCCAACCCTAAACCCAGCCCTCCTTAGGCTCCACCCCCCAAATCTCCAAGTATTTCCCAACACGGAGCTGGCAACCCTAGGAAATCAGACGTAGGGTTTCCCGCCTCCAGGTGGGGCTCAGATGTCTCCCCACACATACCCCAGAGAGCACTGAGGTCAGGGTCACAGAAACGGCTGACCCTTCCGGGTCCCAAGGAGGCCAGGCTCGCCGTGACGAGGGCCAGGGCTTTCTTGGTGGCGGCTCCTTACTGGTGGAACGAGCTCCCGGAGGAGATCAGGGCCCTGCAGGATCTATTGCAGTTCCGCAGGGCCTGCAAGACTGCGCTCTTCCACCAAGCCTTCAACTAGGAGCCGCCCCACCTTTACCATCATGGAGTCCAGCCCTCAGTTTTTTCCATCTGGCTCACTCCTTTGAGTGACTCAGGACAACACTGAGCTGGAACTCAGCAGTTGTAGACATCTTAATAGGCCATCTTAATATGCAAGTAATGAACTGTATGACTAATAGCACTGTAATGATTCCTTGTTTTATATGTGTGTGTGTCTCTTTAAACGTTTGGTTGCATGGCTGTGTGATGGACTAGAGTGCCTGAAGAGACAAGTGTGGTGTGACTGGTGATTGACAGAGAGGGGGAGGGGTGATAGAAAGGGTTTCTGAGTGGATGAATGGGTATGTCCTTCAGGAGTGACAGTTAGAGGTTGGACAGTTGATAAAGACAGTTGTTAAGTTAGTTCGGAGGTCTGAGGGAGAGAGACAGTCTTGTGTGTGATACAAGAGTTAAGTTCTGTGTATGAAGAAAAGTTGAATGTATAAGGAAACAAAAGTTAAATGAAAGTCTGAGTGACAGACTGGAGTGAAATAGGAAACGTATATGACCCTGAGTAATGAGTTACAAAGTTACTTGAAAAATCCCTGTCAGAAAGGGAGCAGATCTTGTGAGACACACAACGAAATTGTTAAAATTATTCACATTACTGGTTACATTGTTCTACACTTTAATCCATGAACTGTTTTAATAAATCTTTTATTTAAGTCTGCCAGCTCTGAAAGAAATAATTTCTCAGGAAACACATAGTACCTCGAAAGCCTAAAACCTCGACCTACCTACCCAGTGATAGCCAAAAGAAAGTATAAAGGTTTGGAAAGCCTAAAATTTTCCTGGTGGCAGCCGGATATTCCCAATAGAACAAAATTAAAAGAACACTTTTAAAGTGAAACCAGACCTCCCCAGAAAAGGGGTCGTCACAAGCACCTTATGGTTTTTATGTCTTTATCTGTATTGTATTGTTGTATGTTGTTTAATTGGTTTTACCGGCAATTGGTGCCATCGCTGTAAGCCGCCCTGAGCCCGCTTGTGGGGAAGGCAGGGTATAAATTTAATAAATAATAATAACAAATCTCCATACAACGGAGATCAATTCCCCTGTACGCAATGGCATCTTCAGAGGGCATATTATATGACATCATATCCCTCCTCAGCTCCCTCCCTGCCCTAA